>NC_139793.1:3111470-3442467 GCF_965231275.1 Zosterops lateralis
GAGGAGAACTTTTGGGGGTGTCCATACGGGGGGGGGGAGGGGCGCTCTCAGAGCTGTGTTTGTGTGGGGGAGGGGAGGGCGGGGGGAGGGGAGGGGAGGAGGGGGTCCCGCTCGGGGCTGTTTTTGGGGATGTTTTGGCCGCCGGGGGCTGATCCTGACCCTGCCCGTCCCCTCTCGGGGGTCTCTCCTCTCAGCCCCCCCGCAGGATGGCCGAGGGCTGGGCCGAGTGCCCGGCGCTGGGCCCGGGCTGGCAGCGCCGCGAAGCCTTTCGGAAATCCGGGGCCACCAGCGGCCGCAGCGACACCTACTACAGGAGGTGCCCCTTCTCCTGCTCCCCCCCAAAAAAACCCCAAAAACACCCTCACAGCGCCGGTTCAGCCCTTTCCCCCTCATCCCACATCCATGGGGGCTTCACCCTGAGCTCCCCCCACCCCCTTTTCTGTTCCAGAGCCCCTCACCCATCACCCCCTCCCGCAGCCACTTCAGTGCCCCTTTCCCCAAATATTTTCAGTCCTCTCATTTATTTCCAGGCTGTTTTGGGGCTCGGGGGGGCCTTTTTGAGGTCACAGGGGGAGTTTTTTGGGGTCCCTTAAGCTCTGTTTGGTTCCCCCCTCCCTTTCCATTCTCCCACTGTTTTTCTTCGGCATTTGGGGGCTCTCCCAGGGTTTTTGGGTCCCTTTTTATGGGGTTTTGGGTTCCTTTCCTGGGGTTTTGGGTCTTCTTCCCTTTCCCAAGGTTTAGGTCCCTTCCCCGAGGTTTTGGGTCCCTTCCCCAAATTTTTTGGGCTCTTTTGTGGGATTTCGGGTCCCTTTCCCAAGGTTTTGGGTCCCCTCCCCAGGATTTTTCGATCCCTTTTCCCGGGATTTTTGAGGCCCCCCCCCAGGGTTTTTGGTCCCTTTCCCAAGGTTTTGAGTCCCCCTTTCCCGGGATTTTTGGGATCCCCTCTCCGAGGTTTTGAGGCCCCGTCCTCAGGATTTTTGGGTCCCCTTTTCCCGGGATTTTTGGGGTCCCTTCCCCGGGATTTTTACGCCCTCCTCCCTGGGATTTTGGCTCCTTTTCCCGGGATTTTTGGGGTCTCTTTGCCGAAATTTTGCCCCCCCTGTAACCCGAGCTCCCCGGCAGCCCCACAGGGCAGAAGTTCCGCAGTAAAATCGAGCTGAGGCGGTTCCTTGGCCCCGGGCACGACCTGAGCAACTTCGACTTCAAATCGGGATTGGAGCGGCCCAGCCCCGCCCGGGTACGGGGAGGGGCCCAAAAACCGGGGGAGGGGCCCTAAAACCGGGGGAGGGTCCTAAAAACCGGGGGAGGGGCCCCAAAAACCGGGGGAGGGGCCCCAAAAACCGGGGGAGGGGTCACAGAAATCCCCCAAAAAACCTGGGGAGGGAAACCTGGAGCTCTCCGGGGTGGGGGGAGCCCCATAACAAGAAAGGAATTTGGGGTGGAATAAAGAGATGGGGCAAAAGGGGCTCCTCAAAGTGAGGGAAATGAGGAGACCCTAAATTGGGGAGGGGGGAACAAGGGGTGCTTAAATTGGGGAAAAACAGTAATGGGGGTTTTGGAGTCCCAGGGGTTTGAGGGGTCTTAAATTTGGGCATCTTGGGGTTTTTCGGGGGGGATGTTTTACCTCAAAATTTGCTGGTTTTGTGGTGATTTGACCCCAAATTTGGGGTTAAACCAGCCCAAAATCAGTTCAGAACCCTCAAATTTGGGCTGGAATCCTGCCCCAAACCTCTCAAATTTTGGGTAAAACCCCCTCAGATAACACCCAACCCCCCAGATTTGGGGAGACGTGAGGAGGGGGTCACTGAGTGTTCTCCCTCCACCCTGTGACCCCCCATTTTCTGCCTTTCAGACCAAGAAGAGCCCCAAATGGCGCCTGCCCCCCGCGCCCCTCCCGGAGCCCCCCAAAATCATCAAAACGGAGGAGGGGGTGCTGGTGGGCGTGGCCGAGACAGAGAAAACCCCGCCCCTCAAGCAGGAGGTCACGCCCATCCCCATCCAAGCCCCGCCCATTCCCGGCCAGGCTCTGGAAGTTCAGGCCACGCCCCCGTCGGAGCCCCACCCCCTGCGCAGAACCCGGAAGCGGCCGCCCCTGGAGCCCCCCCAGGATGGGGTGGTGGCGTAAGTGGGGGAGTGGGGAGGGGGTCCCTGGGGGGTCGTGGGGGTCCCCCAGGCAGGGTTGGGGGTCTCAGGAGCACGGGGTGCCCCTTGGAGGGAGGGATTGGGGTCCCTGGGGGAGGTTTGGGGGGTCCCCCAGGTAGGGGTGGGGGTCCTCCAGGGTGGGTGGGGGTTCTCTGGAACTCTTGGTGTAGGGAGGGGGTCCCAGGAGCTGGAGGTGACCCCAAGAGGGAGGGATTGGGGTCCCTGGGGGAAGTTTGGGGGGGTCCCTGGGGAGGAATTCAGAGTAGGGGGTCTCTCTCAGGGGGGTTGTGGGTATTGGGGTCCCCCCTGGACCCCCCCAAAATGTCCCCCCTCCCCTGCAGGCTTTGTGCCAGCTGCCAGAGCCTCTTCCCGGGGGTGTCGCTGCCCCCCCAGCGCCGCTGCCGCTGGCTGTGCCCTGACTGCCGAGGTGAGCTTCGGCCTCAGCGCCCTCCTCCTCTTCTTCCCTGTGCTCCTCCTCGTTCTTCTCTTCCTCCCACCTCTCTCAGCTCCCTCAGAGCTTTTTCTGTTTCACCCTTTTCCTCATTTTCCCGCTCTTCTTGTTCTTTATTCCCTGGGATTTTCCCTCTCCGTCATCGTCATCATTCCCCACAGTTGCTTCAACCCCATAGTTACAATTTTATTGCTCTGAAATTTCCTGTTCTTCCTCCCTGATTCTCCCTTGCCTCCTTCTCTCTCTTTTGGGGAAATTCGGGGCCCTTTGGGCCTTTCTCGGGGAGGAAAGGAGCCTGAAGAGGCTGAAGGGTTTGGGAGGGGGCTCAGGGGGAGACCCCAGGAAATTTGGGGTGACCTTGACCCCCTTTCTCCATCTCCCCCCAGCCCAGAGACGCGACTTCAACCGTGAGCAGCGATACTACAAGGTACCCCAAAACCCTCAGGGGGGTAAATCCTGCCCCTGGGTGTCCCCAAAACCCTCAGGGGGGTAAATCCTGCCCCTGGGTGTCCCCAAAACCCTCAGGGGGGTAAATCCTGCCCCTGGGTGTCCCCAAAACCTTCAGGGGGGTAAATCCTGCCCCTGGGTGTCCCCAAAACCCTCAGGGGGAAAAGTCAAACTCCTGGGTGTCCCCCAAAACCCTCAGGGGGATAACTCATGTCCTTGGGTGTTCCACACATCCCTCAGGAGGATAAATTTACCTCTGGGTGCTCCCCAAAACCCTCAGGGGAGAAAAAATCAATCCCTGGGTGTTCCCCAAATCGCCCAGGGAGGCAAATCCCACCCCTGGTTGTTCCCCCCATCCCTCAGGGGGTACAAATCCCACCCCTGGTTGTCCCCCCCATCCCTCAGGGGGTCTGTGCAGCCCCCTGACCCCGTGTCCCCACAGAGGGTGGGCTGTGGCTCGTGCCAGGCGTGTCTGATCCCCGAGGACTGCGGCATCTGCAGCGCCTGCGCCCGCAGCCCCCCCGGGGGTCCCTCCTCGGGGCCCGGCCGCGCCCCCAAGTGCCTCCTGCGCCGCTGCCTGCGCATCGTCAAAAAGGTACAGCACTCCCCGGGTGTTGTCACCCCTCTTGGTGTCATTGTCACCTCCCTTGGTGTCACTGTCACCCCCTCGGTGTCGCTGTCACCCCCTCCAGTGTCACTGTCACCCCTCTTGGTGTCACTGTCACCCCCCTGGTGTCACCAGCATGCCCTGTCCAGTGTCACCATCACCCCTTCAATGTCATCAGCACCCCCGTGTCAGTGTCACTGTCACCCCTCTTGGTGTTACTGTCACCCCCTCAGTGTCACCAGCACCCCCGTGTCAGTGTCACCACCCCCCATGTCACTGTCCCCTCTCTCATGTCACTGTAGTGCTCTCTCTGTTTTCCCATGTTATCCCTTATTTTCTCGTGTCTTCCGTGTTACTCCTTTTTATTCCACATCCCACCCTGTGTCCCCGCAGGGCCTGGGCTGCGAGTCCTGCCTTGTCCCCCTGTCCTTCTGTCCCTTCATGTTCCTTTATATCTCCCTAGTTATCCCATATTTTCCTGTGTTATCCCATATTTTCCCATGTTACTCCATGTTATCCTGTGTCCCCACAGGGCCTGGGCTGCAACTCCTGCCTTGTCTGCTTGTCCCCTGTCCCTCTGTCCCTTCATGTTCCCCTGTATCCCTCCCTGTTTACCCGTGTTATCCCATAATATCCCCTATTATCCCATATTTTCCCGTGTAATTCTGTGTTGTCCCCGCAGGGCCTGGGCTGCGGCTCCTGCTCCGGCTGCCTGAGCACCGAGGACTGCGGCAGCTGCTGCATCTGCCTGCGCCGCCTGCAGCCCGGCCTCAAGCGCCAGTGGCGCTGCCTGCGGCGCCGCTGCCTGCGCCCCAAGGTGGGACTGTCACCCCTGTGTCACCCTGGGGTGTCCCCCCACCCCTGTGTCCTCCCAGTGTCCCCTCAGTGTCACCCACACCACCCCCTGCCTGGCCTCAGGCTGCCTGCGGCGCCGCTGCCTGCACCCCAAGGTGGGACTGTCCTCTCCCTGTGTCACCCTGGGGTGTCCCTTCGCCTCTGTGTCACCCCTGTGTCCTCCCTGTGTCACCTCAGTGTCACCCACACCACCCCCTGCCCTGCCCTGACCTTCCCATCCAGCACCAGGTGGGACCCCCGGGCACCTCCCTGCTGTCACCCTGGGGTGTCCCCCCAACCCTGTGTCCCCTCAGTGTCGCCCACACCCCCTCAGTCACTCTCTGCTCTGCCTGACCTTTGCCTCCAGCACTGGGTGGGACCCCTGGCACCTCCCCAGTTGTCACCCTGGGGTGTCCCTTCGACTCTGTCCCCTCAGTGTCACCTTGGTGTCACCCTGTCATCCCCTGCCCGGCCTCAAGCACCAGGTGGGACCTCCTGGCACCTCCCCAGTTGTCACTCTGGGGTGTCCCCCACCCCAGTGTCCCCCTGGTGTCCTCCTGGTGTCACCCACACTACCCACTGTTACCCCCTGACCTTCCCCTCCAGCTCCGGGTGGGACCCCCGGGCACCTCCCCAGTGTCACCCTGGGGTGTCCCCCACCCCAGTGTCCCCTCCTGACGCCCCCCACCCCGTTTCCCCCCTCAGAAAACCAGGGTGGCCAAGAAGACCCCGAGCCCCCGGCTGCTGACAGAGGTGAGTGTGGGACCCCCGGGGTGTTCCGAGGCGAGGGGGGACCCCAGGGTGCCCCCTCCTCACTCACCCCCATTTTCTTTCCCCCACCCCAGAAATGGAAGCCCCCCGTGGAGCGGGAGCCCAGCGACGCCTCCAGCACCAGGCACAGAGTGAGTGAGACCCCCTGGGCACACCTGGAACCCCCAGACCCCTCCCCACTGACCCCCCCACCCTCCCAGAAGCCGCTGACCAAGGGAAAGAAGAAGCAGCCGGGGCGACCCCCGAAGCCCCCTGGGCCCCGCGGGGTGAGTGACAGGCCCTGGCTCCGCCCCCTGTGTAGTAGCCCCGCCCCTCCACCCATAGCCACGCCCCTCCCAGAGCAGCTATTAGGGGCTGGGGGAGCCGTAATTCCCATAATAGAAGGGCTTTAAAAGGGGCGGTATTGGGGTGCAGGTACTGTAATTATTCTAATAGTTGTTATGTCACTAATGCTGATGTTCAAATTAGTGGGGTGCAAATACCATAATTTTCCTAACAGCTGTGCAAGCTCCTAATATTGGGATTCAGGCCTTGCAGTAATGAGGTGCAGGTACCATAATGATCCTAATTCTCGTGTTCAGGACCCAAAATAGTGAGGTGCAGATACTACAATTGTCTAAAAAGCTGTGTAAGCTGCTAATATTGAAGTTCACATTTTTCAGTAATGGGGTGCAGGTACTATAATGATCCTATGAGCTGTAACAAGACTGAATGTTGGGGTTCAGCACATTCAAACCTCACAAATATTGGGGTGTTGGTACTGTAATACTCCTAATGCTGGGGCCAGGTCGCTGTGACACCCCAAAAACTGATGGTGGGGTCTGAGCAAGCTTGGCTGTGGGGCTGGGGCACTGTAATGTCCCAAATAACAGGGTTCAGGTACCCCAAAACCCCTCAGGGCAGGGTTTGGTTACTATAATCCTAATATCTGGATCCAAGGTACCAATAGTGGGGTGTAGATACTATATTGCCCCAAATATTGGGGCTCAGATGCCTCTAATGCCTCTAATAGTGAGGCCCAGTACTGTAATGCCCCAAATAACGGAATTCAGGTACCTCAAAACCCCTCAGGGCAGGGTTTGGTTACCATAATAATCCTAATAACCCGACCCAAGGTACTGATTGAGGGGTGCAGATACCATAATACCCCAAATAACATGGCTCAGCTACCCCAAAAGCCCTCAGGGCAGGGTTTGGTTACCATAATCCTGCTAATAACCAGACCCAAGGTACCAATAGTGGGGTGCAGATACTTTAATGCCTCAAATAATGGGGTTCAGGTACTCCAGAACCTTTCAGGGCAGGGTTTGGTTATTATAATAATCCTAATATCTGGGCCCAAGGTACCAATAGTGGGGTACAAATACCGTAATGCCCTGATTACGTGGGCCCAGATACTTCTAATGCTCCTAATACCGGGGTGGCAGATATCGTAATGCCCCAAATAATGGGGTTTAGGTACCCCATAACCCCTCAGGGCAGGGTTTGATTACCATGATCTTCTTAATATCTGGACCCAGAGTAACAATAGAGGGGTGCAGATACTGTAATGCCCCAAATAACGGGGCTCAGGTACCCCAAAACCCCTCGGGGCAGGGTTTGGCTACCATAATTCTCCTAATAGCTGAACCCAGAGTACCAAAACTGGGGTGCATGTACCACAATGCTCCAAATACTGGGGTTCATACCGTAATGCCTCTAATAGCTGCTCCTTCAGACTAACGCTCCGCCGCTCGCCTGCCGTATTGCCCCTAATAGCACCGCACTTACCGTAACGCCTCTAATAGCTGCTCCCACGCTAACACCACACCCCCACTGCGGGCTTTGGGGGACAATTTGGGGAGCCCAGGGGTGACCCCCGTCGCTCTGTGCCGGCAGCGGGGGCCCCGCGGGCGGGCCCGGGCCAGCCGGCGCTGCGGGGTGTGCTCTGCCTGCCGGCGCCCGGCCGACTGCGGCGCCTGCGACTTCTGCCGGGACAAGCCCAAGTTCGGGGGGCAGAACCTCAAGCGTCAGAAGTGCCGCTGGAGGCAGTGCCTGCGCTGCGCTATGGTGGGTGCCCCTCCCTCTCCCAGTAAGGTCCCAGCGAGCCCCCAGCCATCCCCTGTGCCCCCTTTTCCTCAGCGACCCGACTCCTCCTTCGGCTGGGGAAACTGAGGCACGCGCAGAGGTCTGGGCTCCTCCCCGCCCGCCCCGGCGCTGGGTGCAGCCCAGTTTGGACCAGTATGGACAAGTTTGGGGTGGGAGGGGGTAGCTGGACTCCTGGGTCTTGTTTTTGGTGGGGAGGGGGCGTTTCCCAGGCGCCTGGGTCCTTCCTGCATTGCTTGGCTTTGGGGGTGCTCACGCTGGGTTCCTTTTTTTGGGGAGGCGGTTTGGGGGTCCCTCCTGCAGCTGGGCCCACACTGGGGGGGGTTTGTTCCTGTATTTGTGTCCCCCCACCCAAAATCCGCATCCCCCTCCCCTCGGGACTCGGGGTGCCCCACCCCCCGCTCTGAGCTCTCTCTCCTGGCGCAGAGGCGGCTGCTGCCGGTGGGGGGAGGGGCTCGCTGGGGGCCCCCCTGGAGGGGCCGCCCAGGGCCCCCCCCCGCCGCCGCCGGCCCCCCCGAGCCCCCCGCGCCCCCCGCGCCGCCGCCCGGAGCCGCCACCGCCTGCCCCGCCCCCCCCGCCAGGTAACGGGACCCCCCTTTGCTCGGGGGGACCCCAAAGTTCCTCTCCTCTTCCCCCCCTTTGCTCAGGGGGACCCAAAAATTCTCCTCTTCTCCCCCCTCTTTGGTCAGGAGGGACCCAAAAATTCTCCTCTCCCCACCCTCCTTTACTCAGGAGGGACCCCAAAATGCCCCTCCCTCTTCTCCCCCCCTTGTTTAGGGGGAACTCCAAAATTCCCCTCCCCTGCCCCCCCTTTGCTCAGGGGGACCCCAAAATTCCCTTTCCTCCCTTTCCCCTCTTTGGTCAGGGTGAACCCAAAAATTCTCCTCTCCTCCCCCCCCTTTGCTTAGGGGATACCCCAAAAATTCTCCTCTTCCCTCCCTCCTTTGCTCAGAAGGGATCCCAAAATGCTCCTCTCTCCTCTTCTCCCCCTTTGCTCAGGAGGGACCCCAAAATTCCCTTCCCTCTCCTCCCCCACCTTTGCTCAGGAGGGACCCCAGAATTCCCCTCCCCTCCCTTTGCTGTGCTTGCTTTGCTGCTTTGCTCTGCACTGACCCTCCCCCTCCCCTCCCCTTCCCCCCTCCCTCGGGGGGACCCAGGCGTCGGGGGAGGGGACACAAGTGTCCCCAATTCCCCCCCCACCCCGCGGGAGGGGTTTTGGGGGGGATCCCCCTCCCTTGTGACCCCCCAGGTTTGTGTGTGCCTCAGTTTCCCCACGGAGGATGAGGTTGGGGGTGGGGGGGGTCCTTTACAGACACCTGTGGCTTTTTTTGGGGGGGTGTGGGGGGTCCCAAGTGGATTATTGGGGAGGGGGTGGGGGGTCCCAACTGGATATTTGGGGAGGGGTTGGGGGTCCCAAGTGGATTATTGGGAAGGGGGTCTCACCTGGCTGCTGCCCCTCCCCACAGGACACGGAGGAGCCGCTGGGGGGCGCTGAGAGCGGCCCCCGACCCCTCCCGGGCCCCCCCTTGCGCCTCTGCCCCATCAAGGAGGAGGCAGGACCCCTCCCCCGCCTGGAGGTGAGACCCCCCGGCCGCCTGGGACCCCCCCTGGACACCACCTGGGACCCCCCTCTGACCCCCCCTGCCCCTCAGGACCCCCGCCTGGGGCTCCTCATCGCCTCGGCCCCCCGCCTCAAAGGAGCCCCCCCAGAGCCCAGCGTGGCCCCCCAAAGGGTGAGTGAGACCCCAAAAAACACCCCCTGAGCCTCTTTAGGGTGTTTGGGACCCCCATAACTCCCCTGCCCCCCCTTTTGCAGCCCCCCCCGGGGGATTTGGGGGTCCTGATCGCCGCCACCCCCCGCGTGAAGCAGGAGCAGCCTCAGCCCAGCGCGTCCCTGGTGCCGGTAAAGGGGGACCCTGGATTTTTTTGGGGGGGGTCTTTGGATTTTTGGGAGGTTTGAAGGGGGGGTCCTGAAGCTCTGCCTTCACCCCCAGGTGCCCCCCCGGCCTCCCCCACCCCAGCTGGTGGTGCTGGATGAGAGCGAGGAGGAGGAGGAGGAGGAGGAGGAGGAAGAGGAGCAGGAGGGAGGCAGCAGAGTGGTGAGGAAGAGGGGAGACCCTTCGGGGGGTTGGAGGATTTGGGGAGGGTCCTGGGGGGGGTTGAGGGGTTTAAGGGTTTTGGGAAGGGATTGGGGGGGGTTATGGGGGTGTTTCTGAGAAATGGGAACTTTGTGGGGCAAGGTTTTGGGGTCTTGGTGAGCTGGGAAAGGGAGTTCGGGGAGAATTCTAGGGTTTTTAAGGTCTGGAAGAATGGGAAGGTTCCTGCTGGCTTGGGGAGGTCCTGGGGGGGCTCTTGAGGGGTTTAAGGGTCTTGGGAAGGGGTTGGGGGTGTCTTTAGAGAAGGATTCTGAAGGGATTCTGAGGAATGGGAACTTTGGGGAGAGGTTTTGATGTCCTGATGAGCTGGGAAAGGGAGTCTGGGGAGAATTTTCGGGGTTTTAGGGTCTGGAAACAGAGGTGTTTAAAAGGGGGAGGTTCGTGAGGATTTGGGGTGGTCCTGGGGGGGGCTCTTGAGGGGTTTAAGGATCTTGGGAAGAGGTTGGGGATGCCCTGGGGGGGTTTAGGGGGTATTCTGAGAAACAGGAGCTTTGAAGGAGGTTTTGGGGTCCTGGTGAGCTGAGGAAAGGACTGGGAAGGATCCTGGGGTTTTTAGGGTCTGGAAACAGGGGGGTTTAGAATGGGGAGGTTCCTGCTGGCTGGGGGGTCCTGGGGGGGCTCTTGATGAGTTGAGGGGTCTTGGGAAGGGGTTGGGGATGTCCTGGGGGGCTTTAGGGGGATTCTGAGAAATGAGAACTTTGGGGGGAGGTTTTGGTGTCCTGATGAGCTGGCAAAGGGACTTTGGGGAGAATTTTCGGGTTTTTAGTGTCTGGAAGCAGAAATGTTCAGAAAGAAGAGACTGGGGGTGTTTTTGGGCTGCTCCAAGCCCACCCCCCACCCCATTAACCCCTTCCCTCCCACAGCCCTTCCCGCTACCCCCAGCTCCTCAACTCTGGCCCGGCTCCTTCTTGGAGGAACTGGCCGAAATCCCTCTCCCGGCTCACTGGGGCGTGGTGGGGGCCGAGGGGGGCCCTGGGCTGTGCCCGGCGCGGGGTCTGCGCCTGGTGCAGCGCTGTCCCCGCTCCCCCATGGCCGCCGCCGCCGTCCTGCTCAACCCGGGCCTGGCCTTTCGGGTTCTGGTGGCCCGAGGCCGCCCCGTCCCCCCCGGGCACGAGGTGCTGGCCCGGCGCCCCCCTCTCAGATCAGTCCTGGATCTGGTGGAGCTGCTCTGTGACCTCGAGGCTTACGGGCCCTGCCCGGGACCCCCGGGGAGACCCCCGGCCCCTCGGTGCCACGTCCTGGTGAGGGGAGGGAGGTGCTGCAGGCCCTGCCAGGTGTCGGCTGGGATGGGGATTTGAGGGACAGGGGAGGGGGAATTTGGGGGTTTTCTGTGAGGAAAATGTGGGGAGGAGGGAGTTTGGGAGGTGGGGAGGGAGTGGAGTGTGGGAGAAAAGGGTTGGATGGGATGGGAGTGAAAAAATGTGGGGAGAAAATGGGGGTGGCCGATGGGAAAGGAAGCAAAATTTTTGGGTGTTTTTTTTTGGGAGTGACAAAAAAGTGGGAGAAAAGGATTGGATGGGAGTGAGAAAATTTGGAGAGGAGGGAATTTGGGTGGAGAGATTGAATAGATTGTGGGAAAAAAAGGAGTGGATGGGATGGGAGTGAAAAATGTGGGGAAAGGAAGCAAAATTTGGGGGTTATTTTGGGAATGAAAAAATGTGGGGAGGAAATGGAAATTGGGAAGGCCAATGGGAAAGGAAGGAAAAAATGTTTTGGTTTTTTTTTGGGGAAAGGGGTTGGGAAGCAATGTTTGAACTGGAATTGAGGGGGTGGAGGAAATGGGGAACAAAACTGGGAGAGGAAAATGAGGGACTAAAAGCGTGGGGAAGGGGGGGGGACTAAAATTGTGGGGTGGGGAGGAGGGATTTGGGGTGTTGCACCTTTGGGGCGGGGAGTGGATTTTGGGGATGGAGCCCGAGGGTGTGGTGGGGGAGGGGCACTGGGTGGGGGGTCCCCAGGGTGGGACTGGCTCCCCCCTGGACCCCCCAAAGAGTCACTGGGAGATTCCCCCGGGTTTGGGGGGATTCAGGGGGACACCCCGATTTTGGGGACCCCCCCCCCCCCCCCAGTGGCAGCCCCTCCCCCAGTGACACCCCCAGGCTGAGGGACCCCAGCAGTGGCATTTTGAGTGGGGGGAGTCCCCAGTTTGGTACCACTCCCCCCGTTTGGTTTCCCAGGGATTTTTGGGGTGCGCCCAGCCCCCGCGTCGGTTTATTTTGGGGGGGACGTTCTGCCCCCCACCCCCCAGGTTTATGGGGACATCAGGTTTATGGGGCCCCGAGTTCGTTCGTTCTCCCAGTTTCCCCAGTGCCATACTGGGGCCCCTCCCCCACCCTCCCAGAGCTTCTATTTTTGACACTGGAACCGCCCCCCGAAATGGGGGTGCGGCCCCTTTAAGAGTCCCGCCCTCCCCCCCAATAGAGATTTAAGAGTCCTGTTTAAGCGCGGGGAGGGGGCGTAGCTGCATCAAGCCCCGCCCCTCCTTCAGGCCCCGCCCACACGCGCTTTTCACCCGTTGCTTTCTCAGGCCACGCCCTTTTATGGTAAAAGGGGCGTGGTCTGAGCTGCTTTAAGCCACGCCCACTCGCCCCCTTGCGCTGCCTTCAGGGAGTTTCGCGCCGAAGCCATAGCCCCGCCCCCTCTCCTTTGGCCCCGCCCCCTTTGGCAGAATTTAAAGAGACCGCGAGGAATTATTTTTGTTAAAAGTTAATAAAAGTTTTAAGGAGATAAAAATAAAAACATTTCTCTGTGGTCCTTGAGAAAAAGGTACCCTCCCACACACCTGAGCCCCCTCCCCAAAATGTGAGGGAGGGTCTCACCTCCCTGCCCCAAACACCTTCTCCAGCAGCCGCTGCGGGGGCGCCGCCGGGGGGGGCCGGGCTTTGCGCCCCCAAATCTCCTCCTCGGTGGGTCTTTGGGTGAAACCCCAGCTCGGGGCAGGTTTCGAGGGGTCTCCGGAGGTTTTCGGGGGGTCTTTGGCGGCTTTTTGGGCGTGGCGGGTGTAGAACCCGCCCTCCCGTTTGGCCTGGGCCACCTCGGCCCGCAGGCGCTGCGCCCTCACCTGGCGCTCGTAGCTGAGCCGCTCGCTCAGGTGAGGCCACCGGAACCCGGGCAGGTACTGAGGAGGGGGAGAGAAAAAGGTCAGGGGAGCCCTAAACCACATCAGAATCCCCCTCCCCAATATGGTTTTGGGGTGGGTAAATCCCCCTCGGCTGTTGGGGCAGGTGGGTCCAACCCCTCCCCATGGA
The DNA here is from genome assembly GCF_965231275.1 of Zosterops lateralis. NCBI lineage: Eukaryota > Metazoa > Chordata > Aves > Passeriformes > Zosteropidae > Zosterops > Zosterops lateralis. The sequence continues at coordinate 3,124,212 of NC_139793.1, forward strand.
GTCCCCCCTCCCCTAAAATAGGGACCCCCCAAATGGGTTAAAAACATCTGAGATCCCCCAAAAGGGACCCAGGTGCTCCCTACAACAGACCCAAGGTCTGGGACCCCTAAAAAGGGATCCAAGCTCCTCCTACACAGTCCTGGACCATCCAGGACCATCTGAGACCCCCCCTCCCCAAAAAAGGATCCAACTTCCACTAAAATGGTTCTGGATGATCCAAGACCCCCTGAAACTCCCCAAAACAGGATCCAGCCCCCCTAAAATGGTTTTGGACCATCCAGGACCCACTGAGATCCCCCCAGAAAAGATCCAAGTCCCCCTAAAACGGTTCTGAATCATCCAGGACCCCCCAAAAAAGGATCCAACCCCCCTCACACTGTTCTGAACCCCCCAAAAAAAGGATCCAAAGCCCTCCAACACATCCTGGACCATCCAGGACCACCTGAGACCTCCCAAAAAAGATCCAAGTCCCCCTAAATCACTTCTGAACCATCCAGGACCTCCCAAAAGGGATCCAAGCCCCCCTAACACGGTTCAGGACCATCCAGGACCCCCCAAAAAGGGGACCAAACCCCCCTCACACAGTTCTAGACCCCCAGGATCGCCCACCTTGATGCTCCAGCAGTGATGTCGGAAGGGGCTGCGGGGCCGGGGGGCCATGGGGGCCCCGTGCAGGATTTTGGCCGCTCGTTTGGCCGCTCGTTTGTCCCGAAATTCCACCCAACCCTCGGCGAAAGCCACGGCCGGGGGACCCCCCGGGCGCTGCCGCCGGCGCCGCACGGAGCCGCCTGCGGGGACAGGAGGGGAGGGGAGGGGAGAAATGAGGCTCAGACCCCCCCCCGGGGCCAGGGAGGGTTTGGTTTAAATCCGTTAAATCCGTGTTGTGAAAAACGGGGCTGGTTTTATGGGTGTTATATATTATATATTATTATATATGGTTTTTATATATATACATATATATATGTATATATAAAATTATTATTAATATAATATATGGTTTATATAATATATCAAATATATTTTGTAATATGTATCTCGTGTATTTTATAATTATATAATACATATAATTACATACGTAAATATGTATCTAATATGCATAGTAAATATGTATTATATGTTTCAATACATAATAATTATTTATATAATTGTAATTTATATAATTTTATAATTAGATAAAATATATGTATAATAAATATAAGTATATATGTATCATATATATAATATATATAACATATAGTATAGGTTTAATTATATATATAATATACACATATTATAGATACAGTACCCATAACACATACTTTATTTCTAGCTCCTATTGTCTTTGAATTAAACTTTTCAAATTTTACAAAAAAAAAAACAAAACACCTAAAACCTCGGTTTTCACAGGGTGAATCCCCCCACACACCCCAAAAGGGCACTGAACCCCCCTCCGCCCAAATTTCTGTTCCTGCAGGTGGATCGGGGACACCCAGCTCCCCCCCAGGACCCTCCAGGGACCCCCCGACCCCAATTTCTGGCGCTCTGACCCACCCAGGGACCCCCTGACACCCTGTGACTGTGAGAAGACCCCCAGAGAAGCCCCCAGAACCCCCAGGGACCCCCTGACCCAAATTTCTCGGGCTGTGACCCCCCCAGGGACCCCCTGACCCCAATTTCTCGGGCTGTGACCCCCTCAGGGACCCCCTGACCCCCCGGGGCTGTGGGGAGACCCCCAGAGAAGCCCCCTGGGCCCCGGACTCACCTCGGGGCTGGAAGAAGACCCTGCCCAGCTCCCCGTGGGGCCGCAGCAGCGCCCGCGCCTGGCGGGGCCCGAACCCCGGCGGGAGGAAGGATAAATACAGGACCCCCGGGACCACCGGCTTCGAGGGGGGCTCGGAGGGGGCTTCGGCAGCGGGGGAGCCCCCAGGACCTTCCTCTTCCTCCTCATTTTCCTCCTTTTCTTCCTCTTCCTCCTCCTTTTCTTCCTCTTCCTCCTCCTGTTCTTCCTCTTCTTCTACCTTTTCTTCCTCTTCTTCTTCCTCCTCCTCCTCCTCCTCCTCCTCGCCCGTCCCGCCCGGGTCCCGCTCGGTCCCGGCCATGGCTCCTGCAGTGGGTAGAGGGGAGTTAAAGGGAAGCGACCACCCCCAGAGCCCCCCCACCCCTTTCCAGGCTTTGCCGCAGCCCCGAATTCCCCCCGGGACCCCCAAAACCGCCCCCCGGGACCCCCCAAGGGCTCCCCGGGACCCCCCGGGCCCGGAACCCACAGCGCCGCCGGCAGCAGTCGTAAAACACCAACACGGCCGTAAAGCGCCGCTAGTAAGGGGAGGGTGAGTGGCGCAAAAGCCGTAAAGCGCGGAGGAGGGTGGTGAAGCGTTGGTGGCGTGGTTACACAAGGAGGAGGCGTGGTTACACAAGGAGGGGGGCGTGGTTATACAGTGAGGGGGCGCGGTTAGACAGGGGGCGTGGTTGATGCTTTAAGGGGCGTGGCCTGGGACGGCGCGCGCCGCGGTTTGCGCGGGAACGGCGGAGGGGGAGTTTTGGCGGGAACGGCCCCGCCCGATCTGGGACCCATTGAAACCCCCCAGTGCCCCCCCCACAGACCCCCCGGGGATCCCCGACAGCCCCCGGGACCCCCCCAGGACCCACTGACCCCCCCAAGACCCATTGAGCCCTCCCGGGGCCCATCAAATCACCCGGGGACCCGCCCCCCCGGGACCCACTGACCCCTCCAATACCCACTGACCCTTCCAGGACCCACTGACCCCCCTCCCCACCCCCCCAGGACCCATTGAACCCCCCGGGACCCACTGACGCCCCCAGCACTCACTGCCCCCCCCCGCGGTCCATCAATACCCCCCCCAGTGCCCCCCCCCCCTTGTCCCTCAGGCCCCCTCAGATCTCTCCCGGCTCAGCCCCCCCCAGTGTCCCCCCAGTGCCCCTCCATGTCCCCCTCAGCCCCCCAAATGTCCCCAGAGCCCCCCAGGATCCCCCTCACCCTCCCAGAGTCCCCTCAGGCCGCCATAAACCCCCCAAAATCCCCCTCACCCCCCCCTGTGTCCCCCCTCCCTCATCTGGCCCCAGGGGGGGGGGGTCCCGGCTGCAGATGAGCAGCGGATAATCCCCCCCCCCCCATCCCCCCAACCCATAATCCGACATCTGGGGGGGATTAAAACCCTCCCGACCCCCCCCCCCAACCCCCCCGAGGGGCTCAGCCCCACCAAGGGACCCCCCTGGGGATGTGTTCGGGGTGGGGGGGCACCCCTAATCCCCCTCACACACCCCCCCCCAATAATTAACATCTGGTTTAATTGGGGGGGGGGGCGCAGGGGGTTGCGGGCGTTGGGCCAAGCCGGGGGGGGGGGAGCCCCTCCCTTCCCCAGCAGCATCTGGAGGGACCCCGGGGGGGGATTTGGGGGGATTTGGGCGGCCCCCACCCGCCCCGCAGTCCCCAGAGGCTGCACAGGGACCGCGGCACCCACGGCCCAGGTGAGCGGCATGGGGGGCACCGGGACCCCCGAAATTGGGGGGGCTGGGGAGCCCCGAACCTCCCTGCGAGGTGGGAACCCAGCCCCCTGCCCCATGGGGGGCTGCCCCGCACTTTGGGGTGTCCCTGCCTGCCCCAGTGGGTGTCATTGCCCCCCACCCCACCCCATGGGGTGTCCCCTCACCCCCCCTGGGTGCCCCCTCTGCCCCCCCCTCTGTCCCCTCCTGCCCACCCTGGTGTCCCTGTCACCCCCCTGGTCCCTGGGGTGCCACCGCTGCCCCACAGGGAGCCCCCTCTGCCCCATGGGGTGCCACCCCACTGCCCACCCTGCTGACCCCATCGGTGTCCCTGTGCCCCCCTACCCCACAGGGAGCCCCCTCTGCCCCACGGGGTGCCACCCCACTGCCCACCCTGCTGACCCCATCGGTGTCCCTGTGCCCCCCTACCCCACAGGGAGCCCCCTCTGCCCCATGGGGTGCCACCCCACTGCCCACCCTGCTGACCCCACGGGTGACCCTGCTGTCCCTGTGCTGTCCCGGGACCCACTGACACCCCCAGGACCCACTGACAGCCCCCCCAGGGATCCACTGACCCCGCAAACCAACTCCCCCTCCCCGCTGTCCATCAATCTCCCCACTGGCATTGAGGACATGGAGGGACATTTGGCCTCTTCACACCCCCCCAAGACCCCCTAACCTCCCTCTTTCTCCCCCCAGCCCACCATGCCACCACTGCCCACCCCTCTGGTCACCCTGCTGTCCCTGTGACCCCCTGGCACCCACCCTGCCCCACAGGGAGCCCCCTCTGCCCCATGGGGTGCCATCCTGCTGACCCCACTGCTGTCCCTGTGCCCTCTTGCCCCACAGGGACCCACTTCTGCCCCATGGGGTGCCCCCCAACACCCCCTAACCCCCCTGTTTCTCCTCCCAGCCCACCATGCCACCACTGCCCACCCTGCTGACCTTACTGGTCATCCTGCTGTCCCTGTGCCCGCCCGGCCGCTGCCCCCCGGCCCCCACCCAGCCCCACGCCATCCGTCTGGAGGGCGACCTGACGCTGGGCGGGCTGTTCCCGGTGCACGCCCGGGGCCCGGCCGGGGTTCCCTGCGGGCCGGTGAAGAAGGAGAAGGGGATCCACCGGCTGGAGGCCATGCTCTACGCCCTGGACCGCGTCAACGGCGACCCGCGCGTGCTGCCCAACCTGACGCTGGGCGCCCGCATCCTGGACACCTGCTCCAGGGACACCTACGCCCTGGAGCAGGCGCTGAGCTTCGTCAGGAGCCTCCTGCCCCCCGAGGGGGGCGAGGGGAGCTGCCCCGACGGGTCGGCCCCGCGCCGGCCGCCGCCAGAGAGGCTGGTGGGGGTCATCGGGGCCTCGGCCAGCTCCGTGTCCATCATGGTGGCCAACGTGCTGAGGCTCTTTGCGGTGAGGAGCTGGGGGTGTTGGGGGCTGTTGGGGACATGGAGAGGCGTTGGGGACATGGAGGGACATGGAGGGGCACTGGGGACATGGAGGGACATTGGTGTGTTGGCCAGCTCCGTGTCCATCATGGTGGCCAATATGCTGAGGTTGTTTGCGGTGAGCTGGGGGAATTTGGGGGTTTTGGGGACATGGAGGGACACTGGGGGCATGAAGGGGCTTTGGGGATGTGAAGGGACATTGGGGACGTTGGGGACATGGAGGGATGTTGGGGACATGGAGGGACATTGGGGATATGGAGGGACATTGGTGTGTTGGCCAGCCCTGTGTCCATCATGGTGGCCAATGTGCTGAGGCTCTTTGTGGTGAGGAGCTGGGGGGATCTGGGGACACTGAGCACATGGAGGGATATTGGGGACATAGAGGGACATTTAGGAGCATTGGGGACATGGAGAGACACATGGAGGGGCTTTGGGGATGTGAAGGGACATGGAGGAGTGGGAGACATTGGGGACATGGAGGAGTGTTGGGGACACGGAGGGACATGGAGGGGCATTGGGGACATGGAGGGACATTGGTGTGTCGGCCAGCTCCGTGTCCATCATGGTGGCCAACGTGCTGAGGCTGTTTGTGGTGAGGATTTGGGGGTTTTGGGGACACTGGGGACATGGAGGGGCATTGGGGGCGTTGGGGACACTGGAGACATGGAGGGACATTGGGGATATGGAGGGACATTGGTCCCTCTCCCAGCTCTGTGTCCATCATGATGTTGGGGACCTTGCGGGGTTTGGGAACATTGGGGGGATGTTGGGGACATTTAGGGGGGCGTTGGGGACATTGGGGGGATGTTGGGGACATTGTGGGGGGTTTGGGGACATTGAGGGGGTGTTGGGGATATTTGGGGGAACAGGGAGTTGTTTTGTCTGGGGAACCCTGAGGGGACAGGGGACAGCAGTGTCCCCAGTGTCCTCAGGGTGTCCACTCCCTGCGAGGGGGGGCCTGGACACCTGGTCCCCCTCTGTCCCCCCCCCTCCCCCCGGGTCCCTTCCAGAACCTTCCCCCCCTCCCCCCGGGAGTTACCCACAATCCCCTGGGACGGCAGCAAATGGCCCAGGGGGATTAGGGGGGATTAGGGACAGGGACAGGGATGGGGACAGGGACAGGGACAGGGATAGGGGGGTCCCGCAGTGCCAGGTCCACTGGGTGTCCCCAGGTCTCCCCTGGCACATCCCTGATGTCCCCCAGCCCCGGGGCTGAACCCCCCATGCCCCCTTACACCCCTGTCCCCTCTGTCCCATGTCCCCTCACTGTCCCCAGTGTCCCCAATGTCCCCTCTGTCCCCCCAGGCCCCTCCTACATCAACAGCCCCACACTGACCCCCCCCCCCCATGGCCCCTCAAACCACAAATGTCCCCCTGTCACTGACACGTCCCAATGTCCCCAATGTCCCCCTGTCCCTGACACGTCCCCAGTGTCCCCAGATCCCCCAGATCAGCATATGCTCCATGGAGCTGTCAGATCCCCATGTGACCTCATGTCCCTGACACATCCTGATGTCCCCAATGTCCCTGATGTCCCCATGTCACTGACACATCCCCAATGTCCCCAATGTCCCCAGATCAGCTACGCCTCCACGGCCCCGGAGCTGTCCGACCCCTGTGTGTCCCCATGTCCTTGAGACATCCCAATGTCCCCAATGTCCCTGATGTCCCTGATGTCCCCAATGTCCCCGATGTCCCCAATATCCCCCTGTCCCTGACCTGTCCTCGATGTCCCCAGATCCCCCAGATCAGCTACGCCTCCACGGCCCCGGAGCTGTCTGACCCGGGCCGTTACGAGTTCTTCTCCCGGGTGGTGCCGCCGGACTCGTACCAGGCCCAGGCCATGGTGGCCGTGGTGAGAGCCCTGGGCTGGAGCTACGTCAGCACGCTGGCCTCCGAGGGCAACTACGGCGAGAGCGGCGTCGAGGCCTTCGTGCAGAGCTCCCGGGAGGCCGGTCTGTACTGGTTATACTGGTTTATAATGGTTTATATTGGTTATACTGGGTTATACTGGGTTATACTGGGATATACTGGGTTATACTGGTTATACTGAGTTATACTGGGTTATACTGGGTTATACTGGCACGCTGGCCTCCGAGGGCAACTACGGCGAGAGCGGCGTCGAGGCCTTTGTGCAGAGCTCCCGCGAGCCTGGTCTGTACTGGTTATACTGGGTTATACTGGGGATACTGGGTTATACCAGGGATACTGGTTTATACTGGGTTATACTGGAGATACTGGGTTATACTGTAAGGGGCATTGTGGACACTGAGAGAGGCACTGAGCACTGGGAGGGGCACTGGGTTATACTGGGAGGGGCACTGGGTTATACTGGGAGGCACTGGGCCATACTGGGATGTACTGGGAGGTGCAGGGAAGGGGGAGGCTCTGCCCACTCAGTGACCGCGAGTGACCACTGTGGGCTGGGCAGGGTGGGTGGTACCTGCCCACACTGGCCCATACCGGCCCATACTGGTTTATACTGGTCCATACTGGTTTATACTGGTCCATACTGGTTTATGCTGGTGCAGGGGGGCTGTGCATCGCCCAGTCCATCAAGATCCCACGGGAGCCGAAGCCGGGGGAGTTCGCCAAGGTCATCGGGCGCCTGATGGAGACGTCGACGGCGCGCGGGGTCGTGCTCTTCGCCAACGAGGACGACATCCGGTGAGACCAGTGACACCAGCGCACACCAGTGCACACCAGTACACACCTGTGCACACCAGGCCTGCCCCAGTCACACACAGCAGCCTCCCAGTCCCTCCCCGGCACTCCTCAGCCTGCCAAAATTCATCCCAGTTCATCCCAGCCTGGTCAGGTCATCTCCCAGTAGCCCCCAGTCCATCCCAGTAGCCCCCAGTCCATCCCAGTCTCGCCCAGTCCATCCCAGTAGCCCCCCAGTGCTCTGCAGCCTCCCTTGGTCCCTCCCAATTTGCCCCAGTTCCTCCCAGTTACCTCTCAGTGCCCCTCAGTTCATCCCAGTAGGCCTCCAGTGATGTCCAGCCTCCCCCAGCCCCATTCCAGCAGCCCCCCACTCCCTCCCAGTGCCTTCCATTGCTGTGTCCCAGTGTCCCAGTGCCACGTCCCCATTGCTGTGTCCCCACAGGCAGGTGCTGCAGGCCACCATGCTGGATCCCAGTCCCTCCCAGTTCCTCCCAGTCCCCCCGAGTCCCTCCCAGTGTCCCCATGGCCATGCCATGTCCCCATTGTCTCCCCATGGCCATGCCCCAGTGCCCCCCAGTGCCCCCCAGTCCCCCCCCCAGTGTCCCCCATTGCCATGTCCCAGTCCCTCCCAATCCCTCACGGTCCGTCCCAGTCCATCCCAGTGTCCCCATTGCTGTGTCCCCACAGGTGGGTGCTGCAGGCTGCCATGCTGAATCCCAGTGCTCCCCAGTCCCCCCCAGCCCCTCCCGGTGTCCCCATTGCCATGTCCCAGTGCCTCCCAGTCCCTCCCAGTCCATCCCAGTGCCATGTCCCAGTGTCCCCGTGTCCCTGTCCCCACAGGCGGGTGCTGCAGGCCGCCACTCTCGCCAACCTCTCTGGTCACTTCTCGTGGGTGGGCTCGGACAGCTGGGGGGCCAAGATGGCACCGGTGCAGGGCCTGGAGGAGGCGGCGGACGGGGCCATCACCATCCTGCCCAAACGGGCCTCCGTGCCTGGTGAGGGACTGGGGGCACTGGGGGGGACTGGTGGGGAATGGGGGGACTGGGAGAGGAACTGGGGCCATCACCATCCTGCCCAAATGGGCCTCTGTGCCTGGTGAGGGACTGGGAGGGACTGGGGGACACTGGGAGAGGGACTGGGGCCATCACCATCCTGCCCAAAATGTGCTTCTGTAGCCGGTGAGGGAGTGGGAGGGACTGGGGGCACTGGGATGGAGTCAGGGGCACTGGGGGATTTTTGGGAGGGACTGGAGTGAACTGGGAGGGCCTGGGGGAGATTGGAGATCACTGGAGGGGGCTCTGGGGAGGGTTTGGGGGCTCCAGGGGGGCTCTGAGGGGTTTGGGGGGGCTCGGGGGGGCTCATGGGACACCCCAGGATCCTATGGTGTCCCCCTGACTCCGCGATGTCCCCTGGGTGTCCCCTGGGTGTCCCCTGGGTGTCCCCTGGGTGTCCCCAGGCTTTGACGAGTACTTCACGTCGCGCTCTCTGGAGAACAACCGGCGCAACCTCTGGTTCCACGAGTTCTGGGAGGACGATTTCAACTGTCGCCTGCCCCACAACACCGAGCCCCAGGGGGACGGCACGGGGGGAGCCACTGTGAGAAAGTGCACAGGTACAGAGACCCCACGGAGACCCCATGAAGACCCCATAGAGACCCCATAGAGACCCCACAGAGATCCCATAGACATCCTGCCCCACAACGCCGAGCCCCAGGGGGACGGCACGGGGGGAGCCACTGTGAGAAAGTGCACAGGTACAGAGACCCCATAGAGACCCCACAGAGACCCCATAGAGACCCTGCCCCACAACGCCGAGCTCCAGGGGGACGGCACGGGGGGAGCCACAGTGAGAAAGTGCACAGGTACAGAGACCCCATAGAGACCCCATAGAGACCCCATAGAGACCCTGCCCCACAACGCCGAGCCCCAGGGGGACAGCACGGGGGGAGCCGCAGTGAGAAAGTGCACAGGTACAGAGACCCCACAGAGACCCCCCCCATGTGCACAGGACACTGCCCCATGGAGACCCCATGGGGACCCACAGAGACATGGCATGGCAGGTTTCGGGTGTCCCTGAAGGATTTAGAGTCTCTCTGTCAGGTTTGGGGTGTCCCCGGCAGGTTTGGGGTGCCCGTGGAGGATTTAGGGTCTCTCTGTCAGGTTTGGGGTTCTGTGGCAGGTTTAGGGTCCCCATTTAGGGTCTGTGGCCCCACAGGGCGGGAGCGGATCGGGCGGGACTCGCCCTACGAGCAGGAGGGGAAGGTGCAGTTTGTCATCGACGCCGTCCTGGCCATGGCCCACGGGCTGCACTCGCTGCTGGGCGAGGCCTGCCCGGGCGGGGGGCTCTGTGCCCACATGGACCCCCCCGACGGGCGCCGCCTGCTCACACACATCCGCAGGGTGGCCTTCAACGGTACCGGGGGCACTGGGATATACTGGGATATACTGGGGGAGCACTGGGAGGGAGCTGGGGTGTGAGGGAGGCACTGGGAAGGGGATGGCAACATTGCAGACCATACTGGGATATACTGGGAAGCACTGGGGGGAGGCTGGGGGCGCTGGACACCATACTGGGAGGCAATGGGAGGCACTGGGATATACTGGGAGGCACTGAAGGACATACTGGGAAGCACTGGGAGGGAGCTGAGGGCATTGGAGAGCTAACTGGGACATACTTGGAGGCACTGGGATGTACTGGGAGGAACTGGGAGGGAGCTAGGGGCACTGAAGATCATACTGGGATATACTGGGAAGCACTGGGAGGGAGCTGGGGGCACTGGAACCCATACTGGGAGGCACTGGGATATACTGGAAGGCACTGGGAGCAGGATGGCAGCACTGGAGACCATACTGGGAGCACTGGGATATACTGGGGGCACTGGGATATACTGGGAAGCACTGGGATGTCCTGGGAGGGGGATGGCAGCTCTGGAGGCCATACTGGGAGCACTGGGATATACTGGGAGGCACTGGGGGCAGGATGGCAGCACTGGAGGCCATACTGGGAGCACTGGGATGTACTGGGAGCGGGATGGCAGCACTGGAGGCCGTACTGGGAGCACTGGAGCCCATACTGGGAGCACTGGTTTGCCCTGCAGTGGGGGCACACTGGGGGCTGGGGGGGGGTCTCTGACCCTTCCTGCGGGGTGGCAGGGGCTGTCCCTGCCCCGTCCCAGCGCTCACTGGTTTATACTGGTGTGTACTGGTGTGCAGGCAGCGCGGGGACGCCGGTGTCCTTCAACGAGAACGGGGACGCCCCCGGGCGCTACGACATCTTCCAGTTCCAGGGGGGCAACGGCACCGGGGCCTACCGGGCTGTGGGGCAGTGGGTGCAGGGGCTGCACCTGCAGGTGGGTCTGGGGCCCCCGAGACCCCCTGGGTGCCCCCTGGGACCCCCAAACTCCCCAGATCCCATGGGTGCCCCCTGTGACCCTCGAGCCCCCCAGACCCCGTGGGTGCCCACCATGGATGTGACCTCTAAGCCCCCCCAAACCCTGTGGGTGCCCCCTGTGACCCCCAGATCCCATGGGTGACCCCCATGGGTGTGACCCCCAAGCCCCCCCAGACTCCGTGGGTGCCCCCCATGGGTGCCCCATGTAACCCCCAGAGGGGATCCCAGTGGCGAACTGGGAGCACTGGGTGTGGGGTGCCCTGTTCCCCCTGGGTGGGTGTCCTTGGGGGTTTGGGGTGTCCATGGGGATCTGGGTGTCCATAAGGGATTTGTGGTGTCCATGGGGGTTTATGGTGTCCATAAGGGGTTTGGGATGTCCATGGAGGACTTGGGGTGTCCATAAAGGGTTTGGGGTGTCTGTGGGGTTTATGGTGTCCATGGGGTATTTGGTGTGTCCATAAAAGGTTTGGGATGTTTATGGGGGTTTATGGTCTCTATGGGAGGTTTATGGTGTCCATGGGGGATTTGGGATGTCCATGGGGGATTTGGGGTGTCCATCAAAGGTTTGGGATGTCTGTGGGTATTTATGGTCTCTATGGGGTGTTTGTGGTGTCCATGGGGTTTGTGGTGTCTGTGGGGTTTATGGTCTCTATGGGGAATTTGTGCTGTCCATGGGATTTGGGATGTCCATGGCAGATTCGGAGTGTCCATCAAAGGTTTGGGATATCTATGGGTATTTATGGTCTCTGTGGGGTGTTTGTGGTGCCCGTGGGTGACTTGTGGTGCCCACGGGACGCCCCTCACTGTCCCCCCACCAGGAGGACGCCATGGCCTGGGGCTCCAACTCCTCGTCCCCGCCGCCCTCGGTGTGCAGCCTCCCCTGCGGCCCCGGCGAGCGCAAGAAGCCGGTGAAGGGCGTCCCTTGCTGCTGGCACTGCGAGCTCTGCGGGGGCTACCAGTACCGGGCCGACCTGCTCACCTGCCTGCCCTGCGCCCCTCACCTGCGGCCCACGCCCAACCGCACGGCCTGCCGCCCCACGCCCGTGCTGCGCCTCAGCTGGGGCCACCCGTGCGCCGCCGTGCCGCTGGCGCTGGCCACGCTGGGGCTGATGGCCACGGCCTTCGTGCTGGCCACTTTTGTCAAGCACCACGAAACTCCCATCGTTAAAGCCTCGGGGAGGGAGCTGAGCTACGTGCTGCTGGCCGGGATCGCCCTGGTTTACGCCATCACCTTCCTGATGGTGGCCGAGCCCGGCGTGGGGGTCTGTGCCCTGAGGAGGCTGTTCCTGGGGGCCGGGATGAGCCTGACCTACGCGGCGCTGCTGACCAAGACCAACCGCATCTACCGCATCTTCGAGCAGGGTCAGGGCCTGGGGGGCACTGGGGGGCCTGTGGGGGGCATGGGGTGAGGGGCTGGGGTCTCATCCATACAGTGCTGGTCACCAAGACCAACCGCATCTACCGCATCTTCGAGCAGGGTCAGGGCCTGGGGGGCACTGGGGAGGGGGGGGGCACGGGGTGAGGGGCTGGGGTCTCATCCATACAGTGCTGGTCACCAAGACCAACCGCATCTACCGCATCTTCGAGCAGGGTCAGGGCATGGGGGAGACAGGGGGGTCTGGGGGGCAAAGTGGGGTGGGAAGTCAGGGTGAGGGACACTGAGAGGTGGCACCCTGGGTTGAGAGGCCGCATGAGGGACACAGGACAGGGTCCCCACCCCATGCTCCTCACCAAGACCCACCACACCCCCAAGAGAAGCCTTCAAAACTTTTGGGCTCCCATATCAGGAGGACCACACAGGGTACTTTGACCTCCCACCCCATGGGCTACCCCCCACCCCATAACACCCCTCCAATACCCCACAGGGAAGCGCTCGGTGACCCCACCTCGTTTCATCAGCCCCACCTCGCAGCTGGTGATCACCTTCACCCTCAGCGGGCTGCAGTGGGTGGCCGCAGCCACCTGGCTGCTCATCCGGCCCCCTCACGCCCTCATCGACTACGAGATGGGCCGGACCCCCGACCCCGAGGCCGCCCGGGGGGTCCTGCGCTGCGACATGGCCGAGGGGGCCACGCTGGCCTGCCTGGCCTACGCCCTGCTGCTGATGCTCACCTGCACCGTCTACGCCGTCAAGGCCCGCGGCGTCCCCGAGACCTTCAACGAGGCCAAGCCCATCGGCTTCGCCATGTACACCACCTGCGTGGTGTGGCTGGCCTTCGGGCCCATCTTCTTCGGAGCCGCGCAGTCGGCCGAGAGGGTGAGGAGGGGCCTTTGGGGGTCCTTGGGGGTTTGTGAGGGGATTTGGGGGTCCCTGGGGGTCTGTGGGGGTCACACATGGTGTGGCTGGCCTTTGGGCCTTCGGGCCCATCTCCTTCATAGCTGCACAGTCGGCCGAGAGGGTGAGGAGGGGGATTTGGGGGTCCCTGGGGGGATTTGGGGGTCCCTGGGGGTCTGTGTGTGGTATTTGGGGCATTCCTAGGGGACTGTGGGGGTATTTGAGGAGTTCTTGGGGGTCTTTGAGGTTATTTGGGGGTCCCTGAGGTGTCCCTGGGGGTATTTGGGATCCCTGGGGGTCTATGGGGGATCACATGTGGTGTGGCTGGCCTTCAGGCCCATCTTCTTTGGCACTGCACAGTCGGCAGAGAGGGTGAGGAGGGGGAGATGGGGGTCCTTGGGGGCATTTGAGGGTCCCTGGGGGGTTTTGGGGGTCCATGGGGGTTTGTGAGGGGATTTGGGTATCCCTAGGGGTGTCTGTGAGGGTATTTGAGGGGGGCCCTGGGAGATTTGGCGTGTCCATGCGGGCGTTTATGGTGTGTTTTGGGGTCCCTGGGGGCATTTGGGGGTCCCTGAGGGTATTTAGGGGGTCCCTAGGGGTCTGTAGGGGTTCCTGGGGGGTATTTGGGGGGTTCCTGGGGGTCTGTGGGGGATCACACGTGGTGTGGCTGGCCTTCGGGCCCATCTTCTTCAGAGCTGCAGAGTCGGGTGAGAGGGTGAGGAGGAGGATTTGGGGGTCGATGAGGGGAATTGGGGGGTCCCTGGGGGGTATTTGGGGAGTCCGTGGGGTATTTAGGGTGTCCATAAGGGACCTGTGGTGTCCATGGAGGGTTTGTGGTGTATTTTGGGGTCCCTGGAGGATCACTGTGAGCACACATGGTGTGCTTCACCCTTGGGCCCATCTTTGGTGCCACTCAGTCGGCAGAGAGGGTGAGGAGGGGGAGATGGGGGTCCCTGGGGAGATTTTGGGGGTCCTGGAGGGTCTGTGAGGGTATTTGGGGGGGGGTTGTGAGGGTATTTAGGGGGTCTCTGGGGGGTCACTGTGGGCACACATGGTCTGGTTCACCTCACGGCCACACTGACGGGTCACTGAGCCCTTGGGACAGTCGGGTTGGGTTTGGGGGATCAGTGGGATTTTGAGGTGCTGGTTTTTGAGGTCACTGGGATTTAGGGCCCTGTTTTTTGAGGTGCAGGTGCACGTACAGACGGCCACCCTGACCGTGTCCATGAACCCTTTGGGACAGTGTGGTTGGGTTTTTGGGGTCCGTGGGATTTAGGGCTCAGTGGGATTCAAGGTTACCCGTTTTTGGGCTCAGTGGGTTTTAGGGTCAGCAGGATTTAGAGTTACCCGTTTATGGGATCAGTGGGATTTTGGGGTCATTGGGATTTAGGGTCCTGTTTTTTCGGGCGCAGGTGCACGTGCAGACGGCCACAGTGACCGTGTCCATGAGCCCTTTGGGATGATTGGGTTGGGGTTTTGGGGTCGCTGAGTTTTAGGGCTCAGTGGGATTTAGGCTTACCCTTTTATGGGCTCAGTGGGATTCAAGGTTACCCGTTTTTGGGCTCAGTGCGTTTTAGGGTCAGCAGGATTTAGAGTTACCCATTTATGGGATCAGTGGGATTTTGGGGTCATTGGGATTTAGGGTCCTGTTTTTTGGGGTGCAGGTGAACGCACAGACAACCACACTGACCGTGTCCATGAGCCCTTTGGGACGGTTGGGTTGAGTTTTTGGGCTCAGTGGGTTTTTGGGGTCCCGTTTATGGGCTCAGTGGATTTTTGGGGTCAGTGGGATTTAGGGTTACCCATTTTTGGGCTCAGTGGGTTTTAGGGTCAGCAGGATTTAGGGTTACCCGTTTTTGGGGCCAGGTGCACGTGCAGACGGCCACACTGACCACGTCCATGAGCCCTTTGGGACAGTGGGGTTGGGTTTATGGGCTCAGTGGGTTTTAGGGTCAGCAGGATTTAGGGTTACCTGTTTTTGGGGTCACTGGGATTTAGGGTTACCCTTTTTTGGGGCCAGGTGCATGTGCAGACGACCACCCTGACCGTGTCCATGAGCCCTTTGGGACAGTGCGGTTGGGTTTTTGGGGTCAGTGGGTTTTTGGGGCCCCGTTTATGGGCTCAGTGGGTTTTTGGGGTCACTGGAATTTAGGGTTACTCATTTTTGGGGTGCAGGTGCACGTGCAGACGGCCACGCTGACCGTGTCCATGTCGCTGTCGGCCTCGGTGCCCCTGGGGCTGCTCTACGCCCCCAAGGTTTACGTCATCCTGCTGCACCCCGAGCGCAACCAGCCCAAACGGCCCCGCGCTGACCCCCCCCCGTAGGGACCCCCAAATGGGGGACCCCCCTCACCCCAAAAACCCCTGACCCCCCCCCAGAGACCCCTCCCCACAATAAAGCTGCTCCTGCAAACCCCAGAAATTTGGGAGGGTTTTTTTGGGGGGAAGGGGTGGCTGGGAGTTTATTGGGGTGCAGAGGGGTGGGTTTTTTTAGGGGGGGAGCCCCAGATTTAAGGGGGGACCCCTCAGGGATCAGCCCCCCCCACCAGCAGCTCCAGCCAGCGGGTCAGAGTTGGGGGGTCTGGGGGTGTCTGTGGAGGAAAAAGGGGGTTTGGGGGTCACTCTCAGGAATCCCCAAATTCATCAAGGACCCTAAAACCATCCCTGGGATGTCCGAGTGTCTCTGGGACCCTCAAAATCGCCCAGACCCTCCCCAGGGACCCCAGAACCACCCCCAGAACCACCCAGTGTCCCTGGGACTCCCCTAAACTCCCCTCAGGACCCACCCAGGGACCCCAAAATCACTCCCAGGATTTCCAGCTGTCCCTGGGACCCCAAAAACACCTCCAGGACCCCCCAGTGTCTGTGGGACCCCCCCCCCCTAAATTGCTCTCAGACACACCAGGGACCCCAAAACCACCCCCAGGATCTCCCAGTACCCCTGAGACACCCCTAAATCCACCCTCAGACCCCCCCAGGGACCCAAAAATCACCCCCAGACATCCCCTGGTGCCTCTGGGACCCCCCAAAATCACCCTCAGATCCCCCCAGGACCCCCAACCCATCCCCAGGGACCCTCAAATTGCCCCTGGATCCCTAAACCTGCCCCAGAGAGCCCCCAGATCCCCCCTGAGGGACCCCCAAAGCCCCCCACAGGACTCACAGGGATTGGGGGGGCCCCCTTGGGGGGGGGCCGCAGTCGCACCCCCCCGTTTTGGGGGTACCCCGGCTCCAGCTCCAGGGTCCAGAGGGTCTGAGCACCCTGGGGACCCCCCAGAACCTGCAGGAGCCCCAAGTCCGGCTGCCAGTCCAGGGCAAACCTGGGGGGTCACGGAGGGTTGGGGAGAGTCACTCAATTAACACCCAGCCCCCCAATTAACACCCAGCCCCTCTAATTAACCCCCAGCCTCTCTAATTAACCCCCAGGCCCCCCAGTTAACCCCCAGCATCCCTAATTAACCCTCAGCCCCCAATTAGCCCCCAGCCCCCCAATTAACCCTTAGTCCCCCAAATTAACCTTCAGCCCCCCCAATTAACCCCCAAGCCCTCCAATTAACCCTCAGCCCCCCAATTAACCCTCAGCCCCCCCAATCAAACCCCCACCCTGTTAATTACCCTAAAGCCCCCCAGAACTGCCCCAAAGACTCCCCCAATTAACCCCCAGCCTCCCCAATTAACCCCTCACCTGGTTAATTACCCTAAAGCCCCCCAGTACTGCCACAAAGACCCCCCTCAATTAACCCCAGCCCCTCCATTCAACCCCCCATGCTGTCAATTACCCCTAACACCCCCAGCCCTCCCCCAGAGACCCCCCAGGTCCCCCCCACTGCCCCCTCACCTGCTCCTCAGGTGTGTCACCTCTGCCCAGAGGCTCCAGCCCTCCCAGCAGCGCTGCTGCAGCTCCAGCAGCCCCGGGCCCAGGGGAGGGGGCAGCCCCAGGGGGGGGTCCTGGGGGGAAATGGGGAGTGGGGAGACCCCCAAATTCACCCAGAGACCCCCAGAGTAGTCTTTGAGTCCTGAATGTACCCCCATAACCTTCCTGAGCTCCCCCACAAAATTCTGAAGCTCTTCCAAGTGCTCCCCACAAAATTCCCCCAAAATCCCTCCCAGTGCCTCCTCAGCCCCCAATTTCCCCCCAAAATCCTTCCCAGCCCACCCCAAATCCCCCCAAATTCTTCCCAGTGCCCCCTCAGCCTCCAATTCCCCCCAAAATTCCCCCCCAGCCCTCCCAGTGCCCTCTCTTCCCCCAATTCCCCCCTCAAACCCCCCAAATCCCAAGCCCCCCAAAATTTCCCCAAGTCCTTCCAGTGCCCTCTCAGTCCCCAAGCCCCCCCCCAAATCCCTTCCAGTGCCCCCCAAATCCCTCAAAATCCCTAATTCCCCTCCTAAACCCCCCAAAATCCCCCCAAGCACTCCCAGTGCCCCCTCAGTCCCCCAAATCCTCCTCAGACCCCCACAATCCTCCCCAGACCCCCAAAATTCTCTCCCTAATCCTTCTCAGTGCTCCCTCAGCCCCCAGTTCCCCCCACTCAAGCCCCAAAATCCTCCCCTGCCCCCCCAAAATGCCTCCCAAACCCCCCAAAATCCCTAAGCCCTCCCAGTGCCCCCCCAAATCCTCCCCAGACCCCCCAAAATCCCTCCCAGTGCACCCTCAGCCCCCAATTCTCCCCTCAACCCCCCAAAATTCCCCCCAAGCCCTCCTAGTGCCCCCACAAATCCTCCCCAGACCCGCAAAAATCTCCTTCAAGTCCTTCCCAGTGCCCCCTCAGCCCCCCAAATCCTCTTCAACCCCCCCAAAATCCCCCCAAATCGCTCCCAGAGCCCCCAAGCCCCCCAAAATCCCCCCCAAGCCCCTCACCTGCAGCCTGACCCCCCCTCCAGGGCTGAGGCACAGGTGAATGGGGGGCAGGGAGGAATGTGGGGAGCCAGGGGGGGGTCCCAGCTCCAGCTCCAGCTCCTGTTTGGGGGTCCCAGGGGAGGGGGGCAGCACCTGGACCCCCGCCAGGGCCTGGTAGAGGTGACACGAGGCCTCCACCCTGTGGGCAGTGACAGTGAATGGGGTGGGGCGACATAAAACCCCCCCAAAAATGTGGGGAGCTTCAGGGGTCCCCCCAACCCTTGACACCCCCCAAAATTCTCAGGTCACCCCTGGACACCCCACCCTAAAGACCCCCCACCCTAAATTCATGGGTGCCTCTCAGGACCCCCTGGACACTCCCCAAAAAAATCCCAGAGTCTCCTGATCCTCCTCACCTGGGACACTCTCCATGACCCCCTCACCAAAATTGCCCTCAGACCCCCCAGGACCCCCAACTCACCCCTCATATTGCCTCTGGATCCCTAAACCTGTCCCAGAGACCCCCCAAATCCCCTCTGAGGGACCCCCAGACTCCCCCAAAGGACTCACAGGACTCACTTGTCCCCTCACCTGTCCTCACCTGCCCCCTGACCCCTCACCTTCCCTGTCCCCTCCCCTGTCCCCATCTCACCTGTCCGCTCCCCTCACCTGTCCCCTGTCCCCTCCCCTGTCCCCATCTCACCTGTCCTCTGACCTGTTGCCTCATCTGTCCCCATCTCCCCTATCCCTCATCTCACCTGCCCCTGTCCCCTCACCTGTCCCCATCTCACCTGTCCCCTCCCCCTGCCCTCACCTGGCCGCCGCCTCCCTCAGGGCCTGCAGCGCCCCCTGCCGGCCGAGCCGCTGCTGGCGCCGCTCCTGAACCCGCTGGAGCAGCTGGGGGGGAGAGACCCCGAATTGGGGGAAAGACCCCAAATTAGGAGGGGAAGAGACCCCAGATTAGGCGAGAAAAAGACCCCGAATTTGGGGAGAAAAGACCCCGAAGTTTGGGAGGAAAAGACCCCAAGTTTGGGGGCAAAAGACCCCGAATTACCGAGGAAAGAGAGCCCAGGTTAGGAGGGAAAGATCTCAAATTTAGGGGGGAAAAGACCCCAAATTCGGCAGGAAAAAGACCCCAAATTTGGATGGAAAAGACCCCAAACTGGGGGGGGAGGGGACCCCAAATTAGGAAGGAAAAGACCTCAAATTCAGGGGCAAAAACCCCAAGCTGGGAGAGACCAAAACTCCAAATTGGGAGGAAAAAGACAACAGATTTTGGGGGAAAGACACCCCAGACTGGGGGAGAAAGAGATCCCACAGTCGGGTGACCCCAAAATGGAGGGAAGGGACCCCTCAAATGGACCCCCCGGTGGGCAGGGGCACCCCAGGGTGAGGGGGACCCCCGGGGTGACCCCCAGTCTCACCTGGTCCCGTCTCTCCGTGGCCTCACGCAGCTTCACCTTCAGCTCTTCTTGCTGGGGGGAGGGAGAGCACCCATGGGAGCCCCCAGACCCACCCCCCAGCACCCCTGGGAGCCCCCAGACCCACAGTGTGCCCCTAACCCCACCCCCCAAGTACCCATGGGAGCCCCCAGACCCACAGTGTGCCCCTGGGAGCCCTCAGACCCACAGTGTGCCCCTAACCCCACCCCCAAGCACCCATGGGAGCCCCCAGACCCACCACACAGCATCCCTGGGAGCCCCCAGACCCACAGCATGCCCCCAGCACCCTGGGACACCCCAGGACTACAAACCCTCCTGTACCCCAGGACTCCCACTGTCCCCCCAGACCCACACTGTCCCCCCCCAGCACCCACACAGTCCTCCTCAGCCCCCCTGGGACCCCCAGGACCCACACTGTCCCCCCCCAGCACCCACACAGTCCTCCTCAGCCCCCCTGGGACCCCCAGGACCCACACTGTCCCCCCCCAGCACCCACACAGTCCTCCTCAGCCCCCCTGGGACCCCCAGGACCCACACTGTCCCCCCCCAGCACCCCTGGAACCTCTCAGCACCCCCACAGTCCCTCCCCAGCACCCATAGGACCCCCCCCAGCACCCCTGGATTGCCTCTGGATCCCTAAACCTGCCCCAGGGACCCACCCACATTCCCCCTGAGGGACCCCCAGACTCCCCCAGGACACCCCCAAAGGACTCACAAGACTCCCCCAGCACCCCTGGGACCCCCCAGCACCCACACTGTGTCCCCACAGCCCTGGGACCCCCAGCACCCACACAGTCCCTCCCCAGCACCCCTGGGACCCCCCAGGACCCCCGTACCTGTGCCAGCCGTGTCTCCAGGGCCTCCCTCCCTCTCTGCAGGAGGCTCTGGCCCTGGTTCAGCTGTGCCAGGGCGGGGGGCACGGCCCCCTCCAGGACCCCCAGGGCCCCCCCGTAGCCCACCTTGAGCTGCCGCCAGCGGCCCCGGGCCTGGGCTGCCGCCTCACCTGTGGGGAGCCCCCCGTCAGCACCCCCAAACCCGGGGGACCCCAAAACGGGACCCGGGGATCATCAGGACCTCCCAAAGGGATCCCAGGGACCCCTAAATAGGGCACAGGAACCGCCAAACCTGGGGGGACCCCAAAACAGGACCTGGGGATCATCGGGACCTCCCAAAGGGATCACTGGGACCTCCAAACAGGGCACGGGAACCTCCAAAACCCCCGCCCCAATCCTAACCCAGGAACCCCCAAACCCGGGGGGACCCCAAAGGGACCTGGGGATCATCAGGATCTCCCAAAGGGATCCCAGGGACCTCCAAACCGGACACAGGAATCCCCAAACTGGACCCAGAACGCCCAAACCCTGCCCCAAAGGGATCCCAGGAACCCTAAACCAGACCCAGAAACTCCCACCCTAAAAGGGACATGGAGATCATCGGGACCTCCCAAAGGGATCACAAGGACCCCCAAAAAGGACACAGGAACCCCCAAACTCCTGCCTCAAATCAGACACAGGAATCCCCAAACACAGGGGGACCCCAAAAGGGACCTGGGGATCATCGGGACCTCCCAAAGGGATCACTGGGACATCCAAACCAGACACAGGAACCCCAAAACTGGACCCAGGAACCCCCAAACCAGACCCAGGAGCACCAAGGGGTTCAGGGTCAACCCAGCACTTTAGGAGCTCAGGGGATTTTGGGGTTCAGTTTGGGGGTTCACACAAGCTGAGGGCAGCTCTGGGTTAGTTTTGGGGGGCTCAGGGGGTTTTGGGGAGATCCCACGGGGGCTCACGGAGGTTAGTGGGGGCCAGGGGCAGCCCCGGGTTCTCAATGACCCCCAGGAGCAGCTTCAGCACCCGGAGCTGGGACAGGAGCAGCTTCTGCTTCCTCCGGGTGTCCTGGGGGGAAATTTGGGGTGT
This sequence comes from Zosterops lateralis, assembly GCF_965231275.1. Lineage (NCBI taxonomy): Eukaryota > Metazoa > Chordata > Aves > Passeriformes > Zosteropidae > Zosterops > Zosterops lateralis. The sequence continues at coordinate 3,145,662 of NC_139793.1, forward strand.
CAGGGGGGATTTGGGGTGCTAAGGGCAGGTTTGGGGTGTCAGGGGGGATTTGGGGGGCAGGTTTGGGGTGTCAGGGAGGATTTGGGGTGCCAAAGGATTTTGGGGGAGGTCATTGAGCAGGTGTTAAAGGTGTGGGGCAAAAATAGGGTGCGGATAGAAGAAAAAACCAAACATTTAGGGGAAAATATAAGGGTAGAAAGGATGGCAAGAAATAGGGTGGTCAGAAAAGTTTAGGGGATAAATGGGGGAGTGTCTGGAAGACTCAAGGACAGATGGAGGGGCTGTGGGGAATTTGGGAGATCAGAAATAAATTTAGAAGAGGTGTGAGGGTGTTGAGGGGCAAACGGGGAAGCCAAAGACAGATGTGGGGAAGATGTGGGTGCTGCAGGTCTATTTTGAGGCGCTTTAGGGCAGTTTTGGGGGTGTTAAGGAGAATGTCTGTATAAAATACTATAACAGGGGGTCTCACCATTTGATGTTCCACAAGGACCGGGGTGGGGACATCACCCTCCTCCTCCTCCAAGGCCAGGGCGGCCTCGAGCGCTGCCAGCGCCCTGGGGACACGGGAGGGGACACGGGAGGGATGAGGGGACACCCCCAGGGACACGGGAGGGATGGGGGGACACCCCCAGGGACACGGGAGGGATGGGGGGACACCCCTCAAACACCTCCAAGAACGAGGAAACCTCCACAGTGACACGAGTGGAGACTTGGAAATAACCAGCACCTCTATTCGGAGACCCCCCCCTTGGGGATGAGGAGACCCCCCTGCCGACCCTCCCTCCCTCCCCAAAGCCCTCAGGATACGCCGTGAGGGCACCGAGACACCGCAGCGCTCCGTGTGGGGCTGGGAGTCACCCCGAGGACCCCGTAAGAACCCGAGGAACCCTCAGGGACCCCCATGGCACCCAGTGAACCCCCCAAAGAGTCCTGGGGACGCCCCGACCCAAGAGAGAGGCCGGGGAGCCCTCAGGGGCCGCGCTCACCCCCGGGCGCGCTCCAGCCGCGCCGCCATCGCCGCCGCCTCTTCCCGCTCTCCCGCCTCGCCCCGCCCACCCCAGCGGCGGCGGCCAATCACCGCCCGCGCCCGCACGTTTTGAGTACAGTTGACCAATCGCCGCGTGAGAAGGGGGAACGAGCGTTCCCGCCCATGAAGCGATAGCCAATCGCAAACCACGGCTGCAAAGCCACGCCCCCTCAGATGCCTTGAGCCCTCAGAGCGGCCGCCTTGATGGGCGGGGCTGGGCGGGGCACTGGGCGGCGCCGGGTTATACTGGGAGGGGCTGAGTTAAACTGGACGGGAGTGGGTTATACTGGGAGGGATCTCCGGGTGGCAAAGAGGCCCGGGTCTCTCTTAGCAGCCTCTCCCTCCAATAAACCACAGGACCGTTTTTGCCAACTTTATTCCCCCCCAGTTTGGGGAGCACGGTGGGGGAGGGGTGTCCCCCAGGCTGGGGGGGGACACACAGGACACCCCTCCCCCCGTCACCGCCGCCGCCGCCGCTGCACCACGGTCCAGCCGTCCGAGGGGGGAGGGGGAGTGCCACACTCCATCGCCTGCGGGGACAGTGACGTCATCAGTGTCACACACACACCCTTAGTGACATCATCAGTGTCACACACACACACACACTCTTGGTGACGTCATCAGTGGCCTCCCTTTCCCTCACAGGGGTCCTGGGGGGGTCTCCCACTCACTAAATTTGGTGACAGTGTCACTGCCCCAGCCCAGCTTCCCCGTTTCCCCCATTTGATGACATCATCAGGACTGAATGACATCATCACCCCCCAGTCCCTGCTCACCTGGGGGTCCCAGGGAGTTACCACCCTCAATTTAATGACATCATCTGGAACCCCCCAAGGGTTACACCCCATGACCTCATAACCCCATTCCTGCCCCCTTTGATGACATCATCAGTATTGGATGACATCATCAGGAATGACATAACCACCCCCCTAGTCCCTCCTCACATGGGGGTCCCAGGGAGTTACCACCTCTCAATATAATGACATCATTAATACACTCCCAGGGCTACACCCCATGATGTCATCCCCAAATCCCCACCTACTCTGATGATGTCATCAGTATCGAATGACATCATCAGGACTGAATGATATCATCACCCCCTAGTCCCTCCTCACTTGGGGGTCCCACCTCCCCAATTTAATGCCATCATCAGCCTCCCCCCATGACCTCACCACTCCATCCTCACCCCCTTTGATGACATCATCACCACCCTCCCTATCCCACGCCCCCCCAAACAATGACGTCATCCCAGTGACTTCACCTCTTCCTCCTCCTCTTCCTCGCCGCTCTCCTCCTCCTCCTCCTCCCCCGGCTCTGGGGGGCCCCAGGGGGCTCTGGGGGGGGTCCCGGGGGGGCTCTGGGGGTCTCCCCCTGGCCGGGCTGAGGCCAAGGCTGCGGCCAGGGCGGGGCCACGGCGGGACAGAGCCCCCAGGGCCGCCCCCATGGCCCCCACGTCCCCGCCCCGGGCCCGGGCAAAGAGCGTCACCAGCTCCCGGCTCACCTGCACGGGGACAGAGAGGGGCTGGGGAGGGCTGGGAGGGCACTGGGATGGGTGTGGGGGGTGCTTAGGGGCGATGTATGGGACTAGGGAGGACTGGGAGGGGACTGGGAGAGCACTGGGATGGATTGGGGAGGGCTGGGAGGGGACTGGGGTGGACTGGGGAGGGCTGGGAGGGGACTGGGATGGACTGGGGAAGGCACTGGGATGGACTGGGATGAGTCTGGGGCTATGGGGGGGACAGAGAGGTGGATTGGGGAGGACTGGGAGAGGACTGGGATATACTGGGGGAAGGAAAAGAGTACTGGCATGGGTCTGGGGGTATGGGAGGACACTGAGACGAACTGGGAAGGACTGGGGAGGGCACTGGGATGGATTGGGATGGGTCTAGGGGGTGTTGAGTGGGACTGGGATGTACTGGGACGAAGTAAAAGGGCACTGGGATATACTGGGATGTACTGGAATGGGTGTGGGGGTGCTGAGGAGCAATGTGTGGGACTGGGGATGGACTGGGATGTACTGGGATGGGTCTGAGGGTGTGTGGGGGACACTGAGATGGACTGGGAAGGACGGGGGAGAGAACTGGGATATACTGGGGGAAGGAAAAGAGCACTGGGATGAACTGGGATGGGTCTGGGGGTGCTGAGGGGTGATATGTGGTACTGGGATGTACTGTGAGGAAGCAAAAGAGCACTGAGGACAGACTGGTCTATACTGGGAAGCACTGGGAACACTGAAAGATGTTGGTAAGAGCCTGGGGATGAACTGGGATGAACTGGGAGTAGCTGGGGGAGGCTGCTGGGAAACCCCATGTCCATACTGGTTTATACTGGGAGCTACTGGGAAGGCACCAAGGGTCCCAGGAGAGGACAAAGGTCACTGGAAGATGCTGAGGACAAACTGGGCTGGACTGGGAGTGACTGGGGGAGGCCGGGCAAGCTGCTGGGAGCACACTGGCCCATACTGGTCCGTACTGGTCCGTACTGGGAGCCCACCTGCTGCAGGCTGCCGTCCTCCACCACCGTGTCGAATTCATTGTCCATCAGCTCGGCCAGGAAATCCTCCACCTCCTCCTGCTCCAGGTCAGCTGCGGGATTTGGGGGTGGGGGTCACCTCTGCCCCTCCCCCACCCCCGGCCCTCCCCTCCCCCCTTTTCCCGGGGTGGGGGAGGGGCAGCACGCACCGTTCTGGGTGAAGAAGTCGAGCAGCGCCGAGCTGAGCCACGCGGCTTTTTCGGGGCCCTGAGGCCCCCCGAAACCCTGCGCCACCGCCAGCTGCGGGGACAGCCCGGGGAGGGACGTGAGGACACCTCGGGGGGTCCCCTCAGTGTCCCCAAATGTCCCCCGGAGCTCCCTCAGGCTGCTCCCCCCGCACCTGCAGCGCCGCCCGCCCCCCCCCAGCACGGCTCGCGGCTGTCCCCAGTGTCCCCAAGGTGTCCCCGGTGTCCCCTCACCTGCAACGCCGCCCACCCGCCCAGCACGGCCCGAACCCCCTCCGCGAACAGCGCCCGCGCCTCCGCTCCGGGGGCCGCCATCACGGCGCTGCGCAGCCCGCGCGGCCGAGCGCCGAACCCGCGAGCGAGAGACGTAACAGAGCGATCCCCGAGTCACCGATGGACGCGTGGGGGGCGTGGCGGTGGGGGCGTGGCGTTAAGGGGCGTGGCCTCAGCTGGAGGCAGGACGGGACTACAGTTCCCGACAGACCCCGCGATAAGGTGGTCACGTGACGAGAGTGAGGGGGCGGGGCGTGGGGGGCTGGGGCTGGGGGGGCTGTGGGGCATAGGGGGGATATGGGGGTACAGAGGGCTATAGAGGATATGGGGGCACAGGGGGCTATAGGGGATTTGGGGCACAGTGGGGATATGGGGCACAGGGGGGCTATGGGGGCAGAGGGGGGGCTGTGGGGGATATGGGGCACAGAGGGGATATGGGAGATATGGGAGCACAGGGCAGATATGGGGTACAAGGGCAATATGAGGGTACAGGGGGCTACAGGGGATGTGGGGCATATGGGGCACAGGGGGCTGTAGGGGACATGGTGCAAAGGGGGGATATGGGGCACAGTGGGGATATGGGGCCCAGGGTGCTACGGGACATATGGGGTATAGGGCAGATATGGGGCACAGGGAGGATATGGGGGCACAGGAGACTGTGGGGGACATGAGGCACAGGGCGGGTATGGGGCACAGGGGGGATATGGGAGCACAGGGCAGATATGGGGCACAGGGGGGATATGGGGCACAGGGCAGATATGGGGCACAGGGGGCTCTGAGGCATATAGGGGCACAGGGCAGATATGAGGGCACTATAGGGAGTGGTGGGTTTACAGGGGCTGGAGAGATGTGGAGAAGCTCCAGGGGGACTAGAGGGGCTTTAGGGGCTGGGGGCTCTATGGGGCACAGGGGCTTTAGGGGCAGGGGGCTCTATGGGGTCTAGGAGGGCACAGGGGCTTTAGGGGCAGGGGGCTCTATGAGGTCTAGGAGGGCACAGCGGGTTCTATAGGGGGCACACAGGAACTGGCCAGGGGGGTCTATAGGGGGCGGGCTATGGTGGTCCAGGAGGGGCTTTAGGGGTCAGAACTGGGGCACACCCCGCCCCTATAGGATACATAGGGTGCCCCACAGCGAGGGGGGGGGGCTGAGATAATTGTGCCATCCTTGGGGGGGGGACACCCGGGGGATCAGAGTGTCCCTATGGCAGCGGGGGGGGGGGGTGTCCGAGGGTCCCTATAGCCCCCGGGGGAGGGATGTCCAAGGGTCCCTATAGCCCCTGGGGGGGTCCGAGGGTCCCTATAGCCCCCGGGGAGGGTCCCTATAGTCCCTGGGGGGGATCTGAGGGTCCCTATAGCCCCCCGGGGGGGGTTTCCAAGGGTCCCTATACCCCCCCGGGGGGTCGGAGGGTCCCCGCAGCATCCTCGGGGGCGGGCGTACCTGTAGCATCCTTTTTGGGGGGGGGGGGCTGCCCCCGGAAGTCCTTCCTCCGCAGGAAGAGCCGCGCTGTGCGGGGGGGGGGCGGGGGGATGCTTCTACCCCCCCCAGATTTCGGGGACCCCCCCAATTAATTAACCAACCCGGCTGCTCTTATTAATTAACGCCCCCCTTGATTAACCCCCCACCCCACCGCCCCCTCTTTGTCCCCCCGCACGGGGGGGGGGGTGACGCGGCCACCGCCGGGGACACCCGAAAAGGGGAGGGGGGGACACCCCTAAAAACCGAGGTGACCCCCCAAGAAACCCCCCCAGGACACGCAGCCCCCTCCCCCCATCCATAGGGGCAGCCGGGGCTGGGGAGGGGGCGGCGAGCAGGGAGGAGGGGGGGGGAATCACCCCTTAAAAATTTTATTTTTTGGGGGGGTTTGGGGTGAGGGGACAATCATGGCAGCCGATTTGGGGGACCCCAAAACTCCTCCCGCTCCCCCAAAACGCTTTTTCCGCAAGAGCGTGGAGCTGCTGGAGGAGGAGGAGGAGCGGGGCGAGCGCGGAGACCCCGAGCCCGGCCCCGGGGGCGACCCCCGCCTCGGGGGAGGGGGAGGAGGAGGAGGAGGAGAGGAAGGTGAGGAGGAGGCGGAGATGAAGGCCGTGGCCACCTCGCCCGGCGGCCGCTTCCTCAAGTTCGACATCGAGCTGGGACGGGGCGCCTTCAAGACCGTCTTCAAGGGGTTCGACACCGACACCTGGGTGGAGGTGGCCTGGTGCGAGCTGCAGGTGAGCCCCGACCCCCGGGGGGGGGAGTTTTGGGGTGAATTTGGGGGGGTGGGAGGTGAAATTGGGATTTTTTTTTTTTTTTTTTTTTTTTTTTTTTTAGGGGGGAGGATGTGTGGTGGGAGCTGGGTTGGGTTTTTTGTTTGCTTTTTTTTTTTTTTTTTTTTTTTGGGTGGGTGTTGGAGGGTTTTGTGAAGGTGAGGGTGTCCTGGGATTTGTGGTGGTTGGGGTCTGGAGTTGGTGTTGAGCTGCTTTTAAAAAGTGTGGTTGATCCTTCAAACTCTGCTTGAGGCTCTTCTGGTGTCAGTGATCCCCAAAATCCACCCTGAATCCCACCCCTGATCCTTTGAGCTCACCCTGAACCCTTCCCAAGACTGGGACACCCCAAAATCCATCATGGACCCCACAATTGATCCTTTGAGCTCACCTTGAGCCCCTCCCAAAGACTGGGACACCCCAAAATTCATCATAGACCTCCTGACTGACCCCACAAGTTGTTGTTGAAGCCCTTCCAAAGCTGTGACTGCTCCTCAAACTCAGCTTGAGGCTATTCTAATATCAATGATCCCCAAAATTCACCCCTGAACCTTTGAGCTCACCTTGAGCCCTCCCAAAGCTGGACACCCCAAAATCCATCATGAACCCCCCGAGTGGCCCCTCAAATCAAGACCCCAAATTCACCAGGAGCCCCAGAGCTGAGCCCAGTCCCACCTCTGCACCCCCCAGCCAACCCCAAATCCCCTCAATTCCCCTCAAAAGGAGCCGTTGGTGCCCCAAAACTGGGGGTGAGGATGACCCTGGAGTTGGGGGATAATGATGAGGATGATGATGGAGTTTGGGGGTAAGGATGACGGCCCTGGAGTTGGGGCATGATGATGAAGATGATGGTGATGATGATCCTGCAGTTGGGGGATGATGATGATGATGATGATGGATTTTGGGGCTGAAGATGATGACCCTGGAGCTGGGAGGTGAAGATGATGATACTGGCAATGACCCTGAGGTCACTGATGACGATACTGGGGTTGGGGAATGATGATGATGATGGAATTTGAGAGTGAGGATGATGATGGAGTTTGAGGGTGAGGATGATGATGGAGTTTAGGGTAAGGATGACGACCCTGGAGTTGGGGGATGATGACTCTGGAGTTGGGGTGAGGATGGTGAGGATGAGGATGATGATGGAGTTTAGGGGTGAGGATGATGATCCAGGAGTGGTGGATGGGATGATGATAATGATCTTGGAGTTGGAGGATGATGATGATCCTGAAGCTGGTGGATGATGATGGATTTTGGGGGTGAGGATGATGACCTTGGAGTTGGGGGATGATGAAGATGATGATGATGGAGTTTGGGGTGAGGATGATGATCCAGGAGTTGGGGGGGGGGTGAGGATGAAGATGATGAGGATGATGATCCAGGAGTGGGGGATGAGGATGATGATGATGATCCTGGAGTTGGGGGATAGTGATGAGGATGATGAAGATGATGATGATGGATTTTGGGGGTGAGGATGATGACCCTGGAGCTGGGTGTTGAGGATGATGATGATGATCCTGGAGTTGGGGAATAGTGATGATGATGAAGATGATGCTGATGGAGTTTGGGGGTGAGGATGATGAAGATGATGTTGATGGAGTTTGGGGTAAGGATGATGACCCTGGAGCTGGGGGATGATGATGATGATGATGACCCTGGAGTTGGAGGATAGTGATGAGGATGATGAAGATGATGATGATGGAGTTTGGGGTGAAGATGATGACCCTGGAGTTGTAGGATGATGATGATGGTGATGGCAATAACTTTGGAGTTTAGAAGTGACAATGATGATGATGATGATGATGCTTGAATTGATACTGGAATTGGTGATGGTGACGACGATGATGGCAAGTCTGGGATTGGAGGATGATGATGATGATGGTACTGGAGTTAGGGATGATGAAGACGACAACAATGATAATGATGATAATGGTGACGATGATGATGCTGGCAATGACCCTGAGGTCATTGATGATGGTACTGGGGTTGGGGAATGATGATGATGATGATGATGATGATGATGATGATGATGATGATGATGACGACGATGACGACGACAACCCTGGAGTTTGGACAACAACCTTGGAGATGATGGTGACAGTGATGATGATGATGATACAGGAGTTGGGGGATAAGGATGATGGTGATGATGATGCTGTCAACGGCTTGGGGATAGTGATGGTGATGATGATGATGATGCTGAGGTTGGAGACTGATGATGAAAACGATGATGGCGATGATGATGGTGATGGTGATGACAATGACGATGATGATGGCAATGCTGAAAATGGTACTGGGGTTGGAGAATGATGATGAAAATTATGATAATGATAACGATAGTGACGATGATGATGATGATACTGGAGTTGGGGAATGATGATAAAATGATGATGATGATGATGATACTGGGGTTGGAGGATGATGAGGATGATGATGATGATGATGCTGTCAATGACCCTGGGGTTTGGGGATGATGATGATGGTGATGATGGTATCAATGACCCTGAGGCTTTGGGATGATTATGACCATACTGGGGTTGGGGAATGATGATGAAGATGATGATGACGATGATGATGACAATGATGATGATGCTGGGGTTGCAGAATGATGATAAAAGTTATGATGACAATGATGATGATGATGATTACAATACTGGGGTTGGGGAATGATGATGAAGATGATGATGATGATGATGACGATGATGACAATGATGACAATACTGGGGTTGGAGAATGGTGATGAAGATGATGATGATGACAATGATGATGATGATGATGACAATGATGACGATGATGATGCTGGGGCTGGGGACTACAAACACCCCCCCCAGAACCCAGAGCTAACCCAGATTTTGGGGCCTGTCCGTGCCCCCCAGGACCGCAAACTGACCAAGGCGGAGCAGCAGCGCTTCAAGGAGGAGGCCGAGATGCTCAAGGGGCTGCAGCACCCCAACATCGTCCGGTTCTACGACTCCTGGGAGTCCTCCCTGCGGGGAAAGAAGTGTATCGTCCTCGTCACCGAGCTCATGACCTCGGGCACCCTCAAAACGTGAGCTGGGGGACACCGGGGGGACACCAGGGGGACACCGGGGGGACATTGAGGGGACATCGGGGGTGTGGGTGATGAATGAAGATGGGGACACCCCAAAATTTGTCATAAACCCCCTGACTGGCCTCTCAAGTTGGTGTTGAGCTTCTTCCAAAGCTGTGGTTGGTTCCTCAAACTCAGCTTGAGGCTCTTCTGACATCGACAATCACCAAAATGCACCTTGAATCCCACAGTTGGTCCTCTGCTCTTACCCTGAACCCCTCCAAAAGACTGGGACACCCCAAAATTTATCATGAACCCCAAAACTGACCCTTTGAAGCTCTCCCCAAACTCCAACACCCCAAAATTCATCTCGAGCCTCACAGTTGATCCCTTTGAAGCTCTCCCCAAACTCAGACACCCCAAAATTCATCTCAAACCCCACAGTTGATCCTTTGAGCTCATTTGAGCCCCTCCCAAGGACTGGAACACCCCAAAATCCACTTTGAACCCCACAGTTGATACTTTGAATCTCTCCCCAAACTCAGACACCCCAAAAATTCATCATGAACCCCACAATTTACCCTTTGCAGCTCTCCCCAAATTCCGACACCCCAAGGTTCATCATGAACCCCACAACTGACCCTTTGAATCTCTCCCCAAACTCAGATACCCCAAAAATTCATCCCAAACCCCACAGCTGACCCTTTGCAGCTCTCCCCAAGCTCAGACACCCCAAACCTCATCCCAAACCCCACAATTGATCCTTTGAGCTCATGTTGAGCCCCTCCCAAGGACTGGGACACCCCGAAACTCATCCTGAACTCCCACAATTAACCCTTTGCAGCTCTCCCCAAACTCCAACACCCCAAACCTCATCCCAAACCCCACAACTGACCCTTTGCAGCTCTCCCCAAACTCAGACACCCCAAACTCATCCCGCCCCGTCCCCGGCCGTCCCCGCAGGTACCTGAAGCGGTTCAAGGTGATGAAGCCCAAGGTGCTGCGCAGCTGGTGCCGGCAGATCCTGAAGGGGCTGCAGTTCCTGCACACCAGGACGCCGCCCATCATCCACCGCGACCTCAAGTGCGACAACATCTTCATCACCGGCCCCACGGGCTCCGTCAAGATCGGCGACCTGGGGCTGGCCACGCTCATGCGCACGTCCTTCGCCAAGAGCGTCATCGGTGAGCCCTGGCACCGGTTGGGGGGGGTCGGGTGATGGTGTGTGAGCTCTGGGTCTTTGAAGGGTGAGCGTTGTCATGATTTGGGATGGCTCAGATAACAATATGTGACCTCTGGGTTCTTTGGAGGGTGAGAGTTGTCACCTTTTGGGATGGCTCAGGTAATATGTGACCTCTGGTTCTTCGGGGGGTGAGAGTTGTCACCTTTTGGGGGGGGTCAGATAAAAATACGTAGAGTTCTGGTTCTTTGGAGGGTGAGCATTGTCACATTTTGGGGTGGTTCAGATAAAAAAAAAAAGTGAATTCCAGTTCTTTAGAGGGTGAGTGTTGTCACCTTTTGGGGTGGCTCAGATAATGAGACATGACTTCTGGTTCTTTGGAGGATGAGAGTTGTCATCATTTGGGGTGGCTCAGATAAAAATACATAGAGTTCTGGTTCTTCAGAAGGTGAGAGTTGTCACTATTTGGGGTGGCTCAGATAATGATATGTGACCTCTGGTTCTTTGGAAGGTGAACGTTGTCATGATTTGGGGTGGCTCAGATAAAAAAAAAAAAGTGAATTCCAGTTCAGCAAAACTCCACCTGGAGAAAGATTGCTTTGAGAAAGGAGAGTTCTAGTAGTTTTGAGAAAAGAGAGTTGTTTGCCCAGATTGTTTTGAGAAGAAAATTTCTTGAGAATTTTTTCCTTGGGAGAAAGTTCACAGCTGCCGGCAGGTTAAAATCTGTCAGAGCCAGGAATATCAGCCCCACAAGAGCCACCTGTGGGCCCTGTTTGGGGACAGCAAAGTGACACGGGGGCCTCGGGATGGGCTGGGGGCAGTGGGGTGGCTCAGGGGTGTTGGGGACATTGGGGACAAGGGGACAGTGATTGATGGTGTTGATGTTTAGGGGTGTCTCCTCCTGGTTCTGATCTCTGGGGACACCCAGTGACAGTGTGGGGACAGCGAGTGACAGTGTGGGGACACTCAGTGACAGTGTGGGGACATTGAGTGACGGTGTGGGGACACTGAGTGACAGTGTGGGGACACTGAGTGACAGTGTGGGGACACTGAGTGATGGTGTGGGGACACTGAGTGACAGTGTGGGGACAGTGAGTGACAGTGTGGGGACACTGAGTGACGGTGTGGGGACACCCAGTGACAGTGTGGGGACACTCAGTGACGGTGTGGGGACACTGAGTGACAGTGTGGGGACACCGAGTGATGGTGTGGCGACACCCAGTGACAGTGTGGGGACAGCGAGTGACAGTGTGGGGACACTGAGTGACAGTGTGGGGACACCCAGTGATGGTGTGGGGACACCCAGTGATGGTGTGGGGACACCGAGTGACGGTGTGGCGACACCCAGTGACAGTGTGGGGACACTCAGTGACAGTGTGGGGACACTGAGTGACAGTGTGGGGACACTGAGTGACAGTGTGGGGACACCCAGTGATGGTGTGGGGACACCCAGTGATGGTGTGGGGACACCAAGTGACGGTGTGGGGACACCGAGTGACGGTGTGGGGACACCCAGTGACAGTGTGGGGACACCCAGTGACGGTGTGGGGACACCGAGTGATGGTGTGGGGACACTCAGTGACGGTGTGGGGACACCCAGTGACGGTGTGGGGACAGCGAGTGACAGTGTGGGGACACTCAGTGACGGTGTGGGGACACTCAGTGACGGTGTGGAGACAGCGAGTGACAGTGTGGGGACACTCAGTGACGGTGTGGGGACACTCAGTGACGGTGTGGAGACAGCGAGTGACAGTGTGGGGACACTCAGTGACGGTGTGGGGACACTCAGTGACGGTGTGGGGACACTCAGTGACAGTGTGGCACCCAGCAGGGACAGGAGGACAGAGGACACAGTGACAGTGACACGGTGACACTGACCTGGCACTGAGGGTGGCAATGGACACAGTGACGGTGACACAGAGGTGACACACAGTGACACAGTGACACTGACCTGGCACTGAGGGTGGCCATGGACATACAGTGACAATGACACACAGGTGACACACAGTGACACGGTGACACTGCCCTGGCACTGCCCACACCCCACCAGGTTGACACAAACTTCATCAAACCAACAACAAAACCCGATCGCTGAAATCCCCCAAAATTCCCATTTTATACCCATTAACGTGTGTTTACCGAACCTGTCACCTCCGAGGGGACCTCCCCGCCTTCCCCCGGGTCCCTGCAGGGGACAGAGCCCTGGGGACCCCCCTGACCGAGCCCACCCCGCAGGGACCCCCGAGTTCATGGCCCCCGAGATGTACGAGGAGCGCTACGACGAGTCCGTGGACGTTTACGCCTTCGGGATGTGCATGTTGGAGATGGGCACCTCCGAGTACCCCTACTCCGAGTGCCACAACGCCGCGCAGATCTACCGCAAAGTCACCAGCGTGGGTGGCCCGGGACCCCAAACCCCCCTCAGAGCCCCCAAACCCCCCTCAGAGCCCCCCAAACCCCGCTCAGAGCCCCCTGAGCCTCCCCAAACCTCCCCAACCCCCCCTCAGAGCCCCCAACCCCCCCTCAGAGCCCCCTGAACCTCCCCAGAGCCCCCTGAACCTCCCCAGAGCCCCCCAAACCTCCCCAAACCTCCCCAAACCTCCCTCAGAGCCCCCAAACCCCCCTCAGAGCCCCCTAAACCTCCCCAGAGCCCCCTGAACCCCCTCAGAGCCCCCCAAACCCCCCTCAGAGCCCCCAAACCCCCCTCAGAGCCCCCCAAAGCTCTCCAGAGACACCCAGAGACACCCTGAGCCCCCAAACCCCCCTCAGAGCCCCCTGAACCTCCCCAGAGCTCCCCAGAGACACCCAGGGACACCCTGAGCCCCCAAACCTCCTCAAACCTCGCTCAGAGCCCCCTAAACCTCCCTCAGAGCCCCCAAACCTCCCCAAACCTTGCCCAGAGCCCCCCAAACCCCTCTCAGAGACCCCCAGAGACACCCAGAGACACCCAAAACCTCTCCCGAGACACCCATAGTCCCCCGAACCTCCCCAGAGCCCCCTAAACCTCCCCAAACCTCGCTCAGAGCCCCCCAGACCCCTCTCAGAGACCTCCAGAGACTGCTAGAGACACCTGGAGACCCCCAAACCTCTCTCAGAGCCCCCCAAACCTCCCTCAGAGCCCCCTAAACCTCCCCAAACCTTGCTCAGAGCCCCCTGAACCTCCCCAGAGTCCCCCCAGGGACACCCAGAGACCCCAAACCTTACCCACAGAGCCCCCTAAACTTCTCCAGAGCCCCCCAGAGAACCCCAAACTCCCTTCAGAGCTCCCCAAACCAGCCCAGAGACCCCTCAGAGACACCCAGAGGCACCCAAAGAACCCCAGAGACCCTTAAATTTCCCCAGAGCCTCTCGGAGCTCCTTCAGAGTCCCTCAAACCTCCCCAGAGACCCCCAAACCCCCCTCAGAGTCCCCCAAACCTCCCCAGAGCACCCTCAGAGCTCCTTCAGAGCCCCCCAAAACCGCCTCAAACCCCTCTCAGAGCCCCTCAGACCTTCCCAGAGCCTCCCAAACCCCTCTCAGAACCCCTCAGAGCCCCCCAAAGTCCCTCAGAGCCCCCCCAAGCTCCGTGTCCCCCTCACAGGGCATCAAGCCGGCGAGTTTCCACAAGGTGACGGACCCCGAGGTGAAGGAGATCATCGAGGGCTGCATCCGGCAGAACAAGGCTGAGAGGTGAGGGGGTGGGCTGGGACCCCCAGGAGCCCCCCAAATCCCATCAGGACCCCCCCAAATCCCACCAGGACCCCTCCAGGACCCCCCCAAACCCACCAGGACCCCCCAAAACCCACCAGGACCCCTCCAGGACACTGCAGCCCTCAGGACCCCACCAGGACCCCCCAAACCCCACAGGACCCCTCCAGGACCCCCCCCAAACCCACCAGGACCCCCCAAAACCCCACAGGATGCCCCCAGGACCCCCCCAAACCCATCAGGACCCCTCCAGGACACTGCAGCACCCCAGGACCCCTCCAGAACTGACCACACTGACCCTCCAGGACCCCTCCAGGACCTCCCCAGGACCACCTCAAGACCCTCCAGGACCCCCACACTGCCCACACTGAGCCCCCAGCACCCTCCACGACCCCTCCAAGACCCCCCCAGGACTGACCACACTGATCACACTGACCATACTGACCGCACACAGGACCTCTCCAGGACCCTCCAAATCCCCCCAGGACTGCCCACACTGACCCCCTCCAGGACCCCCCAAATCCCCCACAGGACCCCTCCAGGACTGACCACACTGCCCACCCCGCTGTCCAGGCTGTCCATCCGGGACCTGCTGGACCCCCCAGGACCCCCCCGGGACTGACCATACTCACCACACTGACCCCCCAGGAACCCCCAGGACCCTCCAGGACCCCCCCAGAACAGACCACACACCAGGCTGTCCACCTGGGACCCCCCAAATCCCCCCAGGACCCCCCAGAACCCCCCCCCCAACCCCCCAGGACTGACCCCACTGCCCTGTCCAGGCTGTCCATCCAGGACCTGCTGGACCCCCTAGAACCTCCCCCCAGAACTGACCCCACTGACCACACTGCCCAGTCCCCATCTGGGACTAGGACCTGCTGGACCCCCCTAGAACCCCCCAGGACCCCCCCAGAACTGACCACACTGGCCACACTGCCCATGGTGCCCACACTGACCACAGTGACCACACTGACCACACTGACCTCCCTGATCTCCAGGCTGTCCATCTGGGACCTGCCAGACCCCCCAGGATCCCCCCACAACCCCCCAGGACTGACCACACTGACCTCACTGACCACACTGACCCCCCGCCCCTGGCTGTCCATCCGGGACCTGCTGGACCCCACAGGACCCCCCTAGAACCCCCCCAGGACCCCCCCAGGACTGACCCCCCTGCCCTGCCCAGGCTGTCCATCCGGGGCCTGCTGGACCCCCCCAGAACCCCCCCAGGACCCCCTCAGGACCCCCCCAGGACTGACCCCACTGCCCCCCCTGCCCTGCCCAGGCTGTCCATCCGGGACCTGCTGGACCCCCCAGAACGCCCCCAGGACCCCCCCAGGACTGACCCCCCTGCCCTGCCCAGGCTGTCCATCCGGGACCTGCTGGACCCCCCAGAACTCCCCCAGGACCCCCCCAGGACTGACCCCCCTGCCCTGCCCAGGCTGTCCATCCGGGACCTGCTGGACCCCCCAGAACTCCCCCAGGACCCCCCCAGGACTGACCCCCCTGCCCCCCCTGCCCTGCCCAGGCTGTCCATCCGGGACCTGCTGGACCACGCGTTCTTTGCCGAGGACACGGGGCTGCGGGTGGAGCTGGCCGAGGACGACGCGGGGCTGGAGCCGGCGCTGGCGCTGCGCCTCTGGGTGGAGGACCCCAAAAAGCTCAAGGGGAAGCACAAGGACAACGAGGCCATCGAGTTCAGCTTCAACCTGGAGGCCGACGTCCCCGAGGAGGTGGCCTATGAGATGGTGAGGGGGGACACCCCAAAAATCCTCAGGGTTGGGGGTCTGGTTTTAATGGATCTCTGAAACTGTGGGTCGTGGTCATCTTGGGTACCCCCAGAGGTTTGGGATGGATGGAGAAGGTTTGGGATGGACGGAGAAGGTTTGGGATGATCAGGAGAAGGTTTGGGATGATCAGGAGAAGGTTTGGGATGATCAGGAGGAGGTTTGGGATGGATGGAGAAGGTTTGGGATGATCAGGAGGAGGTTTGGGATGATCAGGAGGTTTGGGATGATCAGGAGGAGGTTTGGGATGATCAGGAGAAGGTTTGGGATGATCAGGAGAAGGTTTGGGATGATCAGGAGGAGGTTTGGGATGATCAGGAGGTTTGGGATGATCAGGAGGAGGTTTGGGATGGATGGAGAAGGTTTGGGATGATCAGGAGAAGGTTTGGGATGATCAGGAGGAGGTTTGGGATGGATGGAGGAGGTTTGGGATGATCAGGAGGAGGTTTGGGATGATCAGGAGAAGGTTTGGGATGGATGGAGGAGGTTTGGGATGATCAGGAGGAGGTTTGAGATGATCAGGAGGAGGTTTGGGATGGATGGAGGAGGTTTGGGATGATCAGGAGGAGGTTTGGGATGATCAGGAGGAGGTTTGGGATGGATGGAGGAGGTTTGGGATGATCAGGAGGAGGTTTGGGATGATCAGGAGGAGGTTTGAGATGGATGGAGGAGGTTTGGGATGATCAGGAGGAGGTTTGGGATGGATGGAGGAGGTTTGGGATGATCAGGAGAAGGTTTGGGATGAGTTGGAGAAGGTTTGGGATGGATGGAGGAGGTTTGGGATGAGTTGGAGAAATCCTCAAAGGGAGTGGGACCCCAAAATCCACCCAGGAACCCACAGTTGGTCCCTCTGACTCTGCTTGAGCCACTTTCAGAGCAAAAGTCACCCCAAAATTCATCCTTTAACCTCACCTGGAACCTCTCCCAAAACTGACACCCCAAAATTCATCCTTTGACTTCACCTGGAACCTCTCCCCCAAAACTGATCCCTAAATCTCACCTGGAACCTCTCCCCGAAAATTCATCTCTCAACCTCACCTTGAACCTCTCCCAAAACGAAACCTCCCGCCCCCCAAAATTCCCCCTGGCACCACCTGGAAGTGACCCTGAGCCCCCCCAGATCTTGGTGCCCCCCCAGACACCCGAAATTCTGCCCTGGCACCCCCCAGAATTCACCCTGAGACCCCCAGACACCCCAAAATTCCCCTTGGCACTCCCTGGAACTGACCCCAAGCCCCTCTGGACACCCCAAAATCCCCCTGGAACTGCCCCTGAGCCTCCAGACACCCCAAATTTCCCCCTGGAACTGCCCCCGAGCCCCCCCAGACACCCCAAACTTCCCTCTGGGTCCTCCTGGAACTGACCCTGAGCCCCCCTGGACACCCCAAATTTCCCTGGCACTGACACTGAGCCCCTCCAGCTGTCGGTGCCCCCCTGGACATCCCAAATTCTGCTCTGGCACCCCCCACAACTCACCCTGAGCCCCCCCAGACACCCCAAACTCTCCCCCCAGGTGAAATCCGGGTTCTTCCACGAGAGCGACTCCAAGGCCGTGGCCAAATCCATCCGGGACCGGCTGGCCCTGGTGAGGAAGACGAGGGAGAGGAGGCAGCAGGCCGAGGGCAGGGGGCTCCCGGGGGGCCCCGAGGGCCGGGGGGAGAGCGAGGACACCGAGGTGGATCAGCACGTCCGGCAGCAGCTGCTGCGGGAGCCGCCCCTGCCTGGCCCCGGTGAGACCCCCAGAGTGCCCCTGGGGACCCCAAGAGTGTCCCTGGGTACCCCAAAAACTGTCCCCAGACCCCAAAGCTGCCCCTGGGTACCCCAAACTGCCCCTGGGTTTTTGGGTACCCCAAAAACTGTCCTCAGAGCCTCAAACATGCCCTGGATACCCCAAAACTGCCCCTGGATGCCCCAAAAACTGTCCCCAGAGCCTCAAACTGGCCCTGGATACCCCAAAACTGACCCCAAATACCCCTAAAACTGTCCCCAGACCCCAAACTGCCCCTGGGTACCCTAAAAACTGTCCTCAGATCATCAAATGGACCCCTGGATACCCCAAACTGCTCCTGCGTACCCCAAAACTGACCCAAATACCCCAAAAACTGTCCCCAGACCCCAAAACTGGCCCTGGATACCCCCAAAACTGTCCCCGGAGCCTCAAAACTGCCCCTGGGTACCCCAAAAGTGTCCCTGGGTACCCCAAACTGCCCCTGGGTACCCCAAAAACTATCCTCAGGCCCTAAAAGTGCCCCTGGGTACTCCAGAACTGTCCCCAGAGCCTCAAAACTGTCCCTGGGTACCCCAAAAGTGCCCCTGGACACCCACAGCTTCCCCCAGACCCTCAAAACTCTCCCTAATGTCCCCTTAAAAATGTCCCCAGCCCCTCAAAACTACCCCCAGTGCCCCCAAAAACTGCCCCCAGACCCCCAAACTGCCCCCATAACTGTCCTTAATGCCCCCAAAATGCCCCAGCCCCCCAAACCGCCCCCAGCCCCCCAAAAACTGTCCCCAACCCTTCAAAACTGTCCCCAAGCCCTCCCTAGAACTACCCCCAGCTCTCCCAAAAGTGTCCCCAGACCTTGGAAACTACCCCAAGTGCCCCCTAAAAGTGTCCCCAGACCCTCAAAACTGTCCCCAGTATCCCCAAAACTACCCCCAGCCCCTCAAAACTGTCCCCAACCCCCCAAAACTGCCCCCAGACCCTCAAAACTGTCCCCAACCCCCCAAAACTGTCCCCACTGTCCCCAAAAACTGTCCCCAGTGCCCCCAAAACTGTCCCCAGTATCCCCAAATCTGTCCCCAACCCCCCAAAACTGCCCCCCTGCCCCCAGTGAGCCCCCCCAGCAGTGACCCCCCCTTTGCCCCCTCCCCACAGCCGAGGGGCTCCAGGACAACGTCCCCCCCCCGGATGTCCCTGGTCCCTGCGGTGTCACCGGGACCCCCGAGCAGCTCTGGGGGTACCCACAGGGACCCCTGGACGGGCTGTCCCCCCCTGTGCCACCACAGGTAAGTCCTTGTCACCCTGGGGGGGTCCTGGGGGTCCCAACTCCCCCCTGGCACTGCCCCGTGTCCTGCAGGTGACGCAGGGGACAGAGGGGACAGCAGAGGACGGAGCCACCACGGAGCCACCAGGGCAGGAAGGGGACACCTGTGGCTGTGGGGCGGTGACAGTGGGGACACAGCCACAGGTGGCACCTGGAGCACCGGGGCCAGGGGTGGCACCAGGGGTGGCACTGCCACCCGCGGCGGTGACAGCGGCGCCTGGAGTGCCACCAGGGCAAGGGGTGACACCAGCCCAGGGGGTGACACCAGCCTCGGGGGGGACATCAGTGCTGGGGGTGACACCTGGTCCAGGAGTGCCACCAGCCCAGGGGGTGACACCTGTGCCAGGGGTGACACCAGCCCAGGGGGTGACACCTGGTCCAGGGGTGACACCAGCCCAGGGGGTGACACCGGCTCCAGGGGTGACACCAGCCCAAGGGATGACACCTGGTCCAGGAGTGCCACCCCCGGCTGGGATGTCACCACAGTTGGTCCCCATGGTGCAGCTGCAGCCAGGCCCTGGAATGTCACCAGGCCAGGGGATGCCACCAGGTCCTGGAATGCCACCTCCATCTGGGATGGCACCAGGTCCTGGAATGCCACCAGCCCAGGGGATGGCACCAGGTCCAGGAGTGACACCAGGTCCAGGAGTGCCACCTCCACCTGGGATGGCACCAGCCCAAGGGATGCCACCCCAGCCTGTCCCCACCCTGCAGCCACAGCTGGTGCCGGGGGTGTCACCAGCCCCGGGGATGCCACCAGTGCTGGGGCTGTCACCGGCTCTGGGGGTGTCACCGCTGCCCGTCATGCCGCCGGTCATGGGGATGTCACCAGCCCCGGAGATGCCACCTCCAGCCATGATGGCACCAGCCCAAGGGATGCCACCTCCGTCTGTGATGCCGCTGGTCATGGGGGTGTCACCAGCCCCGGGGGTGCCACCTGCCCAAGGGATGCCACCACAGTCCGTGATGCCACCAGCCTCAGAGATGCCACCACCAGCTGTGGTGCCACCAGCCATGGTGATGTCACCAGCCCCGGGGGTGCCACCAGCCCAAGCCATGCCAGCTCCACCCATGATGCCACCAGCCCAAGGGATGTCACCTTCAGCCGTGATACCACCAGCCCCGGGGGTGTCACCAGCCCCAGGGTTGTCACCAGCCCCAGGAGTGCCACCTTCAGCCGTGATGCCACCAGCCCCGGGGATGTCACACGCTCCAGAGATGCCACCACCACCCATGATGCCACCAGCCATGATGATGTCACCAGCCCCAGAGATGCCACCGCAATCCGTGGGGATGTCACCAGCTCCAGAAATGCCACCACAATCCATGATGCCACCAGCCATGGGGATGCCACCAGCTTCAGAGATGCCACCGCCATCCCTGATGCCACCAGCCCAAAGGATGTCACAAGCCCCAGAGCTGCCACCAGCCCTGGGCATGTCACCAGCCCCGGGGATGTCACCAGCCCCAGAGATGCCACCGCCGTCCCCAATGCCACCAGCCCCGACCCTCCCTGTCCCCGAGGAGCCCTCGGTGGCCCCCGAGGCCGTGTCCCTGCTGCGTGTCCCCGATGTCCCCGAGGTGCCCCGCGCCCGCCAGCGCCGCGCCTCGTGCCAGCGCCCCGCGCGCTTCCAGCTCACCGTGCTGCAGGTCAGGGCGGGGCTGGGCACTGGGGGACCCTCTGGGGACATCCCGGCGTGTCACACAGTGTCACCACCCCCCCAGGTGTCCTCAGCTGGGGACAACACGGTGGAGTGCCAGCTGGAGACCCACGACAGCAAGATGGTCACCTTCAGGTTTGACGCCGACGGGGACGCGCCCGAGGACATCGCCTGCTACATGGTGACCCCTCAGCTCTGTCCCCTGTCCCCAGGCCGTGTCCCCTTCCCCAGTCTCTGTCCCCATGTCCCCAACCTGTCCCCTTCCTCAAACTCTATCCCCATGTCCCCAATCTCTGTCCCCATGTCCCCAGCCCTTGTCCCCTTCTCCAATCTCTGTCCCTATGTCCCCAACTTATGTCCCTTCCCCAATTCCTGTGTCCCCAGCCCATGTCCCCTCTCCCAGTCTCTGTCCCCAACCTGTCCCATTCCCCAATCTCTGTCCCCATGTCCCCAGTCCCTGTCCCCCTTCCCAGCCTCTATCCCAGTGTCCCCAATCCCTGTCCCCCAATCCCTGTCCCCAGTCCCTGTCCCCTTTCCCAGCCTCTGTCTCAGTGTCCCCAGGCCATGTCCCCTCCCCAACCTGTGTCCCCGTGCCCCCAACCCATGTCCCCTTCTCTGATCCATGTCCCCCCCTCAATCTGTTCCCCTCCCCACTCTGTGTCCCCGTGTCCCCAGTCCATGTCCCCTCCCCAACCTGTCCCCCCTCCCCTGTGTCCCCTTCCCTGACCCACAACTCCCCCTCCAGTCTGTGTCACCCCAGTCCCTGTCCCCCCTCCAATCTGTGTCCCTTCCACAGTCCCTGTCCCCAGTCCCTGTCCCCCCTCCAGTCTGTGTCCCCTCCCCAATCCATGTCCCCTTCCCAGTCCCTGTCCCCCAGTCCATGTCCCCAATTCCTGTCCCTCCAGTCCCTGTCCCCCCTCCAGTCCCTGTCCCCCAGTCTGTGTCCCCAATCCATGTCCCCAGTCCCTGTCCCCCAATCCCTGTCCCCCAGTCTGTGTCCCCAATCCCTGTCCCCAGTCCCTGTCCCCCCAATCTCTGTCCCCCAGTCCCTGTCCCCCCAATCCCTGTCCCCCAGTCCCTGTCCCCCTGTCCCCCGCCCCGTGTCCCCCTGTCCCAACCCGTGTCCCCCCCGCAGGTCGAGGACAACTTTGTTCTGGAGGGGGAGCGGGACAAGTTCGTGGAGGAGCTCAAGGCCATCGTGGAGCAGGCCAGGGGCCTCCTGGGGACCCCCGCCCCGGACCCCCAGGTGCCCCCCTGACCCCCTGACCCCTCCCCTGACCCCACACCCCCCACTGACCCCCCAAATGTGTCTCTCCCCAGGTGGGACCCCTGGAGCCGCCGGCAGGGGGTGGTGAGTAGAGGGGGAGGGGAGGGGGCTGGGGTGGCCCCCCACCCGCTGACCCCTTTGTGTGTCCCCCCCCAGGGGAAGGGCCCCCCCAGTCCTCGCCCGTGGGGCGCTGGAGGTTCTGCATCAACCGAACCATCCGGAACCGCGAGGCCTCGGGTGCGTGCCCGGCTGGGGACACGGGGACAGCGCCCCCCGGGGCTGGGGGACACGGGGACACTGCCCCTGGGGCTGGGGGACACGGGGACACTGCCCCTGGGGCTGGGGGACACGGGGACACTGCCCCTGGGGCTGGGGGGACATGGGGACACTGCCCCTGGGGCTGGGGGGACATGGGGACACTGCCCCTGGGGCTGGGGGACACGGGGACACTGTGCTGGGGCTGGGGGGACACGGGGACACTGCCCCTGGGGCTGGGGGACATGGGGACACCGAGCTGGGGGACATGGGGACACCGTGCTGGGGCTGGGGGACACGGGGACACTGCCCCTGGGGCTGGGGACACGGGGACACTGCCCCTGGGGCTGGGGGACATGGGGACACTGCCCCTGGGGCTGGGGGACACCGTGCTGGGGCTGGGGGACACGGGGACACCGTGCCCGGGGCTGGGGGACATGGGGACACCGTGCTGGGGCTGGGGACATGGGGACACCGTGCCCGGGGCTGGGGGACATGGGGACACTGCCCCTGGGGCTGGGGGACACCGTGCTGGGGCTGGGGGACACGGGGACACCGTGCCCGGGGCTGGGGGACATGGGGACACCGTGCTGGGGCTGGGGACATGGGGACACCGTGCCCGGGGCTGGGGGACATGGGGACACTGCCCCTGGGGCTGGGGGACACCGTGCTGGGGCTGGGGGGACACGGGGACACCGAGCTGGGGGACACGGGGACACTGCCCCTGGGGCTGGGGACACGGGGACACCGAGCTGGGGGACATGGGGACACCGTGCTGGGGCTGGGGGACACGGGGACACCGTGCCCGGGCTGGGGGGACACCCCATACCCCAGAGCTGGGAGTGACACCCCAAACCTCATCCTGACAGGGGTGTCACCCCCACCCCATCCCTGATGGGTGTCACCCCCACCCCATTCCTGACCCGTGTCCCCTCCCTGCAGGTCCTGGCGGCCCCCCACCCCCCCGCAGAGCCGCGGGGACATCGCAGGGGTGTCCCCAAGGCCAGGGGACAGACAAGAGCGCAGCGTCGGAGCAGGACGGGCCGGGGGGACCCGACACGGGGGTCCCCAAAGCCCAGCAGGACCTGGATGTCCCCCAGGGACAGGGGGTGGCTGTCCCCAAACCGGAGGAGTCGGGTGTCCCCCAGGCTTTGGGGACAGCTGTCACCCGGCCCCAGGAGGTGGCTGAACCCACGGGACCAGGGGGGATCAACCCTGAACCCCAAAATAGGGGGGGTCCCCAAGGCCCGGGGCAGCAGGAGGGGCCTGGACAGCAGGACGTGGCTGTCCCCAAAGCTGTGGCTGTCCCCAAACCCCCGGAGCCCGACGGCCACCGAGAGCCCCTCGTCCCTGGGGACGCAGAGCCGAGTGTCCCCCCGGGACAGGGGACAGTCACCGGCCCGGGGGAGCAGGAGGGACCCGGGGACCCCCCAGGGCCAGACGTGTCCCCAGGGCCGGGGGACCCCCAGGGAGTGGGGACACTCGTCACTGCACCCCCAGAGCCAGGGGACCCCCAAGGACTGGGGACACTCGTCACCGGTGCTGGGGGACAGGAGGGACCCCCAGGACCAGAGGTGAGTGTCCCCCACCCCAAGGTGTCCTCCTGTCCCCAAGGTCTCTGTGTCCCTCAAGGAGCAGAGGTCGCTGTCCCCATCCCCAGAATTTTGGTGTTCCCCAAACCCAAACCCCAAGGCCTTGGTGTTCCCCAACCCCAAAGTCCCTGTCCCCCAAACCCGGAGTCCTTGGTGTCCCTGAGCCCCAAACCCCAATGACCCCAGACGCCCAGCCCTGAGGCCTGGATGGCCCACAACTCCCAGAGCCCAGTGACCCCAAACCCCCTCACTCCTCAAGATGTCAGTGCCCCCCAAACCCAAAATCCCAAGAGCCTGATGACCCCAAACCTCAAGAGCCTGATGTGCCCCAAAACCCCAAGACCTTGCTGACCCCAGCCCCCAATGTCCCCTCAGCCCCAGCTTGTGGTGTTCTCCCCAATCCCAAAGCCCCCATGACCCCTAAGCCCAGCCCTAAGCCCAGCCCCCCAGGCTCCTGATGTCCCTTCAACCCCAAAATCTTGGCCCCCAAACCCAAACTCACAAGACCTTGATGATCCCAGGCTCCCAGCCCCACATTTCCATCCCCACATTCCCACGTCCCTTTTCCCCCATTTCCATCCCCACATTCTCATTCCGATCCCCACGTTCCCACATCCCCAATCCCAAATCCCCCATCCCAAATCCCCATTCCCACATTCCCAATCCCATATCCCCAATCCCCATCCCTACATTCCCAATCGCCAATCCCAAATCCCCCATCCCCACATTCCCAGTCTCAATCTACAATCCCCAATCCCAATCCCCAATCTCATATCCCCAGTCCCAATCCCAATCCCCATTCCCCCAATCCCAATCCCAACCCCACTCTCTCGCGTTCCCGCAGGCCCCTGCCCCACCTGTGGCCGTCCCGCTCCCAATCCCAAATTCCCATCCCCACATTCCCAATCCCAATCCCGCTCTCCCATTCCTGCAGGCTTCCACTGCCCCGCCTGGGGCCACCCCGTTCCCATTCCCCAATCCCAATCCCCAATCCCAATCCCAGTCCCGCTCTCCGGTTCCCGCAGGCCCCCGCCCCGCCGGTGGCCGCCCCGTTCCCAATCCCATATCCCCAATCCCATATCCCAATCCCAATCCCCAATCCCAATCCCAATCCCATTTCCCCAATCCCAATCCCAACCCCGCTCTCCGGTTCCCGCAGGCTGTGCCCCCCGCCCCGCCCGTGGCCGCCCCGTTCCCGCTCTGTCCCCGCCTGCGCAGCCCCCGCAAGGGTTGGGGGCGCCGCATCCGGAGCTGGGCCCGCCGCCTGCGGCCCCCCGGGCCCGCCGGGGACCCCCACACAGGTACAGAGACCCCTGGAGAGCCCTGAACCCCCTCTGTGCCCCCCATGTACCCCTAAAACACATCTGTGCCCCCCAAACACTGTCTGTGCCCCCCATGTACCCCTAAAACACATCTGTGCCCCCCCCGGGCCCGCCGGGGACCCCCACACAGGTACAGAGACCCCTGGGGAGCCCTGAACCCCCTCGGTGCCCCCCATGTACCCCTAAAACACATCTGTGTCCCCCAAACACCCCACACAGGTATGGGGGAGAGACCCCCACACAGGTACAGGGTGGGGAGAGACCCCCCCACACAGGTACAGTGGGGAGAGACCCCCCCACAGGTACGGGGGGGCTCTGAAACCCCTGGGGAGCCCTGAACCCTGTCTGTACCCCCCATGTACCCCTAAACCACTCTGTGCCCCCCAAACACCGTCTGTGCCCCCCAAACACTGTCTGTGCACCCCCATGTATCCCACACAGGTATGGGGGGAGAGAGACCCCCACACGGGTATGGGGGTATGGGGGGGAGAGACCCCTGGGGAGCCCTGAACCCCCATCTGTGCCCCCCTAAACCCCACACCCCATCTGTGCCACCCAAACCCCATCTGCGCCCCCCCCCCCCCACCCCCGGTGGGGACCCTCACATGGGTATGGGGGGGAGACCCCCACACGGATATGGGGGGGCCTGAAACCCTTGGGGAACCCTGAACCCCATCTGTGCCCCCTACACCCCATCTGCACCCCCTATGTACCCCACACCCCATCTGTGCCCCCCCCATTTTACCCCCTGTGTGTCCCCCCATATTCCCCTGTACCCCCATTTATACCCCCCGTACCCCAATTCCCCCTCCCCGTACCCCCATTTCCCCCCCGTGTCCCCCTTGTACCCCAATTTCCCCCCTGTACCCCAATTTCCCCCCCGTGCCCCCCACTGACCCCCCTGTCCCACAGAGGAGCCAGAGGACCTCGGGGACCCCCCAAGGCGAGGGCACTGCCAGGTGGGTGTTGGGGACCCCAAAATGCCCCTGGGACCCCCCAAACTGCCTGTGGGACCCCCAAAAACCTGCAGAGCCCCCGAATCTGCCCCAGGCACCCCCCCAAACTGCCCGTAGGACCCTAAAACTGCCACAGGGACCCCCCCAAACTGCCCCAAGGACCCCCAAAAACCCACAAAGATCCCGAATCTGCCCCTTGGGACCCTAAAACTGACACAGGGATCCCCCCAAACTGCCCCAAGGACCCCCAAACTGTCCCAAGGACCCCCAAACTGTCCCAAGGACCCCTAAAACTGTTCCACAGATCCCCAAAACTGCCCCAAGGACCCCTGAACTGTCACAGACACCCCCAAACTGCCCAAAGAGATCCCCAGAATGTCCCAGGGACCCCTAAAATGCCTCAAGAACCCCCCAAATCTGCCCCAGAGACGCCCACACTGCCCCAGAGACTCCAGAACTACCCCGGAGACCCCAAATCTGCCCCAGGGACCCCCCCCCAAACTTTCCCAGAGACTCCAGATCTGCCCCAGAGACCCCCCCCAAACTGTCCCAAGGACCCCAAACTGTTCCAAAGATCCCCAAACCTGCCTCAGGGACCCCAAACTGTCCCAAGGACCCCCCAAATTGTCCCAGGTACCCCCAAATCTCCCCCAGGAACTCCAGAACTACCCCAGAGACCCCCAAAACTGCCCCAAGAACCCCCCAAACTGTTCTACAGATCCCCAAAACTGCCCCAGGCCCCCCTAAACTGTCACAGACACCCCCAAACTGCCCCAAGGACCCCCCAAACTGTCCCAGGGACTCCCCTAAACTTCCACAGAGACCCCAGAGACTCCCAAACTGCCCCAAGGACCCCCCCTCAAACTTTCCCAGAGACTCCAAATCTGCCTTAGGGAGCCCAAACTGTTCCAAGGACCCCCCCAAATTGTCCCAGGTACCCCCAAATCTCCCCCAGGAACTCCAGAACTACCCCAGAGACCCCCAAAACTGCCCCAAGAACCCCCCAAATCTACCCCAGAGACCCCCAAACTGCCCCAGGGACCCCAAATCCCCCCAAACCGCCCCCTCTCTTCATCCCCCCTCTCCTGTCACCCCTTTCCCCCCACCCAATTCCCTCCCCAGCCGCCCCATGAGCCCCCCGACCCCGAGGGCGACTGGGGGGGCCCCAGCTCGGGCAGCGAGAGCGGGGGGCTGGGGGGACCCCCGCACCCCCCCGGGGCCCCCCTGCTCCCCCCGGGGTCCCCCGAGACCCCCCTGAGCAGCGACGGGGACTCGGAGCCCGAGGACGAGGCTCTGCGGGAGCAGCTGCGGAGGCTGCGGGAAAAGTGAGTCGGGGGCTCCTGGGGAGGGGGTTTGGGGGTGTCCTGGAGGGATTTGGGGGGTCCTGGAGGAGTTTGGGGGGGATTTGGGGGGTTCTGGAGGGGTTGGGGGGGGGTCCTGGAGCAGTTTGGGGGGTTCTGAAGGGGTCTGGAGGGCATTTGGGGGGTCCTGGAGGGATTTGGGGGTCCCAGGGGTGTTTTGGGGGTTCCGAGGAAGGTTTTGGGGTCCCCCTGACCCCCCCAGGCACAACCAGAAGATGCCAAGAGTCGCCACTGCAGCTCCCGGGGGGGAGGTTTTGAGGGTCTTGGGGAGGTTTTGAAGGTCCCCAAAAGATTCTGGGGTCCCGGGAAGGTTTTGGGGAGGTTTTGGGGTCCCGAGAAGATTTTGGGGACCCCCTGTGACCCCCCCAGGCACATCCAGAAGGTGCTGGAGCTGCGGGCTCGGCAGGACCGGGACCCCGGGCGGGGTTTGGGGGTCCTGGAGGGGTTTGGGCGTCCCGGGGAGGTTTTGGGGGACCCTGAAGGTTTTGGGGACCCCCTGGACCCCCCAGGCACATCCAGGAGGTGCTGGAGCTGCGGGCTCGGCAGGACCGGGAGCTGCGGGAGCTGCACCGGAGGCTCCGGGCGCTCAAAGAGGCCCGCGGGGACCCCCCGAAATGGGGAGGGGGCGGCGGGACCCCCCCCCAGCGCGGCCTCGGGGGGTCCCCGCGGAGGCCTCGGGGGGCCCGGACGAGAGGGAGGGGCCGGGGAGTGGCCCTGACAGGTTTGGGGGGGCAAAGGGGGGGATTTTGGGGGGAAATGAGGGGATTTTGGGAGGCAAAGGGGGGATTTGGAGGGGTAAGGGGGGGAATTTGGGGTGTGGGGAGGGGATTTTGGGGGGAAATTAGGGGATTTTGGGGTGGGGGGAGGTTTTGGGGATCAAGGAGGGGATTTTGGGGTGCGGGGATCTTGGGGGGTAAGGAGGGGATTTGAGGGGGCAAAGGGGGGATTTGGGGGGAAGGGAGGATTTGGGGTGCGGGGAGGGGGTTTTGGGGGGCAAATGGGAATTTTGAGGGGCGAGGAGGGGATTTTGGGGGGAAATTAGGGGATTTGGGGGGGACAAAGGGGGATTTGGAGGACAAAGGGGGGTTTGGGGGGCATTTTGGGGTGTGGGGGAGGTTTTGGGGGTCAAGGAGGGGATTTGGGGGCAAGGAGGGGATTTGGGGGGGAATGAGGGGAATTTGGGGTGTGGGGAGGGGAATTTGGGGGGCAAAGGGGGATTTTGGGGTGCGGGGGGAGGTTTGGGGTACTAAGGGGGGATTTTCGGGCCAAGGAGGGGAGTTTTGGAGTGTAGGGAGGGGAATTTGGGGGTCAAGGAGGGGATTTTGAGGGGCAAAGGGGGTTTTGGGGGACAAAGGGGGGTTTGGGGGGGATTTTGGGGTGTGGGGGGAGGTTTTGGGGGTCAAGGAGGGGATTTGGGGGCAAGGAGGGGATTTGGGGGGGAATGAGGGGAATTTGGGGTGCAAAGAGGGATTTTGGGGGGCAAAGGGGGGATTTGGGGGGCAAAGGGGGGATTTTGGGGTGCAGGGGGAAGTTTTCGGGGGCAAGGAGGGAATTTTGGGGAGCAAAGAGGGGGTTTTGAGGGTCAAGGGGGATTTTGGGGGAAATTAGGGGATTTTGGGGGGACAAGGAGGGGATTTTGAGGTGCAAAGGGGGGATTTTGGGGTAAAAAGAGAAGATTTTGGGGTTCAGGGTTTGGGGTACAAAAAGGGATTTTGGGGTGCAGGGGGACGAGTTTGGAGGTAAAAAGGGAGTTTTGGGGCTGCAGGGAGGGATTTGGGGGTTCAGGGTTTGGGGCAAAAAGAGGGGATTTTGGGGTGCAGGGGGAGGAGTTTTGGGGTAAAAAGGGCGAGTTTTGGGGTTCAGGATTTGGGGTTAAAAGAGGGGATTTTGGGGGTGCAGGGTGGGGTTTTGGGGTGCAGCATTTGGGATACAAAAAGGGCATTTTGGGGTGCAGGATTTGGGGTAAAAAGTGGGAATTTTGGGGTGTAATGAAGGATTTAGGGATTCAGGATTTGGGGATAAAAAGTGGGAATTTTGGGGGTGCAGGGGGGGATTTTGGGGGGTTCAGGTGAGCCCTGGGGTGCTCCCTCTTTTCCCAACCTCCCCTCCCTCACCCACAGAGGCCTCAGCCCCCAGCCCGGGCCCCCCGACCCCCCCGGCCCCCCCAAAAAAGGGGCTTTTCACCGACGACCTGCACAGGCTGGTGGATGAGTGGGTGCAGGACACGGCCAGGGC
Source organism: Zosterops lateralis (assembly GCF_965231275.1). Lineage (NCBI taxonomy): Eukaryota > Metazoa > Chordata > Aves > Passeriformes > Zosteropidae > Zosterops > Zosterops lateralis. Next base: position 3,175,306 of record NC_139793.1, read on the forward strand.
ACAGGTGGGGGCCTGGGGGGGATTTTGGGGGATCTGGAGGATCATTTGAGGGGTCTGGGGGAACCTGCATCCCATTTTGGGGGGTCTGTGGGGGCTTTTGGGGGGCTCCCCTCCCTCTTTTTGGGGGGATTTTTGGGGTCTGGGGGATGATTTGGGGGTCTGGAGGGGTCCTGCATCCCATTTTTGGGGTGCTGGGGGTAATTTTGGGGGGCTGGAGTGGCTCCCCATCTCCTTTTTGGGGACCTGGGGGGATTTTTGGGGGGCTGAGGGGATCATTTGGGGGGGCTGGAGGGGTCCTGCATCCCCTTTTTGGGTGTCTGAGGGGATTTTTGGGGTCTGGGAGTGTCTTTTACCCCTTTTTGGGGTCTGGGGGGACCCCCAAACTCCTTTCTCCATATCAGGGCTGCGTGGGGGTCCTCACATTCATTTTTTGGGGTCTGGGGGGACATTTTGGGAACTCTGGGATTGTCCTTCACCCCTTTTTGGGGTCTGGGGGACCCTCAAAACTCAGTGATGGGTGGGGGTCCCCAAACTCATTTTTTGGGGTTTGGGGGGTCTGGGGTTCTCCTTTACCCCTTTTTGGGGTCTGGGGGGGGGTGGGGGTTTGGGGACTCTGTTGTTCTCTTTTACCCCTTTTTGGGGTCTGGGGGCACCCCCAAAACTCAGAGGTGGGTGGGGGTCCCCAAACTCATTTTTGGGGGTCTGGGGGAGTTTTTTGGGGAGTCTGGGGTTCTCCTTTACCCCTTTTTGGGCTCTGGGAGGGACCCCATACTCCTTTTCCTGTATCAGGGCTGGGTGGGGGTCCCCACATTCATTTTTAGGGTCTGGGGGGGGCGCATTTTGGGGACTCTGGGGTTGTCCTTAACCCCTTTTCGGGCTCTGGGGGGTTTTGGGGATTCTGGGGTTGTCTTTTACCCCTTTTTGGGGGTCTGGGGGGGTTTGGGGATTCTGGGGTTGTCCTTTACCCTTTTTGGGGTCTGGGGGGGTTTGGGGAGTCTGAGAGTGTCTTTTATCCTTTTTTTGGGGTCTGGGGTCCCCCCCAGCCCTGACCCCCCCTGTTTCCCCCCCAGGCCGCCTCCTCGTGGGTCTCCACGCTGCGCGGCGCCCGCGGGACCCCCCGGCGATGGGGGGAGCTGCCGCCCCCCAAACCCGCCCTGCGAGGGGGGGGCAGCCCCCTCCCCCCGGGGGCCGAGTGAGGGGCCCGGACCCCCAAATTACCCTGGATTTTGAGTCAAAACTCCGAAATTTGGCGTCAAAACACCCAATTTTTGGGTCAAAACCCCCAAAATTTGGGTAAAAAAACCCTGAAAATTTGGGTCAAAAGACCCAAAATTTGGGTCGAAACTCCCAGATTTTGTGTTAAAACCTCCAGATTTTGCGTCAAAACCTCCAATTTTTGGGACAAAACCTCCAATTTTTGGGACAAAATCTCCAATTTTTGGGTTAAAACTCCGAAATTTTGAGTCAAAACCTCCAGATTTTGGGTCAAAACACCCAATTTTTGGGACAAAACCTCCAGGTTTTAGGTCAAACCCCCCAATTTTGGATCAAAACACCAAATTTTTTGGGTGAAACCCTCCAATTTCTGGGTCAAAATCTCCAATTTTAGCGTCAAACCTCCCAGATTTTGGGTCAACCCCCCAAATTTTGGGTCAAAACCTCCAATTTTTGGGTCAATCTCCCCAGATTTTGGGTTAAACCCCCCAATTTTTGGCCCCCAAATCACTTTGTGTCACTCGTTTTACCCCTTCCCGCATTGGGTGACCCCAAATTTCCTCATTTCACCCCAAAATTCCCCTTTTTTGGGGGGTCCTGTGGTGTGGCCCCCATTTCTGGCCCCAAAATTGCCTTTTTTTGCCTGAAAATTCCCTTTTTTTTTTTTTTTTTCTGAACCCCCTTTTCAGCCTCAATTCACCCCCCAAAAATTCCCCTTTTTAGGATATTTGACCCCTCCCAATTTCTGACCCCAAAACCACCTCACTTTGACCCCAAATCCCCCTTTTTGGCCCTAAAAATAAATCTGTATTTTATCCCAACTTCCCCTTTTTTGGGTCATAACCCCCTTTTCGAGGTGACCCCAATTTCTGGTGCCCAAATCTCCTCATTTCACCCCCAAAACTCCCTTTTTTTGTGCTCTGCCCACCCCAAATCCCTCCTTTTTTCCCCTAAAAAATCCCTTTTTGGGGTTTTTCCCTTTCTGCATGAGGTGACCCCGTTTTTTAACCCCAAAATCACCTCGTTTCACCCCCAAAAAATCCCATTTTTTGTGGCCTTTTCCACCTCTTTTTCACACCCCCTGAATGTGCCCCAAAATTGCCTCGTTTCACCCCAAAAAAACCACTTTTGGGCCCTTTTTTTACCCCTTTCACCGAATTACCCCACTTTTCCCTCCCCAAAATCACATAATTTCACCCCAAAAATCTCTTTAAGGGTCTTCCCTTCCCCCTCTGTTCATCACCCCAAATTTTCAGCCCCAAAATCTCCTCATTTCACACAAAAAAATTCCCCTTTTTTCAAGCCTTGTCGCTCTTTTTGTCCCCACACGAAACGACCCCAATTTTTAACCCCCAAACAGCCTCGTTTTGCCTCAAAACACAAAGAGTTGGACCCCAACCTCTCATTTATCCTCAAAATTCCATTTTTTTTCCCTCAGAGCTCCCTTTTTTTTCACAAAATTCCCATTTTTTCCCCTCAAAACTCCCATTTTTTCGTGATTTTTTTTTTCCTCCCGCTCATCTACCTCACCCCTTCACCAACCCAGCGAGGTTTCGGGGTGAATTCTCGGCTGTTCTGGGCTCGCGAGGGTGGGCGAGGCGTTTGGTTTTGCGGGGGGAAAATTGTTAAAAAGCGCGGACAAAAAAAAAAAAAAGAAAAGAAAAAAAAAAAGAAAAAAAAAAGAAAAAAAAAAAGAAAAAGTCTTGAAATTTAAGAAATAATAAAAGGCCTGGCTTGGTGCGCGCCACTCTCAAAATGGCGGCGGGCTCGCCACACTCAAGATGGCGGCCGGGTCACTTGCATCACACTCAAGATGGCAGCACTAGCCACGCTCAAGATGGCGCCCCTCGCACCACACTCAAGATGGCGGCCCCACCACACTCAAGATGGCGGCCCCACTCCCCGCCCACCCAATGGGGTCGTTCCGTCCTTCCTAAAATGGCGCCCGCGCCCTTCCCAAGATGGCGGCGCGACGCGGTCAAAATGGCGCCCGAGCCCCGCCCTCTCCCTCCCCGTTTCCGCGTTTGAATAAAACTTTCCCGGGCGGCCCGGAGCGCGCAGAGGCCGCGGCGGCGGCGGCAGCACCGGGCCCGGCACCGGCAGCGGCGGCGGCCACCGGGCGGAGGCGGAGGAGCGGCCGCCAGAAGCGCCGGGCCTTGGCGGGGCGGGCCGCGGCCTGGCCGGGAGGTGGCGGTGGGGGGGGCTCAGGCCTCGCCGCGTCCCGCAGGCCTCGGGGGGGTCCCGCCGGCCTTTGGGGGGGCTCAGAGGCTTTTTGGGGATCCCCAACAGCTTTTTGGGGTGTCCCGGGGGTTTTTAGGGGGTCTCGGAGACCCCAGAGCGCGGGGAGAGGGGATCCCGGGCCCTGCGGCCCGGCCGGGGCTCCTCACACTCCTCAGGGGGCGAGGGGACCCTGCGGGAGCTTTTTTTGGGGTCTCTGAGCCCTAAACCCCCCCCCAGATCCCGAGTGACCCTCGTGGGGGGCTCCAAACACCTTTAAACCCTTTTAGGGGAGATTTTAGCTCTTCATTAAATACTTGAGGGGGGTCCCAATTCTCCTCAGGCCGTTCTGGGGTGTCCCCGGCCCGTGGAGGATTTTTTTGGTTTTTTTGTTTTTTTTTTTTTTTTTTCGTGTCCCCCAAATTCCCCTCAGGGCCTCCCGCGGGCCGCGTTTTGGGGAGCAGCTGAGGGGTTGGTTTTGGGGTATTATTTATTTTTGAGGGAGTATATTGGGGGGGGTGTTACTGAGAAGGGTTTTTTTGCGGGGCAGTTTTTTGGGGGGTGTTTGGGGGGTTTTGAGGCTTTTTTGGGGGCATTTGAGGCTGTTTTTTGAGGGAGTCTGAGGTGGTTTTTTGATTATTGGGGTTTTTTTTGGGGGAGGGTTTGAGGCTGTTTTGGGGGTCTTGTTGGGGCTGTTTCAGGGGGATTTTGGGGCTGTTTTAAGGGCAATTTTTGAGGCTGTTTCTGAGGAGGGTCAAGGCGGTTTTTTAATTTTGGGTTATTTTTGGGGGGGAGTTTTGAAGCTGTTTTAGGGGTCTTATTGGAGCTGTTTCAGGGGGATTTTGAGGCTGTTTTAGGGCGATTTTGAGTCCGTTTTTGAGGGGTTCTGAGGCGGTTTTTTTGATTTTTGGGTTTTTTTTTTTTGAGGGGGTTTTTGGGGGGATTTTGAGGCTGTTTTAGGGCAATTTTGAAGCTGTTTTAGGGCAATTTTGAGGGGTTCTGAGACGGTTTTTGAGGGGTTCTGAGGTTTTTTTTATTTTGGGGGGGTTTTGAGTTTTTTTGGGGGGGCTTTTGGCGCTGTTTTAGGGGGATTTTGACACTGTTTTTGGGGGGATTTTGAGGCTGTTTTAAGGGGAATTTTGAAGCTATTTTAGGGCGATTTTGAGGCCGTTTTTGAGGGGATTTGAAGCCATTTTTTGATTTTTGGGGTGGGTTTTTTTGCGGGTATTTTGGGGGTGCCGATGTCCCGGGGCGGGGCAGCCCGCGGGGGTCCCTAGGGCGGGGCAGGGGGGGGCGGGGGTCGCCCCGGGGCCCGGCCATGGCCTCGGTGCCCGTGTACTGCCTGTGCCGCCTGCCCTACGACGTGACTCGGTTCATGATCGAGTGCGACGCCTGCCAGGACTGGTTCCATGGCAGGTGCGACTGGGGGCACTGGGATGGGGATGGGAAGGCACTGGGAAAGACTGGGAGCACTGGGATGGGGATGGAGAGGCACTGGGAGCACTGGGATGAGGACTGGGGGGCACTGGGAGCACTGGGATGGGGATGGAGAGGCACTGGGAGCACTGGGATGAGGATTGGGGGGCACTGGGAAGGACTGGGAGCACTGGGATGGGGATGCGGAGGGACTGGGAGCACTGGGATGGAGGTGGAAAGGCACTGGGATGAGGATGGGGAAGGCACTGGGAGCACTGGGGTGGAGATGCGAAGGGACTGGGAGGTACTGGGGGGAGGCACTGGGAAGGACTGGGGGGTACTGGGAAAAGTCTGGGAAGGACTGGAGTGGAGTGGGACAGATTTGGATGGCACTGGGAGGCACTGGGAGCACTGGGATGGGGATAGGGGGACACTGGGAGCACTGGGATGGAGATGGGAAGGCACTGGGAGGGACTGAGACAGGGATGGGGGGCACTGGGAGCACTGGGATGGGGATGGGGGAGGTACTGGGAGCACTGGGATGGAGATGGGAAGGCACTGGGAGGGACTGGGAGCGCTGGGATGGGGGGAGGTACTTGGGGGGAGGCACTGGGAAGGGCTGGGGGATACTGGGACAGGTCTGGGGGCACTAGGAAGGACTGGAAGCACTGGGATGGGGCTGGGAGGCATTGGGAGGCACTGGGAAGGACTGGAGGGGACTGAGACAAATCTGGGAGGCACTGGGATGGGCATGGGGGGGACTGGGAGGTATCTGGGAGGTCCCGGGGGGACTGGGACAAGTCTGAGAGGCACTGGGGAGGACTGGGAGCACTGGGATGGGGATGGAGGAGCACTGGGAGGTACTGGGGGGGACCCAGAGGAGTCTGGGATGTACTGGGAAGGACTGGGAGGTATCTGAGGGGCACTGGGAGGTATCTGGTGGGTACTGGGACAAGTCTGGGGGGCACTGGGAGGTATCTGGGAAGGATTGGGAAAATTCTGAGAGGTACTGGGGAGGACTGGGAGCACTGGGACGGGGCTGGGGGGGATTGGGAGGGACTGGGGCAAGTCTGGGGGGCACTGAGGGGTTCTGGGGGGGATTAGGGGGGAACTGGGAGGGACTGGGAGAAGTCCAGGGGTACTGGAAGGGTCTGGGGGTGTACTGGGAAGGACTAGGAAGGGTTTTGGGGGGCACTGGAGGGTCCATGAGGGGCTTGGGGTGTACTGGGAAGGAGTCAGGGAGGAACTGGGGATTACTGGGAGGGACAAAGAGTTCTGGGCTGTGGTGGAGGTTACTGGGGAGGCGCCTGGTGGTTACTGGGAGGCACTGGTGGTTATTGGGGAGGTGCCTGGTGATTATTGGGAGGCACTGGTGGTTACTGGGGTGCCCCCACAGCTGCGTGGGGGTGGAGGAGGAGGCGGCGGCCGAGATCGACCTGTACCACTGTCCCCAGTGCGCCGTGCTCAGGGGGCCCTCCGTCAGTGAGTGCGCTGGGGGGACTGGGGGGACTGGGGCTTGCTCTCTGTCAGAGGAGACTGGGAGGGACTGGGATGGGGGGAGTGGGAGCCTTCTGTCACTGTCCCCACCCGTGTCCCTGTGTCCCCACTGGTGTCCCAGTTGTCTCACAAATGTTGGTGTGTCTCTGTCTCCGTGACCGTCCCTATGTCGCTGTGTGTCCCTGTCCCCATGGGTGACTCTGTGTGTCCCTGTCCCCAAGGCTGTCCCTATGTCCCCATGCTGTCCGTGTCCCTGTGGCTGTCCCTGTCCCCCGTGTGTCCCTGTCCCCACGCTGTCCCTGTGGCTGTCCCTGTGTCCCCACACTATCCCTGTCCCCATGGCTGTCCCTGTGTTCCCACACTGTCCCTGTCCCCACGCTGTTCCTGTGTCCCCATGGCTGTCCCTGTGGCTGTCCTTGTGGCTGTCCCTGTCCCCCCGCTGTCCCTGTGGCTGTCCCTGTCCCCACACTGTCCCTGTGTGTCCCTGTCCCCTCACTGTCCCTGTCCCGCAGTGAAGCGGCGCCGTGGCCCCCCGAAGGCCCCGGAGCAGGACCCCGGGCGCCCGGCCCGCACCGGCAGTGCCCAGTTCATCCGGGAGCTGCGGGGCCGCACCTTCCCCAGGTGAGGGCGGGGGACAGGGGGGCAGTGTCAGTGATGGTCAGTGCCCATGGGGGTCAGTGCCCGTGATGGTCAGTGCCCACAAGGGTCAGTGTCAGTGAGGGTCAGTGCCAGGTGATGGTCAGTTCCAGGTGTGGGTCGGTGATGGTCAATGCCAGTGATGGTCAGTTCCAGGTGTGGGTCAATGCCAGTGACGGTCAGTTCCAGGTGTGGGTCAGTGCCGGTGATGGTCAGTGCTGGTGATGGTCAGTTCCAGGTGTGGGTCAGTGTCCATGGGGGTCAGTGCCAGGTGTGGGTCAGTTTCAGGTGTTGGTCAATGCCAGTGATGGTCAGTCCTAGTGAAGGTCAGTCCAGGTGTGGGTCAGTGCTGGTGATGGTTAATCCTAGTAACGATCAGTGTCAGTGATGGTCACTTCCAGGTGTAGGTCAGCGTTGGTGATGGTCAGTTCCGGATGTGGATTAGTCCCAGTGCAGGTCAGTTCTAGGTGTTGGTCAGTCCCAGATGGAGGTCAGTTCCAGTGATGGTCAGTCCCAGTGATGGTCAGTCCCAGGTGTGGGTCAGTGTCAGTGATGGTCAGTGTCGGTGGGGGTCAGTGCCAGGTGTGACAGTCTCAGGTGTTGGTCAGTCCTAGTGAGGTCAGTCCAGGTGTAGGTCGGTTGCAGGTGTTGGTCAGTGCCACAATGGTCAGTCCCAGGTGTGGGTCAGTACCTGTGAGGGTTAGTGCCAGGTGTGGGTCAGTGCCAGAGATGGTCAGTCACAGGTATTGGTCATTCTCAGTGAGGGTCAATCCCAGTGAGGGTCAGTCCAGGCACTGGTCAGTCCTGGGGGGTCTCCAGGGCCCCCTGTTCCCCCCCAGCTCAGACAAGGTGCTGCTGACCCAGTGGATGGTGAGGGGGTCCTGGGGGGTGTTGGTCACTCTGGGGAGTGTCAGTCATTCCAGGGGGGTGTTGGTCACTCCCAAGGAGGTATTAGTCACTCCCAGGGTGATGTTGGTCACTCCCAGGTGGTGTCAGTTGGGCTAGGTGATGTTGGTCACTCTCAGGGGGGTGTCAGTCACTCCCAGGGGGTATTGGTCACTCCTAAGGAGGTGTCGGTCACTCCCAGGAGGTGTTGGTGACTCTCAGGGGTTGTGGGTCACTCCCAAGGAGGTGCTGGTCACTCCCAGAGAGGTGTTGGTCACTCCCAGGGGGTGTTGGTCACTCCCAGGGGGTGTTGGTCACTCCCAAGGAGGTGTTGGTCACTCCCAGGGGGTGTTGGTCACTCCCAAGGAGGTGTTGGTCACTCCCAGGGGGTGTTGGTGACTCCCGGGAGGGCGTGGGTCACTCCCAGGGGGTGTCAGTCACTCCCAGGATGGTGTTGGTCACTCCCAGGGGGGTGTGGGTCACTCCCAGGGGGTGTTGGTCACTCCCAGGGGGCGTGGGTCACTCCCAGGGGGTGTTGGTCACTCCCAGGGGGGTGTGGGTCACTCCCAGGGGGTGTTGGTCACTCCCAGGGGGCGTGGGTCACTCCCAGGGGGTGTTGGTCACTCCCAGGGGGGTGTTGGTCACTCCCAGGGGGGTGTGGGTCACTCCCAGGGGGGTGTTGGTCACTCCCAGGGGGTGTGGGTCACTCCCAGGGGTCATTGTCCCCCAGTGTGGACAAGGTGCTGCTGTGGCCCTGTTGATGATCAGGGGCTGGGGGTCCCTAAAGGAACAGGGGGATCCCTGTAGGGTTGGGGGGTCCCTGTGGGAGTCAGGGGGTCCCAGGGAGGGTCTCACCCTCCCCTCATTGCCCCCCTAGTACAGACAAGGTGTTACTGCAGCCCAGCCAATTGTCAGGGGCTGGAGGTCCCTGGTCCCTATAGGGGTTGGAGGGGTCCCTGTAAGGGTTGGGGGATCCCTGTAGGGGTTGAGGGAGTCCCTGTGAGGGTCAGAGGGTCTTGGGGGTGTCTCACCCACCTCATTGCCCCCCAGTGCAGACAAGGTGCTGCTGCTGCCCAGCCAATGGTCAGGGGCTGGGGGTCCCTATAGGAACACGGGGATCCCTGTAGGAGTTGTGGGGTCCCTGTGGGGTTCAAGGGGTCCTGGATCACTCCTGGGGGGTCTCACTCCCCCTTCATTGCCCCCCCCCCCACTGCAGACGAGGTGCTCCTCAAGCCCAGCAGGGCCCAGCTGATGATCAGGGGTTGGGGGGTCTCTATAGGGGTTGGGCGGTCTGTATAAGGGTTGGGGGGGTCCCTGTGGGAGTCAGGGGGTCTCATGGGGGGTCAGGGGGTCTCAGGGGGGTCTCAGGGGGGTCTCACTCCCCCTCACTGCCCCCCAGTGCGGATGAGGTTCTCCTCAAGCCCAGCGGGGCCCAGCTGACCGTGGAGTACCTGGAGGAGAACAGCTTCAGCGTCCCCATCCTGGTGTCCCGGCACGAGGGGCTGGGCATGACCCTGCCGCCCCCCTCCTTCACCCCCCGCGACGTCCTGCACCACGTTGGTCAGTCTGGGGGGCTTTGGGGGGATTTTGGGGGGATTTTGGGAGGTCTAGGGGTGTCAGGGGGTCCTCAGGACCCCCAATTAGGGGCAGAGTCGCCCCTAGACCTTCACCCCCCAAGGCATCCTGCACCACATCAGTGAGTCTGGGGGGTTTTGGGGGGTCTAGGAGTGATTTTGGGGGTGTCTGAGTGGGTCGGGGGTTCCCAGCACCTCACATGAGGGGCAGGGCCACCCCTAGATCTTCACCCCTGCGATGTTCTGCACTTTGTCAGTGAATCCAGGGGGGATCTGGGGGTGTCTGGGGAGCTTTGGGGTGGCCGGGGGGGGACTTCTGGAGTGTCTGAGGGGGCTTTTGGAGTGTCTGGGGGGTCAGGGGTTCCCAGGACCCCACATTAGGGGCAGGGTCAACCCTAGACCTTCACCCCCTCTGATGTCCTGCACCACATTGGTGAGTCCCAGGGGATTTTGAGGGCCCCTCCAGCCAGTTTTGGGGTGCTCAGGGATGTTTTTGGGGTGGTTTTTGGGACACTCAGGGATGTTTTGGGATTCACAGGCGCTGACAAGGTGGTGGTAGTGCTGGATGCAGGCCGCCAGGCCGAGCTGAGGATGTTTTGGGATGTTCAGGAATGGTTTTGGGGTGGTTTTTGGGGCACTCAAGATGTTTTTGGGGTCCCCAGGCGCTGACAAGGTGGTGGCAGTGCTGGATGCAGGCCGCCAGGCCGAGCTGAGGATGTTTTGGGATGTTCAGGGATGTTTTTGGGGCACTCAGGGATGTTTTTGGGGCACTCAGGGATATTTTTGGGCCCCCAGGTGCTGACAAGGTGGTGGCAGTGCTGGACGCCGGCCGCCAGGCCGAGCTGAGGATGCGCCTTGGGGATTTCGTGTCCTACCTGGGCGGGCCCCGGCGCGAGCGAGTGCTGAGCGTCACCGGCCTCGAGTTCTCCGACACGCGGTGGGTGTTCCCAGTGCTCCCAGTGCCCCCTCCCAGTGCCCCCTCCAGGGCTCCCAGTGCCCCCTCCCAGTCCTCCCAGTGCCTCCTCCCAGTGCTCCTCCCAGTGCCCCCTCCCAGTGCCTCCAGTGCCCCCTCCCAGGGCTCCCAGTCCTCCCAGTGCTCCCACATCATTCTAGTCCCTCCTAGTGCTCCCAGTGCCTCCCAGTTCCTTCCAGTCCCTGCCAGCACCTCCCAGTGCTCCCAGTGCCTCCCAGTAACTCCTGGTCCTTCCCAGTGCCACCCAGTCTCTCCTAGTGCTCCCAGTGCCTCCCAGTGCTCCCTCCCAGTAACTCCCAGTTCCTTCCAGTGCCACCCAGTCCCTGCCAGTGCTCCCTAGTGCTCCCAGTGTCTCCCAGTGCTACCTGGTCCCTGCCAGTGCTCCCAGCTCCTCCCAGTGCTCCAAGTCACTCCCAGTGTTCCCAGTGCCTCCCCCTTTCCTCCTCATCCAACCCCAGGGACCCCCAAAATCCCAGATCTTCCCTCCAGGGACCCCAAAATCCCAAATCTTCCCTCCTCCAACCGCAGGGACCTCCCAAATCCCAGATCCCAAAATCCCAGATCCCATTGCATCATTTCCACCCTGGGGTACCCCCGGTTCCATGGGGGGGTCCCCAACCCCTGACCCTTCATTTTTTAGGGTCCCCAACCCCATGACCCCCCATTTTTGGGCTCCCCATCCCCCTGACCCCCCATTTTTTAGGGTCCCCAACCCCTGACCCCCTATTTTTTGGACTCCTTAACACCTGACTCCCATTTTTTAGTGGTCTGACCCCCCATTTTTTAGGGTCCTCAACCCCTGACCCCCATTTTTGGGGTCCCCATCCCCTTGACCCTTCCTTTTTTGGCTTCCCCAACTCTTGACCCCCCATTTTTTTGGCGTCCCTAACCCCTGACCTCCCATTTTTGGGTCCCCCAGACTGTCCAACCTGGTGCAGACCCCTCGGATCGTGCGGAAACTGTCGTGGGTGGAGAACCTGTGGCCGGGGGAGTCGGCGCGGGAGCGGCCGAGCGTCCAGAAGTTCTGCCTGATGGGGGCCAGGGACAGCTACAGCGACTTCCACATCGACTGCGCCGGCACCTCCGCCTGGCACCACGTCCTCAGGGTACCGGGGGGGGGATTTGGGGGGGTCTTGGGGATTTTTGAGGGGGTTTATAGGGGATTTGGGGGGTTTTTGGGGGAATTGGGGCTGGGGGTGTCGGGCTACAGCGACTTCCACATCGACTGCGCTGGCACCTCCGCCTGGCACCACGTCCTCAGGGTATCGGGGGGGATTTTGGGGGGTTTATAGGGGATTTGGGGTTTTTTTGGGGAATTGGGGCTGGGAGTGTGTGGTTACATTGAGTTCCACATCGGTTGCGGTGACGTCTCAGACTGGTACCGTCATGCTTGGGGTATAAGGGGGGTTTTTGGGAGGGATCTGGGAGGTTTAGAGGGGTTTTGAGGAAAGTTAGAGGAGTTGTAGAGGGGTTTAGAGGGGTTTGGGGGGTATTTATAGGGGATTTGGGGGGAGTTATAGGGGAATTGGGGCAGTTGGGGCTGGGGGTGTCGGGCTACAGCGACTTCCACATCGACTGCGCTGGCACCTCAGCCTGGCACCACGTTCTCAGGGTATGAGGGGAGATTTGGGGGGGTTTAGGGGGTTTTGGGGGGTTTAGAGGTGATTCGAGGGGAGTTGTAGGGGATTCAGGGCAATTGGGGCTGGGGGTGTCGGGCTACAGCAATTTCCACGTTGACTGTGGGGGCAATTGGCTGCAGGAGGCTTAGGGGGGGATAAATGGGGGGGGCTGCTCCACACCTGCCCCTCACCTGTCCCAAATCCCACCTCTCACCTCACTGTCCCAACTGTCACTTGTCCTACATCCCACCCATTACCGGTGCCCTCACCTGTGCCCTCACCTGTGCCCAGGGGGAGCAGATCCCTCACCTGTGCCCTCACCTGTGCCCAGGGGGAGCAGATCTCTCACCTGTGCCCTCACCTGTGCCCAGGGGGAGCAGATCCCTCACCTGTGCCCTCACCTGTGCCCAGGGGGAGCAGATCTCTCACCTGTGCCCTCACCTGTGCCCAGGGGGAGCAGATCCCTCACCTGTGCCCTCACCTGTGCCCAGGGGGAGCAGATCTTTTACCTGGCCCGTCCCTCTGCCGCCAACCTGGCTCTGTTTGAGGCCTGGAGCAGCTCCCGGAACCAGCCTGAGCTCTTCTTCGGGGACCAGGTGGATCGGTGCTTCCGGTGCCACCTGCGCCAGGGCCAGACCCTCTTCATCCCCACAGGTGAGTGAGGGGCTGGGGGACACCTGGGTGTGGCCTCAGTGTCACCTGTGCCAGAGACAGACCCCCCCCCCCCCCCAAACATTCCCAGTGTCACCTGTGCAAGGGACAGACCCTCTTCATTCCCACAGGTGAGGGTTTGGGGGTTGGGGGACACCTGGGCATGGCCTCAGTGCCACCTGTGCCAGGGACAGAGCCCCAAAAACATCCCCAGTGTCACCTGTGTCACCTGTGCAAGGGATAGAGCCCCCAAACACATCCCCAGTGTCACCTGCGCCAGGGCTAGATCCCCACAGTGTCACCTGTGCAGGGACAGACACTCCAAACACACCCCCAGTGTCACCTGTACCAGGGACAGACACCCCCAGTGTCACCTGTGCCAGGAACAGAGCTTCAAACACACCCTCAGTGTCACTTTTGTCACCTGTGCCACAGCCAGACCCCAAATGTGACCTCAGTGTCACCTGTGCAAAGGACAGAGCCCCAAACATACTCCCAGTGCCCCTCCCAGTAGCTCCCAGTAACCCCAAAACTTCCTTAAGGATCTCCAGCAGGCCACTGCTCCCTTCCCAGTGCTCTCAGTGCCCCCTCCCAGTACCACCAGTAACCCCCAAACTTCCTCAACAAGCTGCTCCCCCCTCCCAGTGCCTCCCAGTGCTCCCAGTTTGCTCCCAGTAACCCCAAAACTTCTTTAAGAGTCTCCAGCAAGCCGCTCCCCCTTCCCAGTGAATCCCAGTGGATCCCATTGCCCCTCCCAGTGCCTCCCAATTTGCGCCCAGTAACCCCAAAACTTCCTTCATTGTGTCCAGCAAGCAACTCCCCTCTTCCAGGAGATCCCAGTGGATCCCAGTGCCCTCCTGCAGCTCCTCCTGCAGCTCCTCCTGCAGCTCCCAGTAACTCCCAGTTTGCTCCCAGTAACCCCAAACCTTCCTTAATGGTGTCTAGCAAGCCACTACTGCCCTCCCAATGCTCCCAGTGCTCCCTCACACTGCTCCCAGTGGATCCCAGTGCCTCCCCCCAGTTCCCCCAGTGCTCCCAGTTCCCATGTCTGTCCCCCCAGTTCTCCATCTGCCCAGTTCTCCCATTTCCCAGTGCTCCCAGTTCCCCCATTGCCAGTTCCCCCAGTCCCAGTGGTCCCAGTTCCCCCAGTTCTCTCGCTGTTCCTAGTTATCCCCATTTCCCCTAGCTCCCCCAGTGCTCCCAGTTCCCCCAGTTCCCCCAGTCCCAGTGGTCCCAGTTCCTCCAGCACCAGTTCTCCCAGTGTTCCCAGTTCCCTCATTGCTAATTCTCCCAGTCCCCCCAGTTCCCCTAGTCCCAGTGGTCCCAGTTCTCTCAGTGTTCCCAATTCCCAGTTCTCCCCAGTTCCCAGTTCTCTCAGTGCTCCCAGTTCCCCCAGTGCTCCCAGTTCCCCAGTCCCAGTATTCCCAGTGCTCCCAGTTTCTCCAGTGTTCCCAGTTCCCCCCATTCCCAGTGCTCCCAGTTCCCCTAGTTCCTCCAGTATTCCCAGTGCTCCCAGTTTCTCCAGTGTTCCCAGTTCCCCCAGTGTTCCCAGCTGGGTGCTGTCCCCCCAGTTGCCCCCAGTTCCCCCAGTGCTCCCAGTTTCTCCAGTGTTCCCAGTTCTCCCAGTGTTCCCAGTTCCCCCCGTTCCCAGTTTCCTCAGTTTCCCCAGTTCCCAGTCCTCTCAGTCCCCCCAATTCCCAGTGCTCCCAGTTCTCCCAGTGTTCCCCAGTCCCCACAGTGTTCCCAGTCCCCCCACTTCCGCCAGGCCCCCACAGTGTTCCCAGTTTGGTGCTGTCCCCTCAGTGTTCTCAGTCCCCCAAATTCTCAGTTCCCCCAGTGTTCCCAGTCCCCCCAGTGTTCCCAGTGTTCCAAGTTGGTGCTGTCCCCCCAGTTCCCAGTGCCCCCAGTGTTCCCAGTTCCCCCAGTGCTCCCAGCTGGGTGCTGTCCCCTAAATTCCCCCCAGTTAGTTCTGTGCTGTCCCCCCAGTCCCCCCAGTGTTCCCAGTGCCCCCAGTCCCCCCAGTGCTCCCAGTTGGTGCTGTACCCCCAGTTCCCAGTCCCCCCAGTGCTCCCAGTCCCCCCAGTTAGTTCTGTGCTGTCCCCCAGGGTGGATCCACGCCGTGCTGACCCCCGTGGACTCTCTGGCCTTTGGGGGGCACTTCCTGCACAGCCTCAACATCGGCATGCAGCTCCGGTGGGGCCTGGGGGGGTTCTGGGGGGCTTGGGAGGGGATTTGGGGGGTTCCAGGGGGGCTGGGGGAGAGTTTGGGGAGATTTGGGGGAGTTTGGGGGGGCTGGGAGGGGCTTTGAGGGGTTTTGAGAGTGGAAAGGGGGTTTCTAGAAGGATTTTTTGAGGTCCTGGGGGGATTTGGGGGGCTGGGGAGGGGTTTTTGGAAGGGTTTTTGGGGTTCTGAGGGGATTTGGGGCAGTTTGGGGGTGCAGGGAGGGGCTTTGTGGGATTTTGGAGGAGCTCCTGGGGGTTCTGAGGGGGCTTTGGAGAGAGTTTGGGAGGGCTGGGAAGGGATTTTGGGGGTTTTGGGGGTGTTTTTGGGATTCTGGGGGTGTTTTGAGGGGGCTTTGGAAGGGTTTTGGGGGGCTTTGGGGAGTTTGGGGGTGCAGGGAGGGGCTGTGGGGGTATTTTTGGGGTTTGGGGGGGGTTTGGAAGGGTTTGGGGGGTGCTTTGGGGGTATCTTTGGGGAGAGTTTGGGGGCCTGGAGGAGAATTTGGGGCTTTTCAAAAGGTTTTGGGGGAAGTTTGAGGGTGCAGGGAGGGGCTTTTGGGGGTTCTAAAGGTATTCTGGTGGTTCTGGGTGTGTTTTGGGGGAGCTTTGGAAGGATTTTGGGGGGGCTTTTGCTGAGCCTGCAGAGCAGTTTTGGGGGACCCTCAGCCCAGCAGGGCTGTGAGGTGCCCATGACCCCCAACCCCCCCCCCCCAAAACCCCCCAAAATTCCCCCCCAGGGCGTACGAGCTGCAGCGCCGCCTCAACACTCCCGACCTGGCCAAGTTCCCCAACTTTGAGACGGTTTGTTGGTACGTGGGGAGGCACCTGCTGGACACCTTCCGAGGTGGGTGCCCCTCCTGGGGGGCTGGGGGGCCTCACACCCCTCTGGGGGGGGCTTTAAATCCATCTAGGGGGGCTTTAAATGGGTCTGGGGGACTTCAAACCCCTCTGGGGGGGCTTTAAACACATTTGGAGGGGCTTTAAATGGGTCTGGGGGGGCTTTAAATTCATTCGTGGGGGATTTAAATTATCTAGGGGGCTTGAAATTAGTCTGGGGGGGGCTTAAACCCATCTGGGGGGGCTTCAAACTGCTCTGGGGGGGCTTTAAACCTCTCGGGGGGGGCTTTAAACACATCTGGGAGGCTTCAAACATGTCTGGGGGGCTTTAAACCCCTCAGGGGGGGCTTTTAATCCATCTGGGAGGGCTTGAAATCCATCTAGGGGGGCTTTAAACCTGTTTGTGGGGGATTTAAATATGTCTGGGGGGGCTTCAAACCCCTCTGGGGGGCTTTAAACCCCTCTGGAGGGACTTTAAATGGGTCTGAGGGGGCTTTAAACCCATTTGTGGGGGATTTAAATGTATCTAGAGCAGCTTTAAATCCATCTAGGGGGCTTTAAACCCCTCTGGGAGGGCTTTAAACGTGTCTGAAGGGGATTTAAACACACTTGGGCAGGTTTTAAACACACCTGAGGGGGTTTAAACCCTTCTGGGGGGGTTTTAAATGTGTCTGGGGGAGGCTTTAAACACACCTGGGAGGAGTTTAAACATGTTTTGGGGGGCTTCAGATCCCTTTAAACACACCTGGAGAGGTTAAACCCTTCTGGTTTTTTTTTTTTTAAATGTGTCTGGGGGGGCTTAAAACTTATCTGGGGAGGCTTTAAATGTGTTGGGGGGGGATTTAAACACATCTGGGGGGTTTAAAACCCATCGGGAGGGCTTTAAACTCATTTATGGGGGCTTTAAACCCCTCTGGGGAGGCTTTAAATGTGTCTTGGGGGGTTCAAACCCCTCTAGAGGGGCTTTAAACTCATCTGGGGAGGTTTAAACCCGTCTGGGGGGGCTTTAAACACATCAAGGAGGCGTTGGGGATCCCCAAACTCCCCCTCAGGGGGATCCCACCCCCAATTCTGGGGTGTCCCTGAGTTTCCCATCCCAATTTTGGGAATTTTGGGGTGTAACCATGGTTTCCATCCCAAATTTTGGAGCATCTGCATCCCGATTTTGGGACGTCCTTGAGTTTCCCATGTCAATTTTGGGATGTTCCTGTGGTTCCCACCCCTATTTTGGGATTTCCCTGCATTTCCCACCCCAATTTTGTGGTTCTCATCCACTCTCTGCGTGAACCTCAGAATCCCTGAGTTTCCCATCCCAAATTTGGAGTTTTTGGGGTGTCCCTGAGTTTCCTACCCCGATGTTGTGGTTCCCACCCCCAAATTTGGGATTTTTGGGGAATCCCTGAGTTTCCCACCCTGATGTTGAGGTTCCCATCCCCAAATTTGGGATTTTTTGCAGTGTCCCTGAGTTTCTCATCCCAATTTGTGGTTTTTGGGATGTCCGTGTGATTCTTATCCCCAAATTCGGGGTTTTTGGGGTCCCCCTGTGGTTCTCACCCCCAAATTTGTGGATTTTGAGGTTTCCCCCGAGTTTCCCATCCCTGATTTTGGGGTTTTTGGGGGTTTCCCTGAATTTCCCATCCCAAATTTGTAGGTTTTGGGGTGTCCCCGAGTTTCCCATCCCAAATTTTTGGGTGTTTTTGGGGTGTCCCCGTGGTTCTCATCCCGCATTTTGGGGTTTTTGGGTTGTCCCTGAGTTTCCCATCCCAAATTTGGGATTTCTGGGACATCCCTGTGGTTCTCATCCCCAAATTTGTGGGTTTTGGGGTTTCCCTGAGTTTCCCATCCCCAATTTGTGGTTTTTGGGGTGTCCCCGAGTTTCCCATCCCCAAATTTGGGATTTTTGGGATGTCCCTGAGTTTCCCATCCCAAATTTGGGATTTTTGGGATGTACCTGTGGTTCTCATCCCCAAATTTGTGGGTTTTGGGGTTTCCCCAAGTTTCCCATCCCCAATTTGTGGTTTGTTGGGGTGTCCGTGTGATTCTCATCCCCAAATTTGGGGGTTTTGGGGGGTGTCCCTGAGGTTTCTATCCCCAGTTTGTGGTTTTTGGAGTATCTCTGAGTTTCCCATCCCCAATTTGTGGTTTTTTAGGGTGTCCCTGTGGTTCCCATCCCCAGTTTGTGGTTTTTGGGGTGTCCCCATGGTTCTCATCCCCAAATTTGTGGGTTTTGGGGTTTCCCCGAGTTTCCCATCCCCGATTTTGGGGTTTTTGGGGGTTTTCCTGAGTTTCCCATCCCCAATTTTTGGGTGTTTTTGGGGTTTCCCTGTGATTCTCCTCCCCAATTTGTGGTTTTTGGGCTGTCCCCGAGTTTCCCATCCCCGATTTTGGGGTTTTTGGGGGTGTTCCCGAGTTTCCCATCCCCAATTTTTGGGTGTTTTTGGGGTGTCCCCGTGGTTCCCATCCCCAAATTTGTGGGTTTTGGGGTTTTCCCGAGTTTCCCATCCCCGATTTTGGGGTTTTTGGGGTGTCCCTGAGTTTCCCACCTTGATGTTGTGGTTCTCATCCCCAAATTTGTGGTTTTTGGGGTGTCTCTGAGTTTCCCATCCCCAAATTTGGGGTTTTTGAGGTGTCTCTGGATTTCCCATCCCAGTTTTGGTGTTTTTGGGGCGCAGGGCTGCGGGAGAATCGCCGACACCCCGCGGCGTATTTGGTGCTGGGGGCCCGAGCCCTGACAGGAGCCTTCAGAGCCTGGACTCGCCGAGAGGTCTGGGGGGTTTGGGGGCTCCAAAGGGATTTTGGGGGGCTCTGGGGGGATTCTGGGGGGATCCAAAGGGATTTGGGGGGTCCAGAGTGATTTTGGGGGAATTTTGGGGCCTCCAGCAGGATTTTGAGAGGATCCAAAGGGATTTTGGGGGGCCCTGGGTATTTTGAGGGGCTCCAAAGGAATTTTGGGGGGATCCAAAGAGATTTTGGGGGAATGTTTTTGGGGTCCCAGGGGTGGGAGGTTTTTAGGGGGGAGATTTTTGGGGGGGAGATTTTTGGGGGAGGTTTTTGGGGTCTCCCCCAGTTTAACCCTTTCCCCCCCAGGTCCTGGCAGAGCACGAGCAGGAGATCCCCGAGACCGTCCGGCCGGGACAGCTGGTCAAGGAACTGGGCAGGGAGATCCGGCTGGCCGAGGTGAACTGGGAGCACTGGGACCGACTGGGAGGGAACTGGGGGCACTGGGGGGTACTGGGAGGGACTGGGGGGCACTGGGGGGTACTGGGAGGGACTAGGGGGCACTGGGGAGCACTGGGACCGACTGGGAGGGCACTGGGAGGAACAGGGGGGCACTGGGAGAGGTTTTGAGGAGATTTTGGGGCTACTGGGAGCCACTGGGAGCCACTGGGGGGCACTGGGAGGGTATTGAGGAGGTGTTGGAGTTACTGGGAGGAACTGGGAGTTACTGGGAGCCACTGGAGGGGTATTGAGAAGGTTTCAGGATTACTTGGAGGGACTGGGAGTTACTGGGGGGCACTGGGAGGAACTGGGGGGCACTGGGAGAGGTTTTGAGGTTACTGGGAGTTACTTGGGAGCTGGGGAGGGGTTTTGAGAGGGTTTTGGGGTTACTGGGAGGAACTGGGAGTGAGTGGGAATGATTGGGGGGCACTGGGGGGTTACTGGGAGCCACTGGGGGGATATTGAGAAGGTTTCAGGGGTTACTGGGAGGGACTGGGGCAGCTGGGAATTACTGGGAGGGGCACTGGGAGAGGTTTTGAGGAAGTTTCAGGGTAACTGGGGGGGACTGGGGGGCACTGGGAGGGTATTGAGGAAGTTTCGGGGTTACTGGGATTACTGGGGGGCACTGGGAGTGACTGGGGGAGGGGGATTGAGGAGGTCTCAGTGTTACTGGTCCATACTGGTCCATACTGGTCCATACTGGGGACTGTAACCCGCCCACAGGAGCTGTTCCAGCAGAGCACGGGGATGTCGGGGACCCCCTTCGGGCCCCCCTGGGGGGTCCCCAAAAAGGGGGGACCCCGAAAACCCCCCCAGAACACTCGAAACAACGACGAGGGCGGGACCCCAAACCCCCCCCAGGGACCCCAGGAGGAGGATGAGGAGGTGAGGGGGACTGGGGGGAACTGGAGGGACTGGAAAGGATTGGGGAGGGACTGGGAGGGACTGGGAGGAGATTGGGGGGAACTGGGAGGGATTGGGGAGGGACTGGGGGGAACTGGGAGGGACTGGGATGAACTGGGGAGGAACTGGGAGGGATTGGGGAGGGATTGGGGGGAACTGGGAGGGACTGGGAGGAACTGGGGGGAAACTGGAATGGACTGGGGGGGCAGTGGGAGGAACTGGGAGGGACTGGGAAGGACTGGGGTGGATTTGGGGTCCCCCCCTCAATCTCAGCCCCCCCCCCCCAGGTTGACCCCCCCAGTTCCAGCCCGGAGGAGACGGACCCCGACTCTGAGGGGGACCCCCAAATCCTGCTGGCCAATGGAGGGGCTCGGTGAGGGCTGGGGGGGTTTGGGGAGGGTCCCAGAGAGAATTTGGGGGATCCCAATGGGGTCTGGGGGGCTGGGAAGGATTTGGGGGAGTCCCAGAAGGGTTTTGGGGTGCACAGGGGGGAGTTTAGGGGTTGCAGAGAGAATTTTTGGGGGGTCCCAATGGGATTTGGGGGGCTGGGAGGGACTTGGGGGGCACTGGAGGGAATTTGGGGGGTCCCAGAAAGGTCTGGGGGGCACTGGGAGGGATTTGGGGGGGGCACTGGGGGGGTCCTAGAGAGAATTTTGGGGGGTCCCAGTGGGGTTTGGGGGGGCCTGGGAAGGGATTCGGGGGGCACTGAGGAGGGTTTGGGGTGTCCCAGAGAGAATTTCGGGGTCTCAGGGAGGTTTGGGGGGGGGGGGCGTTTTGGAGGAATCCAAGATGGATTTTGGGGGGGGGTCAGGTATGAATTTTTTGGGGTCAGGGGCAGGTTTTGGGGTCCGGGATGGATTCTGGGGGGTCAGGGCCAGGTTTTGGGTGTCCCAGGATGGATTTTTTGGGGTCAGGGCTGGATTTTGGGCTCCAGGATGGATTTAGGGGGGTCAGGGCTGGGTTTTGGGTGTCCCAGGATAGAATTTTTGGGGTCAGGGCCGGGTTTTGCGTGTCGCAGGATAGATTTTTTGGGGTGAGGGCCAGGTTTTGGGGTCCCAGGATGGATTTTTTGGGGTGAGGGCCAGGTTTTGGGGTCCAGGATGGATTTTTTGGGGTCAGGGCTAGGTTTTGCGTGTCGCAGGATAGATTTTTTGGGGTGAGGGCCGGGTTTTGGGGTCCCAGGATGGATTTTTTGGGGTCAGGGCCGGGTTTTGGGGTCCCAGGATGGATTTTTTGGGGTCAGGGCCGGGTTTTGGGGTGCCCTGATGCCCCTCCCCCGCAGGCCCCGCCGCAGCCGCCCCGGGGGTCTTTGGGGGTCCCGGCCGCCCCCATCCCCCCCCTGCTCCCCCCCCAGCTCCCCCCTGGACCTGGACTCGGAGGAGGAGCTGCAGATCGACGAGACCCCCCCGCGGAGGGGCCCGCGCCGCCTGCCCCGTGGGTACCCCAAAACACCCCAAAATCACCCCATAAATACCCAAAAAATACCCCCAAAACATCCCCAGAATACCTGCAAAACCAGCCCCAAAACATCCCCAAAACAGCCCCAAAACTACCCTAAAACCTCCTCAAAAACATCCCAAATACATCCCCAAACCCGACGCCAAAACACTCCAAAAACGCTGCACCACCTGCCCCATGAGTACCCCCAAAATCACCCCAAAAACACCCCAAAATCACCCTATAAATACCCCAAAACCCGCCCCAAAACATCCCCAAAATAATCCCAAACCTGACCCCAGAAGACCCCAAAAATATCCCAAACTTGACTCCAAAACACCCCAAAAATATCCCCAAAGTAACCCCAAATCCAACCCCAAAATAGCCCAAAACAACCCCAAAAACAGCCCCAAGACAACCCCGATCTTGACTTCAAAATACCCCAAAAATGCTGCACTGCCTACCCCATGGGTACCCAAAAACACCCTAAAATCACCCTATAAATACCCCAAAAACCGCCCCAAAACATCCCCAAAATATCCCAAAACAACCCCAAAAACAGCCCCAAAACAACCCCGATCTTGACTTCAAAATACCCCAAAAATGCTGCCCTGCCTGCCCCGTGGGCACCCCAAAAACACCCCAAAATAATCCCCAAAACACCCCCAAAACAGCCCCAAAAACACCCCAAATAAATCCAGTCCCCAATCCAGTTTTTGGGGTGTCCCCATTTTCGGGGTCCCTCATTCCCATTTTTGGGGTCCCCCCAATCCAATCCCATTTTTGGGGTCCTGATTCCCATTTTTGGGGTTCCTCAGTCCCGTTTTGGGGTCTCTCATTCCTGTTTTTGGGGTCCCCCCAAACCCAATCTCATTTTTGGGGTCCCTCATTCCCATCTTTGGGGTCCCTCCTTCCTGTTTTCGGGGTCCCTGATCCCCATTTTTGGGGTCTCCCCAATCCAATCCCATTTTGGGGTCCCTCATTCTCATTTTGGGGTCCCTCATTCCCGTTTCGGGGTCTCCCCAATCCAATCCCATTTTGGGGGTCCCTCATTTCCATTTTGGGGTCTCTTGTTCCCATTTTCAGGGTCCCTCATTCCCGTTTTTGGGGTCCCCCCGAATCCAGTCCCATTTTTGGGGTCCCTCCTTCCCACTTTGGGGTCTCTTTTTCCCATTTTTAGGGTCCCTCATTCCCGTTTTTGGGGTCCCCCCAATCCAATCCCATTTTTGGGGTCCCTCTTTCTCGTTTCGGGGTCTCCCCAATCCAATCCCCTTCTGGGGTCCCTGATTCCCATTTTTAGGGTCCCCCCAAGTCCAGTCCCATTTTGGGGTCCATGATTCCCATTTTGGGGTCCCTGACTGCCATTTTGGGGTCCCAGGGCTCCCCCGGAAGCTGCCCCGGGCCAAGCCCTGCTCGGATCCCAACCGGGTGCGGGAGCCGGGGGAGGTCGACTTCGACATCGAGGTGGGTTTGGGGGGCTTGGGGGGCTTTTGGGGGTTCACTGAGGTTTTTGTGGGGTTCATGGGGCTTTGGGGGGGCTTGGGGGGGTTTGAGGGGCATTTATTGGGGTTTTTGTGGGGTTCATGGGGGTTTGGGGGGGGCTTTTGGGGGCTCATTGGGGTTTTTGTGGGGTTCATGGGGGTTTGGGGGGGCTCTGGGGGGATTTGAGGGGGATTTATTGGGGTTTTGGGGCGTTCTGGGGGGGCTCATTGGGGTTTGGGGAGGCTCGGGGGGCTTTTGGGGGTTCATTGGGGTTTTTGTGGGGTTCATGGGGATTTTGGGGCCATTTCTTGGGGTTTTGGGGGAGATTCTTGGGGGTTTTGGGGGGGGGTTCATTGGGATTTGGGAGGCTCTGGGGGGATTTTGGGGACTTCATGGTGGTTTTGGGACATTTTAGGATGGTTTGGGGATATTGTGGGCTGGTTTGGGGCTATTTTGGCTATTTTTGAGTTATGTTTGCCCCCCAGGAGGATTACACGGTTGAGGAGGACAAGGGGGATTATTTTGGGGTTATTTTGGGGCAATTTTGGTTATTTTTGGGTCATTTCCCCCCCAGGAGGATTACACCACAGACGAGGAGGACGAGGGGGATAATTTTGGGGTTAATTTTGGGGTATTTTTGGGATATTTTGGGCTCTTTTCCCCCCAGGAGGATTACACCATGGACTGGGGGTATTTTTGGCTTATTTTAGGGTAATTTAGGGTGATTTTTGGGTCATTTTTTCCCCCCCCAGGAGGATTACACCACAGACGAGGAGGACGAGGGGGATAATTTTGGGTTATTTTAGGGTAACTTAGGGTTATTTTTGGGTGATTTCCCCCCCAGGAGGATTACACCACGGACGAGGAGGACGAGGAGGATAATTTTGGGGTTATTTAGGGGTATTTTGGGATAATTTTGGGTTATTTCCCCCCCAGGAGGATTACACCACAGACGAGGAGGACGAGGGCGGCGCCGGGGGCAGCGCCGGGATCCTGGACCTGCTCAAGGCCAGTCGGCAAGTGGGGGGCTCCGAGTACCCCCAGCTCAGGTCTGGGGGGGCCTGGGGGGCTCAGGGGGGTCCCTGGGGGCTATTTGGGGTCATGGGTTGGGTTTTGGGGAACCTGGGTTGGGTTATTTGGAGCCTGGGTTGAGTTTTGTGGTTCTGGGTTGGGTTTTGGGGGCCCCTGGGGGGCTCGGGGGGGGCCTGGAGGGGTCTGGGGGTGCAGTTTTGGGGCTGAGGTTGGGTGTTGGGGTGTCCTTGGGGACTATTTGGGGTCCTGGGTTGGGTTTTGGGAGTTCTTGATGGTTATTTGGGGTCACAGGTTGGGTTTTGGGGGTTATTAGGGTCTTTTTGGGGTTATTTGGGGTCCTGGGTTGGGTTTGGGGGTCCTGAGTTGGGTTTTGGGGTCCTGGTTGGATCTTGGGGGTGTCCCTGGGAGGTTTTTGGGATCCTGGGTTGGGTTTTGGGGTTATTTGGGGTCTGGGTTGGGTTATTTGGGGTCCTGGGTTGGGTTTGGGGGTCCTGAGTTGGGTTTTGGGGGTTCCTGGGGGTTATTTGGGGTCACAGGTTGGGTTTTGGGGTTATTTGGGGGTCCTTGGTTGGGTTATTAAGGGTCCTGAGTTGGGTTTTGGGAGCCCTGGGGGTTATTTGGGGTCCTGGGTTGGGTTATTTGGGGTCTGGGTTGGGTTTTGGGGTTCTGGGTTGGGTTTTGGGGGTCCCTGGGGGTTATTTGGGGTCCTGAGCTGGGTTATTTGGGATCCTGGGTTGGGTTTTTGGGGTTATTTGAGATCATGGGTTGCATTTGAGGGCCCTGTGTTGGGTTTCGGGGGTTATTTGGGGTCCTGGGTTGGGTTTGGGGGGTTATTTGGGATCATGGGTTAAGTTTTGGGGTGTTTTTTTTGGTTATTTGGGTACACGGGTTGAGTTTTGGGCTTATTTATGATCCTGAGTAGTTTTGGGATCCACTTTCGTGGCCGGGCTCACTTTTTCCCCTCTCCACCTCCTTTTTGGGGCTTTCCCTTCTCAATTTGAGAATCCCAAACGTGCCATGACCTCCCCAAACCTCAAATTTCCCCCATTTTTCACCATTTTTCCCCCTTTTTCCCCCTCCAGCGAGGCCCCAGCCTCCCCCAGCACACGTGAGGCCATCCAGGGGATGCTGTGCATGGCCAACCTCCCCGCAGGGACCCCCCTGGGACCCCCCAATTGGTGGGGAGGGGGCGCAGGGGGCGACAGGGGGGGCCCAGGAGGGTCTGGGGGTCCCCGGCGAGCCCCCCCGGCCCCCCGGAGCACCGACAGCGAGGCCGAGGGCAGCCTGGACGAGCAGGACAGCCTGGGGGCCTGCTTCAAGGACGCCGAGTATAGTGAGTGTTGGTGCTCAAAAATGGGCCAGAAATAGCCCAAAATGTGCCCCAAAATAGCCCCAAAAATATCCCCCGAAATGGCTCAAAATACGAAAAATATACCCCCAAAAATAGCCCCAAAATATCCCCCAAAACACGAAAAAAAAGCCCCCCAAAATAGCCCCAAATACGCAAAAAATGCCCCCAAAATAGCCCCAAAAATATCCCCCAAAATACACAAAAAATATCCCCAAAAAGCCCAAAAATACCCCCAAAATACAAAAAACCCCCTTCTGAAATACCCCAAAATACCCCCAAAATCCCCCCAAAAATAACCTCTAAACACTCTGCCTCAAGGATGCTGAGTATAGTGAGTTTGAGCCCCAAAAAATCAAAATAAAACACCCCAAAAATATCCTCGAATCGCTCCCGAAATAGGCAAAAAATACCCCAAAATATTACCCCTAAAATAGACCAAAAATAGACCAAAATAGGCCAAAATATCCCAAAATACCCCCCAAATAATCTCAAATCACTCCCAAAACAACCAAAAAATACCTCCAACCATGCCCCCAGAAATAGCCCAAAAATAGTCCAAAATACACCAAAATACAACAGAAAAAAAAAGCCCAAAAATATCCCAAAAATACCCCAAAATACCCCCAAAATACAAAAAAAAAAAAAAAAACCAAAAACAAAACAAAACAAAACAAAAAAAACAACCAAAAAAACAAAACTTCTGGAATACCCAAGAAATACATCCCAAAACCACCCCCAAAATACCCAAAAAATACCCCCGAAATACCCTCAAAATCACCCCAAAATAACCTCAAATCACTTCCAAAATAGCCAAAAAATACCCCCAAAAATGCCCCCTGAAATAGCCCCAAAATAGCCCCAAATACAAAAAAATCACCCCCCAAAAAGTACCCCAAAAATACACAGAAAATAACCCACAAAGAGACAATAAATAGCCCAGAAATAACCTAAAAGCATCCCCTCAAGGATGCTGAATATAGTGAGTTTTGGTGCTCAAAAATGGGCCAGAAATACCCCAGAATATATCCCAAAATATCCTCAAAAATATCCCCCAAAATGGCCCAAAATACGAAAAAAATGCCCCCCAAAATAGCCCAAAATGTGCAAAAAATACCCACCAAAAAAGCCCAAAAATACCCCCAAATACAAAAAAAAACCCTTTCTGAAATACCCCGAAATACCCCAAAAATAACCTCAAAAATACCCCAAAAAACCCTCAAAATCCCCCAAAAATAACCTCAAAACACTCTGCCTCAAGGATGCTGAATATAGTGAGTTTGAGCTCCAAAAAATGGACCAAAATATAAAAAGAAAAACACCCCAAAAATAATCTCAAATCACTCCCAAAATAGGAAAAAAATACCCAAAAAAATACCCCCTAAAATAGCCCAAAATACCCTAAAATATATCCAAAAAACACCCCCAAAATATCCCAAAAATAATCTCAAATCACTCCCGAAATAGGCAAAAAATACCCCCCAAAAAAAAGTCCCCCAAAGTAGCCCCAAAACAGCCCAAAAATAGACCAAAATGCCCCCAAAATACAAAAAAAACCACTTTTGAAATAAACCAAAATATATACCAAAACCACCCCCAAAATACCCAAAAAATACCCCCCAAAATCCCCAAATACCTCAAAAATACCCCAAAAATAACTCAAAAATAACCTCGAAACATTCTGCCTCAAGGATGCTGAGTATAGTGAGCTTGGTGCCAAAAATCTGCCCAAAAATAGCCCAAAATGTATCCCCAAAACACTAAAAAAATAGCCCAAATATAGCCTAAAATATATCTCAAAAATAACCCCCAAATACCTAAAACATACCCAAAAAAGGCCCCCAAATACCCCCAAAAATACTCAAAAAATAGCCCAAAAATAGACAAAAAATAGCCCAGAAATAACCTAAAAATATCCCTTCAGGGATGCTGAGTACAGTGAGTTTGGTGCCAAAAGGTGGCCAAAAATACCCCCAAAATACCCGAAAATACAAAAAAACCCACCCCCAAAATAGCCCCAAAATAGCCCCAAAATATCTAAAAAATATTCCCCAAAATACCTCAAAATTTACGCCCAAAACACTCTAAAAACAGCCAAAAAATACCCCAAAATAACCTCAAAACGCTCTGCTTCAAAGATGCTGAGTACAGTGAATTTGGTGCCCAAAAACTGCCCTAAAATAGCCCAAAAATATTCCCAAAAAAAAAAAAAAAAAAACCACAAAAAAACAAACCCAAAATAAGCCAAAAATACCCCTAAAATAGCCAAAACAAACCCCCCAAAATAGCTCGAAATACCCCAAAATATCCCTAAAATACGTAAAAAAAACCCACCCAAAATAGCCCCAAAAATAACCCAAAACGCCCCCAAAACAATCTGGTTGAAGGATTCTGAATAAAGTGAGTTTGGTGCCCAAAAATACCCCAAAATACAAAAAAACACCCCCCAAAATAGCCCAAAAATAGCCTAAAATATATCCCCAAAATAACCCCAAAATACATAAAATATACCCCAAAACCCCTCAAAATACCCCAAAAATACCCCAAAAATGACCCCAGAATCTCCTGCTTCAAGGATGCTGAGTACAGTGATTTTGGTGCCCAAAAGTTGGCCAAAAATACCCCCAAAATACAAAAAAAATCCACCCCTCAAAATATCTAATAAATCCTCTCCAAAAATAGCCCCCAAAATACCTAAAACATACCAAAAAAACCTCCCAAAATACCCCCAAATCACACCAAAAATACCCCAAAATACCCCCAAAAATACCCTCCAAATCCCCCCCAAAAAGCCCAAAAATTCCCCCCAAAACCACACCAAAAATACCCCCCAAAATAGCCAAAAAATCCCCAAAAATACCCCCAAAACACCCCCAAAATTCCCCTAAACCACCCCCAGGTCATGATGGAATCCTCCTGAACCCCGATTTTCCTCCCCCAGACCCCCCTGAACCCCAAATTTTCCACTCCAGCCCCCCCGAACCCCAATTTTCATGTTCTCTCACCATTCAGGACCCCTCTGAACCCTGATTTTCATCCCCCAGATCCCCCTGAACCCAAATTTTCTTCCCTCAGACCCCCCTGAACCCCAAATTTTCCACCCCAGACCCCCTTGAACCCAAATTTTTGTGCCCCATAACCCCTCAGGACCCCCCTGAACCCCAATTTTCCTCCCTCAGGACCCTCCTGAACCCCAATTTTCATCCCCCAGACCCCCCTAAACCCAAATTTTCCTCCCAGGCCCTCCCTGAACCCAAATTATCGTGTCCCCCAACCCCTCAGGACTCCCCTGAACCCCAAATTTCCTTTTCCCCCTCCCTTAGGACCCCCCAAATTTCCTCCCAGACACCCCTGAGCCCAAAATTTTCTGCCTTCAACCACTCAGGATCCCCCTGAACCCCGATTTTCATCCCCCAGACCCCCCTGAACCCAAATTTTTCTCCCTCTCTGTCTCCAGGCTCCCCCTGAACCCAAATTTTTCTACCTCAGGACCCCCCTGAACCCCAATTTTCCTCCCAGGACACCCGAACCCCAATTTTCATGTCCTCTAATCCTTCAGGACCCCCCTGAACCCAAATTTTCCTCCCAGGACCCTCCTGAACCCCAAAATTTCCTCTTCAGGCCCCCCTGAATCCCAGTTTTCCTTCCTCCTCCCCCCAGGAACCCCCTGAACCCAAATTTTTCTGACTAAGGAACCCTCTGAACCCCAATTTCCTTCCCCTCAACCCCTCAGGACCCCCCTGAACCCCAAATTTTCTGCCTCAGGACCTCCCTGAACCCCGATTTTCATGTCCTGTAATCCTTCAGGACCTCCCTGAACCCCAATTTTTCTTCCCCCTCCCTCAGGCCCCCCTGAACCCCAATTTTTGTGTGCCCCAACCCCTCAGGGTCCCCCTGAACCCCGATTTTCCTCCCCCAGACCCCCCTGAACCCAAATTTCCTGCCCCCAGACCCCCAAGACCCCCCTGAACCCCAAATTTTCCTCCCTCCTTGTCTCCAGGCTCCCCCTGAACCCCAATTTTCCACCCCAGACACCCTTGAATCCCAATTTTCATGTTCTCTAACCCTTCAGACCCCCCTGAACCCCAATTTTTGTGTCCCCCAATCCCTCAGGGCCCCCCTGAACCCCAATTTTCCCCCCAGACCCCCCTGAACCCCAATTTTTGTGCCCCCCAGTTTATCCCTCGCTGGAGTCAGACGAGGACGATCCCGCCCTCAAATCTCTCCCCAAAAAGAAGAAGGTGACAGACGACGCCCCCTGGAGCCCCAAAGGTTTGGGGGGAAATTTGAGGGTTTTGGGGGAAAATTTGGGGGTTTTGGAGGGAAATTTGGGGGTTTTGGGGGGTCTGGGTGGTTTTTGAGGGCCCTTTTTGGGGATGATATTTGTGCTCTTTATTTGTGCTCTGGTTTTGGGGTGTCCCCTCTTTTGGGATCTGATTTTGGGGTGTCCCCCCTTTATTTGGGATCTTATTTTGGGGTGTCCCCCATTGTTTGTGCTCTGGTTTTGGGGTGTCCCCTGTTTTGGGGAGTCCCCTGTTTCAGGCTCTGATTTTGGGGTGTCTCCCTTTACCCAATGCTGGATTTTGTGGTGTCTCCTCTTCTGGGATCTGATTTTGGGGTGTCGCTCTTTATTTGAGGTCTTACTTTGATGTTTTCCTCCTTTGTTTGGGGTCTGATTTTGGGATGTCCTCTCTTTACCCCATCCCTCATTTTGGGGTGTTCCCTGTTTTATGCTCTGATTTTGGGGTGTCCCCCTTAACCCCATTCTGGATTTTGGGGTGTCCCCTCTTTTGGGATGATTTTGGGGTGCCACCCTTTATTTGTGGTCTGATTTTGGTGTTTCCCTTCTTTTTTGGGGTTTGATTTTGGGGTCTCGCCCATTATTAGTGCCCTGATTTTGGGGTGTCTCCTCTTTTGGGATCTGATTTTGGGGTGTCCCTCCTTTACTCAATGCTGGATTTTGGGATTTCCCCTGTTTTGGGCTCTAATTTCAGGGTGTCCCCTGTTTTGGGGTGTCCCCTGTTTTGGGGTGTCCCCTGTTTTGGACTCTGATTTTGGGGTGTCCCCTGTTGGGGGCTCTGATTTTGGGGTGTCCCCCCTTTACCCAATGCTGGATTTTGGGTTTTCCCCCTTTACCCCTGCCCTGATTTTGGGGTGTCTCCTCTTTTGGGGTGTCCCCTTTATTTGTGCCCTGATTGTGGGGTGTCCCCTCTTTTGAGATCTGATTTCGGGGTGTTCCCCCTTTATTTGTGCCCTGATTTTGGAGTGTCCCCCGTTTCGGGGTGTCCCCTTACCCCACTCCTGACTTCGGGGTGTCCCCCGTTTCGGGGTGTCCCCTTTACCCCATCCCTGACTTCAGGGTGTCCCCCGTTTTGGGGTGTCCCCCGTTTCATGCCCTGATTTTGGGGTGTCCCTTTTTTTGGGGTGTCCCCTGTTTCGGGATGTCCCCTGTTTTGGGGTGTCCCCCGTTACCCCATCCCTGATTTCGGGGTGTCCCTCTTTACCCCATCCCTGATTCTGGGGTGTCCCCCATTTCGGGGTGTCCCGTTACCTCACCCCTGATTTTGAGATGTCCCCTGTTTTGGGGTGTCCCCTGTTTTGGGGTGTCCCCCATTTCGGGGTGTCCTGTTACCCCGCCCCTGATTTTGGGGTGTCCCCGGTTTCGGGTATCCCCCATTTCGGGGTGTCCCCTTACCCCATCCCTGACTCCGGGGTGTCCCCGTTTCAGGGTGTCCCTCGTTTCGGGGTGTCCCCCATTTCATGCCCTGATTTCGGAGTGTCCCCTTTACCCCATCCCTGATTTCGGGGTGTCCCCCGTTTCGGGGTGTTCTCTTTACCCCATCCCTGATTTCGGGGTGTCCCCCGTTTCGGGGTGTCCCCGTTTCATGCCCTGACCCCGGGGTGTCCCCCCAGCTCGGGTGACGCCGTCGCTGCCCCGGCAGAGCCGCCCGGTGCGGGAGGGGACACGAGTGGCCTCGGTGGAGACCGGGCTGGCGGCCGCTGCTGCCAAACTGGCCCAGCAGGTGAACTGGGAGCACTGGGGGGAACTGGGGGGAACGTCAGGGAGGTGCTTTGGGGTCTGGGTGGGGGGATTTGGGGAGTCCAGGGGGGGTTTGAGGAGGGTTCAGGGGGATTTGGGGGTGATTTTGGGGGTGATTGGGGTTGTGAAGGAGGATTTGGGGGTGCCAAAGTGGCCCAGCAGGTGAACTGGGAGCACTGGGAGCACTGGGAGGGACGGTTTGGGGTCTCAGGGAGGGTGATTTAGAGGATTTAGGGGGGTTGAGGTGGTGAGACCCTCTCAAACCCCTCCCTAGACACACAAGAGCCCCTCAAACACCCCATAAACCCCCCCAAATCTCCCCATAAACCTCCTCCTGAGCCCCCAAATCCCCCGTAAATCCCCCCCAAACCCCCATAAATTCCCCCTGACCCCCATAAATACCCCCAAACTGTCCATACATCCTCCCCTTACCCCCCCAAATCCCCCTAACCCCCCCAAGCCCTCCCCAAATTCCCTCCTGACCCCTCAAACCCCCATAAATCGTCCCCAAACCCCTCCTGACCCCCCAAATCCCCATAAATACCCCTTAAACCTCCATGAATACCCCCCAACCCCCCCATAAATCCTCCTCTGACCCCCCAAACCCCCATAAACTGCCCCCAAATCCCCCCTTGACCCCCTCCAAACCCTCCCCAAACCCCTCCTGACCCCTTAAACCTCCATAAATCCTCCCCAAACCCCTCTTGACCCCCCCAAATCCCCCTCACAAATCCACCCTGATCCCCCAAACACCTTGTAAATCTCTCCCTGAGCTCACCTTGAACCCCCAATCCCCTCCAAATCCTCCCCTGAGCCCCCCAAACCCACATAAACTGCCCCTCAACCCTCCCTGACCCCCCCAAAACCTTCCTCAAACCCCCATAAATCCCCCCAAACCCTCCCCAAATCCCCTCCTGACCCCTCAAACCCCCATAAACCCTCCTCAAACCCCTCCTTACCCCCACAAATCCCCCCCTGACCCCCCAAACCCTCCTCAAACCCCCCTGATCCCCCAAATCCCCTCCTGACCCCTCAAACCTCCATAAACACCCCCGAAAACACCCATAAACCCTCCCCTGACCCCCCAAACTCTCCCCAACCCCCCGAAATCCTCTCCTGACCCCTCAAACCCCCATAAACTGCCCCCCAACCCTCTCCTGACCCCCAAATCCCCCCATAACCCCCCTGTTTACCCCCCCAGGAGCACCGCAAGCTGCAGCGCAGGAAGGGCCCGGCCAAGCGCCGCCCCCCCTCGCCCCCCTCCCCCGAGGAGGAAGAGGAGGAGGAAGAAGAAGAAGAAGAGGAAGAGGAAGATGAGGAGGAAGAAGAAGAAGAGCCCGAACCCGACCCCGAGGGTGACCCCGAGCCCGAACCGGAGCTGGGAGGGGGCGAGCCCGAGGCTGAGCCCCCCCTGGAGCCCCCCCAGGAGGCTCTGTACCCCCCCAGCCTGGCTGACCACGAGTACACGGCGCGGCCCGGGGGGCCTGGACCCCCCCAGGGGGCTCAGCCGGGCCGGGCCCCCACCCCCATGGCCCCGGGGGTCTTCCTCAACCAACGGCGGGGACCCCCCGGGACCGCCCCGCCCAGCCACGGTGAGGGCAGGGGGGGTTTAGGGGGTTTGGGGGGGTTCAAGTGAATTTGGGAGGATTTTGGGGTGATTTGGGGGAGTTTGGGGGTTTCAAGGGGAGGTGAGGGGGTTTTGAGGGTGCTGCAGTGGGATTTTGGGGGGCTGAGAGGGATTTGGGGGTGTTTTGGGAGGGTTTGAGGGTGCTGCAGTGGGATTTGGGGAGGGCTTGGGGGTCGCTGAGGGGGATTTGGGGGGGTTTGGGGGGGTTCAGGGGAGTTTAGGGGGATTTGGGGATGTTTTGGGGGGGTTTTGGGGCAGTTCAGGGGGAGGTGAGGGGGTTTTGGGGGTGCAGTAGGGGGATTTGGGGAGGGCTGGGGAAGTTTGGGGAAAGTTCAAGGGGATTTTGGGGGTGGTGGGGAGGGGCTGAGGGGGTTTTGGGCAGGTTTGGGGAGGGGCTGAGGAATTTTGGGAATATCTGAGGGGTTTTAGGGGAAGTTTTCAGGAGTTTCAGGGGTTTTTGGGAAGTTTGGGGGGGGTTTGTCTGGATCTGAGGGGTTCTGGGGTGGATTTAGGGCGGGTTTCTGTGGGTCTGAGTGGGCTTTGGGGCAGGTTTGGGTGGTTTCTGTGGGTCTGGGTGTGTTTTGGGACAGGTTTTGCGGCAGGTTTGGGGGGTCTGGCTGGGTTTTGGGGAAGGTCTGGATGGTCTGGGTGTGTTTTGCGGCAGGTTTGGGGGGTCTGGGTGTGTTTTGGGGCAGGTTTGGGGGCAGGTTTTGGGGTCTGGGTGTGTTTTGGGGCAGGTTTGGGGGGTCTGGGTGTGTTTTGGGGCAGGTTTGGGGGGTCTGGGTGTGTTTTGGGGCAGGTTTGGGGGCAGGTGTTGGGGTCTGGGTGTGTTTTGGGCTCTCAGAGTCCCCGTCCCCCCAATCCCGCTGACATTCCCGCCCCGCCCGCAGGGAAACGCCCCCGGAAGGGTTTGGCCACGGCCAAGCAGCGCCTGGGCCGGATCCTCAAAATTCACCGCAACGGGAAACTGCTGCTCTGAGGGCGGGGCCGGGACACGCCCAGGGGCGCGGCCACACCGACCACACCCTCCCAGGCCCCACCCACTGCAGCATGAACAATGAACTATGGGCGGGGCTGCTGCAGAAAGGGGCGGGGCCTGCCGGGCCACGCCCACAAGAACATTGCTGTGTCCACTACAAGGGCGTGGCTTGTTTTAGGCCCCGCCCCCTCAGGTGTGGCTTATCAGAAGCTGAACCCTCAATGCGGATCCCACCGAGACCACGCCCCATCGCCGTCTAAGCCACGCCCATTTGCCATG
Source organism: Zosterops lateralis (assembly GCF_965231275.1). Taxonomy (NCBI): domain Eukaryota; kingdom Metazoa; phylum Chordata; class Aves; order Passeriformes; family Zosteropidae; genus Zosterops; species Zosterops lateralis. The sequence continues at coordinate 3,209,391 of NC_139793.1, forward strand.
TAGGGTAAAAAGGGCGTGGCCACAACAAACCACATCAACATAGTGATAAACCACGCCCCTAAAATGTGGAGCCGCATCCAGGCTCCGCCCAACACCACTCCCACCTTCCCATTGGCTGTGGATGAGCTGGGGGTGGGGCTTTGTCATTTCCCGCCTTCAGGAGCTCAGGCGATTGGACAAGCCCCGTCGCACAGCTGCGAGGGGGGCGGGGCCATCTTTGATTGGTCCCCGCTGGGTTTATTTCGCCCCTCCCCAAATGTCTTCAGGTTGATTGATGGGGCGGGGCCGCTTCCCATTGGCTGCCCTTGTTTTGTAGGCGTGTCCGGAGGCCGCGGCCCCGCCCCCTTTCTTTTGTATTTGTAGAATAAAAAAAAAAGGAGGAGAAAAAAAATAGAGAAAAAAACCGGAATTGGTGAAAAATTACCCGGGCTGGGTCACGTGACTCCCCCTCACACACACAGAGCGCGCCGCCGGGCAGCTCTCGCGAGACTTGGCGCTTTCCTCACAGGCAGCGCTTCTCCCGAGATCTTCTCCTCCAGCCGAGGGAGGACAAGCGCTCCCAAATCTCGCGAGATTTGCGCCCCCCCCCCCCCCCCCCCCCCCCCCGCCTGGCGCTCTCGCGAGAGCCGCGCGCGCCGCCGCCGTTCCCGCCGCTGAGGCCGCGGCCGCGCTCCCCCCGCCCGCCCGCCCTCCCTCCCCCCACAGCCCGCGGCGGGGCCGCTCTCCCGTTGCTGCCGCTCTCGCTTCTGCCTCTCCGCGCGCCTCTCGCGAGGCTTCGGGGCCGCGCTGCCGCCAGCGCCTCGCGAGATCTCGCTCTCATCAGCGTGCCGGTGAGTGCCGGTGCTTGAGGGAACGGCGTGGGGCCCGCAGCCTGCGAGGGGAGCGGGGGGGTTGAGCCGCTCTGTGGCGGGCAGGGCTTTACCCCCCCTTCGCCCTAAGCCCCCCCTCCCCCAGTCCCGGTACGAGGCGGGATCCGTGAGGGACCGCCTCCCCTCCCCCATACTCCTGACGAAATCTCGCGAGGCTCGGCCAAACTCCCGCCCCGCCGCCGGGCGCGCTCTCGCGAGACTTGGTCGCCGCGCCTCTCGCCTTCCCATTGGCTGCCGGCGGCGTTGCCCCGCCCACCGCTCGCCCCGCGGCGCCGCCTCCTCCCCGTCCCGCCGGCCGCTCTCGCGGGACTTGCGGCGGCTCTCGCGGGATCTCGGGCCGCGGCCGGGGCTCAGTGTAAGATGGCGGCGGCGGCGGCGGCGGGACGGGCCCGGGCCGGGCTCTGACCCCCCCCCCTCGCTCTCCCCGCCCGCTCAAGGTACCGGGGCCGGCGGGGCGGGGGGCTCGGCCCGGTGCCGCTGCGGGGTCCGCGGCACGGCGGGAACGGCGCCCGGCTCCGTCATGAGGGGCGCGCCCCCCCCTCCCACTGCCCCCCCCCCCCCATTCCCCGGCGGCCTCCGGTGATTTGGGGGCTCCTTTTCTCCCCTCACGGCCCCTTTTCCCTCGGCCTCCCCCGGTACGGCACCTCCTCGCGGGGACTCCGGCGCTCTCCCCCGAGATTTCGGCTCTTTGGCTGCCTCCCCGCCTTAATTTAGCTTTCTCATGTCTTTAGGCTTTCCCCGTATTTTAAGAGTGCTTTTTTTATTTTTAATTATTTAGAGATCTCACCCTGATTTCTCTTCGCCCGTCCATCACTCAGGGTCCCCCTCAGCGTTTTCCCCACATTTGGGGGGGACTCTTTTAGCGACCCCCCCTTTCCCAATTCTCCAGGGCGTGTTTCCTGCCACTTAGGACCCCCTTTTTTACAGATTCTTTAAGATTTGAGGGTTCTCCCATTGCCTCCACAACACTTTATTTCTCTATTTGATTTTTTTGTATTTTATAACGATTTTAGGCTGTCACTCCCCAACATTAAGATCCCCTCACGGTGTTATTTGAGAGGGGGGGGATCCATTTTTTTAGGATTAATTCATTCCTAATTATCACATCCCCCCCCTCCATCACACGAGACCCCCTTAAAACCTCCCAACATTTCACCTCCTCCCCCTTTTCCCCAAATCTGCAGCAGCTCCCGGTTCTTTCCCCCCTCGCAGCGACCGGGCCGGGCCGAGGATGGACTGGGAGTGATTCCCGGTAAGGGAATTTCCCGGGCCGGGAATTCCAAAATTCCAACCGGGGGCTGGGAGGGCAATTTTGGGGAGGGGGGATCTCACCCTCTTGAAGATTTATTTTTTTTTAGGGTGGCAAAAAAAGCTTTTTTTTCACCTGAACACCCCAAAAATATTTCCCCCCCCCTCCCGGTGTGATGCGTCACTGTCACCGAACCGGCCGGGCCGGGGAGGGGGGGGAGCACCGGGGCAGCCCCTAATTACCGCCTTTAATTACGGCCCTTAATTACAGCTCCTCGCGGGGTTAATGAAGGGAGGGGGAATAAACGCGGGGCGGTTTTATTTTTTTTGGGGAAGGGTTCGGGGGACGCTCCCGGCGACCCCCCCCGGGCACGGCGGGGTTTTGCACATTCATTGTTCACCCGGTGCCGCGACGTCATCGGGCCGCGGCCGCCGCGGCGCCTGTCGGGACAGCGAGGCTCTGTCGGGACAGCGGGGCCGTGTCGGGATAGCGGGGGGGTGTCGCGATAACGGGGGGGCGTTGTGTGGGGACAGCGTGGGGACAGGGGAGAACCCCGCGGTGGCGGCGCTGGGGGGGCTTTGAGTCATTTTGGGGGGGTTGTCACGTCCCCGGGGCTCTGTCGGGACAGGCTCTGTCGCGACAGGCGGGAGGGGCGGGGTTTGAGCCGCCGGGGGGGCGTGGCTCAGGTGTGACCCCGCCCCCTCCCCACGTGCGGCCGCAGGCGGAGCACGAGGATCCGAACCCCCAAAATGAAAGTGGATCGGACGAAACTGAAGAAAACCCCCACGGAGGCGGTGAGGGCTTGGGGACACCCGGGGAGGGGTTGGGGACACTCGGAGAGGGCTTGGGGACACTCAGGGAAGGGATTGGGGACTCTCAAAGTGGGGTTGGGGACACTCAGGGAAGGGTTGGGGACACTCGGGGAAGGGTTGGGGACACTCAGAGAAGGGTTGGGGACACTCGAGGAGGGATTGGGGGCACTCAGGAGTTGGGGACACTCAGAGGAGGGTTGGGGACGCTCAGGGAAGGGTTGGGGACACTCGAGGAAGGGTTGGGGACGCTCGGGGATGTTGGGGACATTCAGAGAGGGGTTGGGGACACTCAGGGAAGGGTTGGGGACACTCGAGGAGGGCTTGGGGACGTGGGTTGTCAGGGGGAACAGCACAGGGGGGGAGTTGCAGATTTTGGGAGGGGTGGAGATATTGGGAAGATAATGAGGAGCAGTTTGGGGACATTGTGGGGAAGTTCTGGTGGCTTGGGGACATCAGGAGGGTGTTGGGAGTGTTGGGGACGTTTGGGGAGTGTTTAGGAACACTCTGGAAGGAGAATTGGAGATGTCTGGAGGGAGTGAAGGGAATGAGGAGCAGTTTGGGGGCATTGTGGGGAAGTTCTGGTGGCTTGGGGACATCAGGGGGTGTTGGAGGCATCAGAAGGGCGTTGGGGACACTCAGAGAGTCTCAGGGCAGTGAGTTTGGGGACACCACAGTGTGGGGGGTTGCCCTGAGGAGAAAAATCAGAGATTTGGGGGGGTGTGAGAAGGGAATGGGAGGGTTTGGGGACATGAGGAGGGTGTTGAGGACATCAAGGGGGCATTGGGGACATCAAGGGGATGTTGGGGACATTTGGGGAGTGTTTAGGGACACTGGAAGGAGAATTGGAGATGTCTGGAGGGAATGAAGAGAATGAGGAGCAGTTTGGGGACACCAGGGGGGTGTTGGGGACACCAGGAGGGTGTCAGGGACACCAGGGGGGTGTTGGGGACACCAGGGGGACACAGGGGACAGTGCTGAGCCCCCGTGTGTCCCCCCAGCCCGCAGACTGCCGGGCCCTCATCGAGAAGCTGAAGGGCTGCAGTGACGAGCAGCTGGTGACAGAACTGCAGCAGATCAAGACATGGAACATTGGGAAGGTGGGAGGGGGAGACCCCAAAACCCTGGGGAGGGGGATCCTAAAACCGGGGGGGACCCCAAATACCTGGGGGGAGGGAGACGCCAAAAACCTGGGGAGGCTCAAAAACCTGGGAGGGATCCTAAAAACCAGGGTAAAGGGAACCCCCAAAAACCTGGGAGGCAAAAACCTGAGGGAGACCCCAAAAATCTGGGGAGGGGGGGATCTCAAAACCTGGGCTAGACCCCAAAAACCTTGGGGGACCCCAAAACCTGGGAGGGCCCCCAAAAACTTGGGTGGGGTCCCAAAAACTTCAGGGTGACCCCGAAAACCTGGGTGGGGACCCTAAACTTGGGGTGAGGGGCAAAAACATGAGGAGGAGACCCCAAAAACCTGGGGGGACCCCAAGACACGTGGGAATTTCCCAAAGGATTGTCCAGGGTTTGTCAGGGTGGTGCTGAGCTTGTCCCCAAATTCACCGTGCCACTGTGGGGGTGTCACCCTGGGGCACCCCCAAAAAGAGATGGGGGCACCTCTGAGTGTTCCCCAAATGAGGGGGGGGTTCCCCAATTTTGGCTGAGCCCTCAGCTCTCTGTTCTGGAGTTTTCTGATGCTTTAGGAATGTTGGGGGGGGGGTCTCTGAATTTTCTGCAGCACCTTCAATGTTGGGAGGGTGCCCCCCGTTTTTATTTACACTCTCCCAAATTTGAGGGGGCCCACCAATGTCCTACAGCCCCCCAGGAGTTCCCCCATTCCCCATGGGTTGGGATTGGAGGGGCTGTGACCCCATTTGGAACCCCAAAAATGGGGTCACTGAGCACCCCAAACTCCCCAGGACACCCAGGGGGGTCCCCAGTTTCTCTTTAGCCCCCCTGGAATGTCAGGGGCACCCCAGATCTCTCCAGGATCCCAGGGGAGTTCCCTAATTTCTCCCTCCCTGTTTCCCCTCACTCAGGAGCTGTTTGAGTGTGAATTTTGTCTCTCAAACCCCTAAAACTCCAAAGAGGAACCCAAATATGCCTAAAAACAGTGAGGGGAGCACCCCACAGACCCCAAAACACTTGGGGGCTGCCTCAGTTTCCCCCCCAAACATTCAGGGAGGACCCAAATTCCTTCTCAGCCTCCAAAGCTACTCAGGAGAAGGGGAAAAAAAAAGATCTGTTTTCTTGCCCTGTGTTGGGCTGGGATATTGGGGTTTCTCCCTGGAGTTTTGGGGGTCCCTCTGTGGTGTGGGGGGTTCATGGGGGGCTGGGATGTACCTGGGGGGCTCAGGGGGGTCCAGCCTGTGCCCCCAGCCCCATAAATCACCCCCTAGCCCCTCCTCAGTGCAAACTGTACCCATGAAGGGCTCAGGGGGTCCAGCCTGTGCCCCCAGCCCCACATTTCACTGAGTGGACTTGAGGGGGCTCGGGAGGGTCCAGCCTGTGCCCCCAGCCCCATAAATCACCCCCAGCCCCATAAATCACTCCCTAGACCCCCTCAGTGTGAGCTGTACTCCTGGGTGGATGTGGGGGGGGGGGTTGCAGGGGATTCAGGTGGTCCAGGGGGGGGCTCAGGGGGCCCAGGCTGTGCCCCCAGCCCCATAAATCACCCTGTAGTCTCCCTCAGTGTGAGCTGTACTTCTGGGTGGACGTGAGGGGTTGGGTTGGAGTCGTGGCTGTGCCCCCTGGCTCAGGGGGATCTCAGGGGGGTTTCAGGAGGGGCTCAGGGTCTTCAGCCTGTCCCCCCAACCCCATAAATCATCCTGTGTGCCCCCCTCAGTGTGAGCTGTACCCCTGGGTGGACCAGCAAGGTCTAGGGGGGCTCCCCAACCCCACAACTCACTGGGTGGATGCAGGGGATTCGTGGGGGCCTCGTAAGGGGCTCCAGGCTGTTCCCCCAGCCCCACAAATCCCCCCTGTGCCCCCTCAGTGCGAGCTGTACCACTGGGTGGATCTGAAGGGTTGGGTTGACAGGTTGTGTCCCCAGCCCCATAAATCACCGATGGATGTGAGGGGGTTCAGGAGGGTTTCAGGGGGGTCTCAGGTGGTCCAGCCTGTCCCCCCAGCCCCACAACTCCCCCCTGTGCCCCCCTCAGTGCGAGCTGTACCACTGGGTGGATGTGGGGGACTCTGGGGGGATGTGGTGGGGTTTTTAGGGGAGCCAGGGGATTCAGGGGGGTCTCAGGAGGTCCAGCCTGTCCCCCCAGCCCCGCAACTCCCCCCTGTGCCCCCCCAGTGCGAGCTGTACCACTGGGTGGATGTGGTGGGGTTCGTAGGGGACTCAGGGGATTCAGGGGGGTCTCAGGGGCTCCAGGCTGTCCCCACACCCCCATAACTCCCCCCTGTGCCCCCCAGTGCGAGCTGTACCACTGGGTGGACCTGCTGGACCGTTTCGACGCGCTGCTGGCCGAGGCGGGCCGGCCGGTGGAGGCCATGAGCTGGATGTTGGCCTGCGACCGGCCCGAGCGCCAGCCCCTCAAGGCCCTGCTGCTGGCCCTGCTCAACTTCACCGCCCTGCTCATCGAGTACAGCTTCTCCCGGCACCTCTACAGCTCCATCGAGGTGGGCACGGCCCCACATCTGCCCCCTGTGTGGCCCAGAGCCTCAGATTTGGGGTAAAATCCACTCAGGGAACACCAACAGCCTCAAATAACAGTGTCGCCCTCAAATTTGGGATGAAATTCACTCAGAGAGTATCAATGCTGTCAAATTTGGGCTTAAACCATCTCTAAACCACTGCAGAACCCTCAAATTTGGGGTGAAATCCCCTCAGAGAACACCAGTGCCCCCAAATCTGGAGTTAAACCATCCCTAAACCACTGCAGAACCCTCAAATTTGGGGTGTAATCCTGCTAGAATAACAGTGTTGCCCTCAAATTTGGGGTGAAATTCATTCAGAGAGTATCAATGCTCTCAAATTTGGGGTTAAACCATCTCTAAACTACTGCAGAACTCTCAAATTTGGGGTGAAATCCTGCCAAAATAGCACCGGCGCCCTCAAATTTGGGGTTAAATTCACTCAGAGAGCATTAACATCCTCAAATTTGGGGTTAAACTACCTGTAAACCACTGCAAAACCTTCAGATTCGGGGTGTAATCTACTCAGGGAACACCAACAGCCTTAAGTTTGGGGTTAAATCACCCCTAAACCACTGCAGAACCCTCAAATTTGGGGTGTAATCCCCTCAGAGAGCATCAACATCCTCAAATTTGGGGTTAAACCACCCCTGCAATACTACAGAGCCTTCAAACTTGGGGTGAAATCACCCCTAAACCACTGCAGAACCCTCAAATTTGGGATTAAATCCTCTGGGAGAACACCAACGCCCCCAAATCTGGGGTTAAACCACCCCTAAACTACCACAGAACCCTCAGATTTGGGGTAAAATCCGGCCAGATAACGCCAGCAGTCTCAATTTTGGGCTTAAACCACCCCTAAACCACTGCAGAACCCTCAAATTGGGGATGAAATCCCCTCAGAGAGCATCAACATCTTCAAATTTGGGGTTAAACATCCCATAACCACTGCAGAATGCTCAGATTTGGGGTCAAACCTATAAAAGCTCCTCAGAACCCCCACATTTGGGGTTAAATCACCCCTAAATCACTGCAGAACCCTCAAATTTGGGGTAAAATCCACCCAGATAACACCAACAGCCTCAAATTTGGGGGTAAAATGTCCCCAAAACCCCAAATTTGGGGTTAAAAGGTCCCCCAAACCACCCCAGAACCCCCAAATTTGGGATGAAATCCCCTCAGAGAATACGAGCAGCATCAAATTTGGGGTTAGACCACCCCCAAACCACTGCAGAACCCTCAAATTCAGAGTAAAATTCACCCAGATGACACCAATGCCACCAAATTTGGGGTTAAAATGTCCCCAAAACCACCCCAGACCCCCCAAATTTGGGATGAAATTCACTCAGAGAACAGCAACACCGCCAGATTTGGGGTTAAAATGTTCTCAAATCCCCAAATTTGGGGTAAAATCTGCTCAGGTAACACCAACACCACCAGATTTCAGGCTAAAATGTCCCAAAACCAACCCCAGAACTGCCAAATGTGGGATGAAATCCCCCTAAACACCCCAAAACTTCCCCAAATCCTCCCCAAATGCCCCAGTACTTGTCCAAATCCCCCCCAAATCCCCCAGAACTCCTCTAAATCCCCCCAAACCTGCCCCAAGCCTACCCAAATCCCCCAAAACTCCCCCAAAGCCCCCAGAACTCCCCCAAATTCCCCCCCAAGCTTGGCCAAAGCCCCCAAAACTCCCCCAAATCCCCCCCAAACCCCCCAGTTCCCCCCAAAGCCCACCCAAACACCCCCAAACTCCTCCAAATCCCCCCCAAACCCCCCAGTTCCCCCCAAATCCCTCCCAAACACCCCAAAACTCCGTGAAATCCTCCCCAAACCTCCCAAAACTCCACCAAATCCCCCAGAACTTCCTAAAACTCTCCCCCAAACCCCCCACCAAAGCCTGTCCAAGCTCCCCAAAACACTTTGAAATCCCCCCAAGCCCGCTCAAACACCCCAAAACTCCCTGAAATTCTCCCAAACCCCCCAAATCCCCCCCCAAACCTCCCAATTCCCTCATAAGCTCACTCAAACACCCCAAAACTCCCCCAAATCCTGCAAAACCCCCTCAAATCCCCCCCAAGCCCCCCAATTCTCTCCCAAGCCCGCTCAAACACCCCAAAACTCCCTGAAATCCCCTCCAAACCCCTCAATCCCCCCCCAAGCCCGCTCAAACACCCCCAAAACCCTCTCAAATCCCCCTAAGCCCGCTCAGACACCCCAAAACTCCCTGAAATCCCCCCCAATTCCCCCCAAAGCCCACCCAAACACCCCAAAACTCCTCCAAATCTCCCCCAAACTCCCCCAAATCCTCCCCCAAGCCCCCCAAAGCCTGACCCCTCTGTCCCCCCGCAGCACCTGACCACTCTGCTGGCCTCGTCGGACATGCACGTGGTGCTGGCCGTGCTCAACCTGCTCTACGTGTTCAGCAAACGCTCCAACTACATCACCCGCCTGGGCTCCGAGCGCCGCGGGCCCCTGCTGGCCCGCCTGCAGCACCTGGCTGAGGTGGGGGGGGGGTTTGGGGGAGTTTTAGGGGGATTGGGGGAGGATTTGGGGGGTTTCGGGGGGAGTTGAGGAGGTTTGGGAGGATTCACGGGAGTTTGGGGAAGATATGGGGGATTTGGAGAGGGTTTGGGGGAGTTTTAGGGGGATTTGGGGAGGATTTGGGGGAGTTTTGGGGGGATTTGGGGAAGTTTGGGGAGTTTAAAAAGGATTGGGAGGATTTGGGGGAGTTTTGGGGGGATTCGTGGGAGTTTTGAGAGTTTGGGGAAGATTTGGGGGATTTGGAGAGAGTTTAGGGGAGTTTTAGGGAGATTGGGGGAGGATTTGGGGGGTTTCGGGGGGAGTTGGGATTTGGGGGAGGTTTGGGAGGATTCACGGGAGTTTGGGGAAGATATGGGGGATTTGGAGAGGGTTTGGGGGAGTTTTAGGGGGATTTGGGGAGGATTTGGGGGCTTTTGGGGGGTGTTGGGGGGATTTGGGGGAGTTTTGGGAGAGGTTTGAGGGAGTTTAAAAAGGATTGGGGGGTTTGGGGGAGATTTTGGGGGGATTTGGAGCAGTTTTGGGGGGATTTACGGGAGTTTTGGGAGTTTGGGGAAGATTTGGGGGATTTGGAGAGGGTTTGGGGGAATTTTAGGGGGATTTGGAGAGGGTTTGGGAGAGTTTTGAGGGGGATTGGGAGCGATTTGAGGGATTTGGGGGAGTTTTAGGGGGATTTGGGGCAGTTTTGGGGGGATTCGCGGGAATTTTGGGAGTTTGGGGAAGATTTGGGGGATTCGGAGAGGGTTTGGGGGAGTTTTAAGGGGATTGGGGGGATTTGGGGCAGTTTTGGGTGGGGATTTTAGGGGATTTGGGGGAGGTTTGGGGGAGTTTAAAAAGGATTGGAGGGGATTTGGGGCAGTTTTGAGGGGGGATTTGAGGAGGTTTGGGGGAGTTTTGGGAGAGTTTTAAAAGGATTGGGGAGTTGGGGGTGGTTTAGGGGAGATTTGGGGGCAGTGTTGGGAGTTCAAGGAAGATTTGGGGGATTCAGAGAGGGTTTGGGGGAGTTTTAGGGGGATTGGGGAGGATTTGGGGCAGTTTTGGGGGGTTTGCGGAGGGTTTAAGGGGAGTTTGGGGGGGTGGTTTGGTGTTTGAGAAGACTTTGAGAGGGTTAAGGAGATTTTTGCGGGGGTCGTGTGGTCTTTGAGGAGGATTTAGGGGGTTTGGTGGGGGTTTTCGGAGTTTGGATGGGCTTTGGGAGAAGTTTGGGGAGGGTTTGGAGGAGTTTTAGGAGGATTGGGGGGGATTTGTGAGAGTTTTGGGGGAGATTTCCGGGAGTTTAGGGGGGGTTGGGGGAATTTTGGAGGAGATTTGGGGGGATTTGGGAGAGTGTTGGGAGGCTTGGGGAAGTTTTGGGAGGATTTGGGGGAGTTTTGGGGAGTTTTGGGGAGGATTTGGGGGAGTTTTGGGGAGTATTTGGGATGTTTTGGGGAGGATTTGGGATATTTTGGGGAGGATTTGGGATATTTTGGGGAGGATTTGGGGTGTTTTGGGGAGGATTGGGGTGTCACTGATCGAGGCCGGTCTCTGTGCAGAGCTGGGGCGGGAAGGAGAACGGCTTCGGGCTGGCTGAGTGCTGCAGGGACCTGCACATGATGGTGAGGGACACCTGTGGCACCTGTGTCACCCCAGAGCTCACCTGTGTCACCCCAGAGCTCACCTGTGTCACCTGTCCTGCCCTGAGTGTTCCCAGTGTCACCTGTCTTGCCCTGCGTGTCCCCAGAGCTCACCTGTGTCACCTGTCCTGCCCTGGGTGTCCCCAGAACTCACTTGTGTCACCTGCCATGGGCGTCCCCTGTATCACCTGTACTGCCCTGGGTGTCTCCTGTCACCTGTGCTGTCCTGGGGACACTGCTGTCACCCAGGGGAGAGGGGACACTGCTGTCACTCCAAGGGAGGTGACACTGCTGTCACCCAGGGGACCCTGCTGTCACTCAGGGGAGGGGGAGGGGACTCAGCTGTCACCCAGGGGACCCTGCTGTCACTCAGGGGAGGGGGAGGGGACTCAGCTGTCACCCAGGGGACCCTGCTGTCCCTCACCCCCGTGTCCCCCCCAGAAATACCCCCCCAGTGCCACCACCCTGCACTTCGAGTTCTACGCCGAGCCGGGCGTCGAGGTCAAGGTGGACAAGAGGGTGAGTGACACATTTGGGGACATTTGGGGACACCCCCAAACACCAGGGGACACCCCTTGACCTGCTGTGACCCCCCCCAGGCCACCAGCACCACCCTGCACTACATCCACATCGAGCAGCTGGACAAGGTCAGTCTGGGGGTCAGCCTGGGATCTGGGGGGGCTCTGCTGGGGTCAGGGACCCCCAAAACCCTGCACTGTCCCTCTGTCCCCCCAGTTCTGTCCCCTGTCCTCCAATTCTGTCCCTCTGCCCCCCAAAACTTGTCCCCTGCCCTCAGTCTTGACCCTCTGACCCCCCCAGTTTTGTTCCTCCCCACCCCAGTTTTGTTCCCTGCTCCCCTAATTTTGTCCCCATCCCCTCCAATTTTGTCCCTTATGCCCCAATTTTGTCCCCTACCCCTCCAGTTCTGTCCCCTGACCCCCCCATCTTGTCCCCTACCCCCCTAATTTTGTTCCCTGTCCCCCAATTTTTTTCCCTTCCCACCCCAGTTTTTTCCTTCCATACCCCAATCTTGTCCCTTATTCCTCTGGTTTTATCCCCTACCCCTCAATTTTTTCCCTCCTCACCCCAATTTTGTCCCTCCCCACCCCAATCCTGTCCCCTACCCCTCAGTCTTGTCCCTTACTTCCTTAATTTTGTTCCCTATTTCTCCAGTTTTGTCTTGTTTCCCAAATTTTTTCCCTCCCAAACCTCAATTTTGTCTCTCCACACCCCAATTTCTACCCCCGGCCCATGATTTTGTCCCTCCTCACCCCAATTTCTACCCCTGCCCCATAATTTTGCCCCTCCCCACCCCAATTTTGTCCCTCCCCACCCCAGTTTTACCCCCTGCCCCCCTCAATTTCTCTGCCCTGCTCCTCCCCAGATCTCAGAGAGCCCCTCGGAGATCATGGAATCCCTGACCAAGATGTACAGCATCCCCAAGGACAAGCAGGTGCGTTGTGTGGTGACCCTCAGGGGACCCCCAGACCCTCCCTGACCCCCCAAATCCTTTCTGACCCCCCAAAATTCTCTTTTATCCCCCTCCAGATGCTGCTGTTCACCCACATCCGCCTGGCCCACGGCTTCTCCAACCACAAGAAGCGTCTGCAGGCGGTGCAGGCTCGGCTCCACGCCATCTCCATCCTGGGTGGGCCTTCCTTAGGGCTGGTTTTAATTCGGGGTGGGGTTTGGGGGGTCCTGGGGCGGTTTGGGGTGACCCCTCCCCTCTCTGTGCGTGTGCAGTGTACTCCAACGCGCTGCAGGAGTCGGCCAACAGCATCCTGTACAACGGGCTGATCGAGGAGCTGGTGGACGTGCTGCAGATCACCGACAAGCAGCTGATGGTGAGGGGCCTGCCTGAGCCTCTGCTGTCCCCTCTTGTCCCCTCTGCTGTCCCTTTCCTGTCCCCTCTCCTGTGCCCTCAGGTGTCCCCTCTGCTGTCTCCTCTCCTGTCCCCTCTTCTGTCACCTCTGCTGTTCCCTGTCCTGTGCCCTCAGTTGTCCCCTCTGCTGTCCCACACCTGTCCCTCCCCTATCCCTCTTCTGTCCCTCCCCTGTCCCTGCCTTATCCCTCTCCTGTCCCTGCCCTGTCCCTCTCCTGTCCCTGCCCTGTCCCTCTCCTCTCCCTCCCCTGTCCCTCCCCTGTCCCTGCCGTGTCCCTGCCCTGTCCCTCCCCTGTCCCTCCCCTGTCCCTGCTGTGTCCCTGCCCTGTCCCTCCCCTGTCCCTGCCTTATCCCTCTCCTGTCCCTCCCCTGTCCCTCTCCTCTCCCTGCCCTGTCCCTCCCCTGTCCCTCCCCTGTTCCTCCCCTGTCCCTGCCGTGTCCCTGCCCTGTCCCTCCCCTGTTCCTCCCCTGTCCCTGCCGTGTCCCTGCCCTGTCCCTCCCCTGTCCCTGCCCTGTCCCTGCCGTGTCCCTGCCCTGTCCCTGCCGTGTCCCTGCCCTGTCCCTCCCCTGTCCCTGCCGTGTCCCTGCCCTGTCCCTCCCCTGTCCCTCCCCTGTCCCTGCTGTGTCCCTGCCCTGTCCCTCCCCTGTCCCTGCCCTGTCCCTCCCCTGTCCCTGCTGTGTCCCTGCCCTGTCCCTGCCCTGTCCCTGCCCTGTCCCTCCCCTGTCCCTGCCCTGTCCCTGCCCTGTCCCTGCCCTGTCCCTCTCCTGTCCCTGCCCTGTCCCTCCCCTGTCCCTGCCCTGTCCCTCCCCTGTCCCTGCCCTGTCCCTGCCCTGTCCCTGCCCTGTCCCTCTCCTGTCCCTGCCCTGTCCCTCCCCTGTCCCTGCCCTGTCCCTCCCCTGTCCCTGCCCTGTCCCTCCCCTGTCCCTGCCCTGTCCCTCCCCTGTCCCTCCCCTGTCCCTGCCCTGTCCCTCCCCTGTCCCTGCCCTGTCCCTGCCCTGTCCCTCCCCTGTCCCTGCCGTGTCCCTGCCCTGTCCCTGCCCTGTCCCTCCCCTGTCCCTGCCCTGTCCCTGCCGTGTCCCTGCCCTGTCCCTCCCCTGTCCCTGCGCTGTCCCTCCCCTGTCCCTGCGCTGTCCCTCCCCTGTCCCTGCCCTGTCCCCGCCGTGTCCCCGCCGTGTCCCTGAGGCGTGGCTGTGCCCTGGCAGGACATCAAGGCGGCGTCGCTGCGCACGCTGACGTCCATCGTTCACCTGGAGCGCACGCCCAAGCTCAGCAGCATCATCGACTGCACGGGCACCGCCTCCTACCACGGCTTCCTGCCCGTGCTGGTGCGCAACTGCATCCAGGCCATGATAGGTGTGTGTGCTGGGGGCTCACCTGGGGTGGGACACGCCCTGAACACACCTGGCCTGGGGGTTCTACCTTTGTTGGAATTTGGTTGTTAATTGGGAGATGGCGTTTTGGGAGATAAAGGTGAAATAGGTTTAATTTAGACGTAAATAGATAGGTTTTATTAGTATATACTTTTATATATATGTATATATATAAAAAATATTTTATGTATATGCATATAAATGTATAATTATAAAAATACAAGTATATATGGATAAATAAAATATGTAATACTTTATACTTACATGTATATAAATCTATACTTTTATACATATATATAAAGTGGGAAAATGGGCTACTTTTATATATACATACATTATGCTTATATGTTTATTTATGAATATATTATACTTACACGTAAGTACTTATATATTTATTTGCAATAAATGCAAAATACTAATATTTACTTATTATTATACATTATTATACATGTTTCTTATATAAATATGTTAACATATTTTGTATAAATATGTTAACGTATTTATTAATATGTTTATTTAATATATTTACTTATATTTATATAAAAAAACAAAAGAGGGGAGGGGAAAAAAAAAAGTAAATATTACAGCAAACGTAAAACCACCAGATAAATACATTAACCAAAAAAATTCAACCCAAACCCACCACCCCTGTGCACCCCTGGCCGCAGACCCTTCCATGGAGCCCTACCCCCACCAGTTCGCCACGGCGCTCTTCTCCTTCCTCTACCACCTGGCCAGCTACGACGCCGGTGGGGAGGCCCTGGTGTCCTGTGGCATGATGGAGGCCCTGCTCAAGGTGGGCTGCGCGTGGGGATGGGGGGAATGGGGGAAATGGGGGTAATGGGGATATTTGGGGTAAGGGGGGTGCTGGAGGTGTTGGGGGTATGTGGGAGTGATGGTGCTGGGGGTGTTGGGGAAATGGGAGTGATGGGGTAATGGGGTGATGGGGGTAATGGGGGTATTGGGGGAATGGGGTAATGAGGGTGCTGGGGATCTTGGGGGTAATGAGGGTACTGCGGGTGTTGGGGGTACTTGAGGTGTTGGGGGTAATGGGTAATGGGGGTGCTGGGGGGAATGAGTGGAACAGGGGTACTGGGGGTGTTGGGATGCTGGGG
Organism: Zosterops lateralis; assembly: GCF_965231275.1. Taxonomy (NCBI): domain Eukaryota; kingdom Metazoa; phylum Chordata; class Aves; order Passeriformes; family Zosteropidae; genus Zosterops; species Zosterops lateralis. The sequence goes on from NC_139793.1 coordinate 3,224,476, forward strand.
GGGAATGAGGGAAATGGGGGTGATGAGGGTAATGGGGGTGCTGGGGGTAATAGGGATATTGGGTATAATGGGGTGCTGGGGGTACTGGGAGTGCTGGGAATAATAGGATTAATGGGGGTGTTGGGGATGCTGGGGGTGCTGGAGGGGAATGGGGGTGATGGGGTATTGGGAGTAATGGGAGTGTTGGGGATATTTGGGGTGCTGGAGGGAATGGGGGTAATTGAGGTGCTGGGGGCAATGGGGGTGCTGGGGGTAATGGGCATAGTAGGGGTGATGGGGGTAATGGGGATAATAGGGGTGATGGGGATGCTGGGGGGTTACTGGGGATAATTAGGATAATGGGGGTCCTGGGGGTGTTAGGGGTGTTTGCGATAATGGGGGTATTGGGGGTGCTGGGGGTGTTGGGGATACTGGGGGTGTTGGGGGTATTGGGAGTGTTGGGGGTAATGGGGATAATGAGGATACTGGGGGTGATACTGGGGGTCCTCTGGGTGGCTCTCAGGTGCCTCGGGCACTGCCTCACCTGCCCTGTGTCCCCTCTTGGCAGGTGATCAAGTTCCTGGGGGACGAGCAGGACCAGATCACGTTTGTCACGCGGGCCGTGCGCGTGGTGGATCTCATCACCAACCTGGACATGGCCGCCTTCCAGTCCCACAGCGGGCTCTCCATCTTCATCTACCGCCTCGAGGTGCCGCCCCTCCGCCCCTGCCCCGCCTTTGGGGCTGTTTTGGGGTCCCCCCGGGGTGTTTCGGGGTACTAAAGCTCTGTCCCCCCACCCAGCACGAGGTGGATCTGTGTCGCCGCGAGTGTCCCTTTGTCATCAAGCCCAAAGTGCAGCGCCCGCCCGCCGCCGCCCTGCCCGAGGGCGAGGACATGGAGACAGACATGGAGGGTGAGCAGAGGGGTGACAACGGCAGCGTCCCCACCCCTGCAGTGTCACCCGTGTCCCCTGCAACGCCGCTGTCCCCCTGTGCAGTGACCGACGTGGCCATGGAGGGCAGCCCCGGCCCCTCGGGCGAAGCGCGGCCGGAGCCGCCGGCCCTGCCCGCCGTGCCCAGCACCAGCGCTGCCACCCCGTCCCCACGCGGAGGTGGGTGTCCCCCCCGGGGCTGGGGACACTGGGGACATCACAGGGTGTCACTCACCCCTCTCTGTCCCCCCACCAGGCGTGCAGTGCATCCCCCAACGCGCCGCTTTGCTCAAATCCATGCTGAACTTCCTCAAAAAAGCCATCCAAGACCCCGCCTTCTCCGACGGCATCCGGCACGGTGCGTGCTCCCCCGTGTCCCCAAAGCTGGGGAGGGGGGGACAGAGTGACAAGGGGGGTGACAAGGGAGGTGGCGCTGACCGCTCAGTGTCCCCGCAGTGATGGACGGCTCGCTGCCCACCTCGCTGAAGCACATCATCAGCAACGCCGAGTACTACGGCCCCTCGCTGTTCCTGCTGGGTGAGCCACGCCCCGGGCCCACCTTGGGCAGGACAGGGCGGGCACGGAGCGGGGACCCCGCCAGGTGCTCTACCTGCCCTCAGTGCCCCCCTCTCTCCTCCCGCCGCAGCGACCGAGGTGGTGACGGTCTTCGTGTTCCAGGAGCCCTCGCTGCTGTCCTCGCTGCAGGACAACGGCCTCACCGACGTCATGCTGCACGCCCTGCTCATCAAGGACGTGAGTGGGGCTACCTGTGCTACCTGTCACCTGTCCTACCTGTTACCTGTCACCTGTCCTACACCTGTCCCCTCACTGTCCCCTTGTGCCTTCTGTGTTCCCTCACTGATGTCATGCTGCACGCCCTGCTCATCAAGGATGTGAGTGGGGCTACCTGTCACCTGTTACCTGTGCTACACCTGTCCCCTCACCTGTTCCCTCTCCTGTACCCGTACCGTCCCCTTCTGTGTCCCCTCACCGACGTCATGCTGCAAACTCTGCTCATCAAGGACATGAGTGGGGCTACTTGTTACCTGTCCTACCTGTCACCACACCTGTCCTGCACCTGTCACCTCACCTGTCCTGCACCTGTCCCCTCACTGTCCCCTTGTGCCCTTCTGTGTCCCCTTGTGCCCTTCTGTGTCCCCTCACCAACGTCATGCTGCACGCTCTGCTCATCAAGGACGTGAGTGGGGCTACCTGTCACCTGTCACCTGTCCTACACCTGTCACCTCACCTGTTCCCTCTCCTGTCCTGCACCTGTCCCCTTGTGTGTCCCCTCACCGACATCATGCTGCATGCCCTACTCATCAAGGCCCTGAGTACAGTCCCTCCCCTGTCCTACCTGTCCTCACATCTGTCACCCCAGCTGTCCCTGCTGTCTCCACACCTGTTCGTGTCTTGCACCTCACCTGCTCCCACACCTCTTCCATGTCTTGTGCCTTTTACCTGCCCCCACACCTGCCCTGCGCCCATCCCCACACCTGTCCCATTACCTGCCCTGCGCCTGCCCTAGGAGCACCCCAGCCCTCACCTGCCCCACACTTGCCCCTCCCTTGCCCCAGCTCTGCCCTGTGTCTGTCCCACACCTGCCCCACACTGGGTGTGCCCCCAGCCCCATCGCAGCCCCTCACCTTCTGCAGGTTTTCCCTAGGTGTTCCCCAGGTGCACTCACCCCTCACCTGCCCCAGCTGTTCCCCAAGTGTTCCCAGCTGTTCCCAGCTGTTCCCCAGGTGTTCCCAGTTGTTCCAGGTGCCTCCAGGTGCGCCCAGCCCTCACCTTCCCCAGCTGTTCCCCAAGTGTTCCCAGTTGTTCCCCAGCTGTTCCCCAGGTGCCTCCAGCCCTCACCTTCCCCAGGTGTCCCCAGGTGCCCCCAGGTGTTCCCCAGTTGTTCCCCAGGTGCGCCTAGCCCTCACCTTCCCCAGCTGTTCCCCAGGCGCCCCCAGGCCCCCCACTCCTCACCTGTTCCCAGCTGTTCCCCAGCTGTTCCCCAGGTGCCCCCCATCCCTCACCTGTCCCCTCCGCAGGTGCCGGCCACGCGGGAGGTGCTGGGCTCGCTGCCCAACGTGTTCAGCGCGCTGTGCCTGAACGCGCGGGGCCTGCAGAGCTTCGTGCAGTGCCAGCCCTTCGAGCGCCTCTTCAAGGTGCTGCTGTCCCCCGACTACCTGCCCGCCATGCGCCGCCGCCGCAGCTCCGACCCCCTGGGTGAGCCACGGGGGAAACTGGGGGGGACTGGGGGAATGGGGGGAAACTGGGGGGGAACTGAGGGGAATGGGGGGAAACTGGGAGTGATGGGGGAATGGGGAGACTGGGGGGAAACTGGGGTGATGGGGGGAAACTGGGGTGATGGAGGGAAACTGGGAGTGATGGGGGAATGGGGAGACTGGGTGAGAGGATTGAGAGGGTGCTGGGGGAACTCGGGATACTGGAGGGAATGGGGATATTGGGGATACTGGGTGAGAGTGGGGACTGCGGTGCTGAGAGGGTGCTGGGGGGAATGGGGATACTGGGGGGAAACTGGGGAGAATGGGGGAATGGCGGTGATGAAAAAGTGGGGATACTAGGGTGCTGGGATATTGGGGGTGATGGGATGCTGGGGGTAATGGGGATACTTGGAGTAATGGGGATAATGGGGACACGGGTGCATGGGGGAGTGGGGGGAATGGGGATATTTGGGACATTGGGGTGCTGGGGATATTGGGGGTAATGGCATGCTGAGGGGAATGGGGAAATGAGGGAATGGGGGTGATGAGGGTATTTGGGATATTGGAGATATTGGGGTGCTGGGGGTATTGAGGGTACTGGGGGTACTGGGTGAGAGTGGGGAATGGGGGTACTGGGGATACTGGGGGGAGTGGGGGAAGCGGGGTGCTGGGGGTATTGGGGATAATAGGAATATTGGAGGTGCTGGAGAGGAAACTGGGGGTAATGGGGGTGCTGGAGATATTTGGGATATTCAGGGTACTGAGGGTGCTGGGGGCACTGGGTGAGAGCGGGGACTAGGGGCAATGGGGATATGGGGGTGGGCGCCCGGAGGGACCCCAGGGGGCTCCTGAGGGTGGAGGGAACACCTGGAGAGGGACCCTGGGGGGGACACCTGGAGAGAGCTCTCAGGGATTTTGGGGGGACACACACACAGTGAACCCGGGGGGTTCCTGGGGATTTCTGGGGGGCTGTTTGTTATACTGGGGGGAGACACCCAGAGAATGACCCCAGGGGGTTGTCACACATCTGAGGGGCACCCCCAGAGCGACCTCAGAACCCTACCAGCCTTTCAACACAACGCTCACTTAACATTTAAATAATTAATTTGATTTTTGAAGGGATTTGTGTTTATTTTAGGCACCAATTTCTACGTATTTAACCCCCAAAATCACTTTTTTCCCCCCAAAACCTACTCTGCTCCCCTGAAACCTCCTGAATCCCCCCAAAAACACTCTCTGTGTCCCCCCCAGGTGACACAGCCTCCAACCTGGGCAGCGCCGTGGACGAGCTGATGCGCCACCAGCCCACGCTCAAAACCGACGCCACCACCGCCATCATCAAGGTGACAACTTGGGGACACTCCTGAGCCTTCAAACCCCTCCATAATCTCTCCAGGGTGTCTCCTAAACCTCATTTAACCCCTCCAGCTGCTGGAGGAGATCTGCAGCCTGGGCAGGGACCCCAAGTACATCTGCCAGAAGCCGTCGATGCAGAAGGCGGACGGGACGGCGGCGGCGCCGCCCCCGCGCTCGCCCCACGCCGCCGAGGAGGCGTCCAGCGAGGACGAGGAGGAGGAGGAGGTGCAGGCCATGCAGAGCTTCGGGGCTGCCCAGCAGAGCGAGGCCGAGCCCAGCCAGACGTGAGCGGGGCAGGGATTGAGGGGTTTGAGGTCATTGGGGTGTCACCAGGTCACTGGGGTGACACCGGCTCATTGGGGTGTCACCAGGGGTCTGAGGGTGTCCCCAGGTCATTAGGGTGTCACCAGGTCATTGGGGTGTCACCGGGTCATTGGGGTGTCCCCAGGGGTCTTAGGGTGTCACCAGGTCATTGGGGTGTCACCGGGTCATTGGGGTGTCCCCAGGGGTCTTAGGGTGTCACCAGGTCATTGGGGTGTCCCCAGGTCATTGGGGTGTCACCAGGTCATTGGGGTGTCAACAGGAGTCTGTGGTGTCACCAGGTCACTGTGGGTGTCCCCAGGGGTGTGTGGTGTTCCCAGGGGTCTGTGGTGTCACCTGGGGTGTCCCCAGGGGTCTGTGGCCAGTCCTAGTTCATGGATGGTCTGTGTTGGGGGATGGAAGGTCATTGTGGTGTCCCCAGGTCACCATGGTGTTCTCCGGGATCCAGGGGTGTCACCAGGTCATCAGGGTGTCACCAGGTCACTGTGGGTGTCCTCAGGGGTTAAAGCCAAGCCTGGATGTGACCCTTGGGGACAGGATGGTGACAAGGTCCCGGGGTGGTCTCAGAGACTCTGTTTTTGTGCCCTGGGGGGTCTCACACCCCCCTCACACCCCCGTGTGCTTTGCAGGGTGGTGGGCACGGAGGAACGGATCCCCATCCCGCTCATGGACTACATCCTCAACGTGGTGAGGGCCAGCGCCTTCCCTGGGGGTCCCCTCGGGTCCTGACCCCCCTGAGGGCTTCAGAGCTTCCCTAAGGGGGTCCAGAGCCCCCCTGAGAGGGTTCAGAGCCCTCTGAGAGGGTTCAGAGCCCCCCTGAGAGGGTCCAGACCCCCCTGAGAGGGTCCAGACCCCCCTGAGCCCCCTTTTCCCCCAGATGAAGTTTGTGGAGTCCATCCTGAGCAACAACACCACGGACGATCACTGCCAGGAGTTCGTGGCCCAGCGGGGGCTGCGGCCACTCGTCACCATCCTGGGGCTGCCCAACCTGCCCGTGGACTTCCCCACCTCTGCAGCCTGCCAGGCCGTGGCTGGGGTCTGCAAATCCATCCTGGTGAGCTGGAAATACATCCTGGGGGGATGAAAATATGTTCTGGGGGGCTGAAAATCCATCCTGGGGGGGTGAAAATACATCCTGGGGGGTGAAAATCCATCCTGGGGGGGTGAAAATACATCCTGGGGGCTGAAAATCCATCCTGGAGGGGGATGAAAATTCTTCTGGGGGGGTGAAAATCCATCCTGGGGGGATGAAAATCCATCCTGGGGGGGAGAAAAATTCTTCTTGGGGGGTGAAAATCCATCCTAGGGGGGTGAAAATCCATCCTGGGGGGTGAAAATATGTCCTGGGGGAAGAAAATACATCCTGGGGGCTGAAAATCTATCCTGGGGGAATGGAAATCCATCCTGGTGAGGGGCTGGGGGATGAAAATCCATCCTGGGGGTTTACAGGGGTTTGGAAATCCATCCTGGCAGGGGCCCTGATGACGCTCTCTCTGTCCCCTCTCCGTGTCCCCAGACCTTCTCCCACGAGCCCAAGGTTCTCCAGGAGGGTTCAGTGACCCCTCAGTGACCCCAATGTCATTTTTCTGTCCCCAGACTCTCTCCCACGAGCCCAAGGTGCTCCAGGAGGGTCTGGTCCAGCTGGACCCCAATGTCCCCTGTGTGTCCCACAAATCCAGGGTTCTCCAGGAGGGCTCAGTGACACCTCAGTGACCCCGATGTCCCTTTTCTGTCCCCAGACTCTCTCCCACAAGCCCAAGGTGCTCCAGGAGGGTTCAGTGACCCAAATGTCTTTTTTCTCTCCCACAAGTCCAGGGTTCTCTAGGAGTGCTCAGTGACTTCAGTGTCCCCTCTTTGTCTCCCCAGACCCTGTCCCACGAGCCCAAGGTCCTCCAGGAGCGCTCAGTGACCCCAATGTCCCTTTTTTCTCCCACGAGCTCAGGGTCCTCCAGGAGCGCTCAATGACCCCAATGTCCCTTTTCTGTCCCCAGACTGTCTCCCACAAGCCTAAAGTCCACCAGGAGGGCCTGGTCCAGCTGGAGGCCCTCAGTGACCCCAATGTCCCCTCTCAGTTACTGTCCCACAAGCCCAAGGTTGTCCAGGAGGGTTCAGTGACCCCCCAGTGACCCCAATGTCCCTTTTCTGTCCCCAGAACCTGTCCCATGAGCCCAAGGTCCTCCAGGAGCGCTCAGTGACCCCAATGTCCCCTCTTTGTCCCCTCAGACTCTCTCCCACGAGCCCAAGGTGCTCCAGGAGGGCCTGGTTCAGCTGGACCCCAATGTCCCCTGTGTGTCCCACAAGTCCAGGGTTCTCTAGGAGCGCTCAGTGACCCCAATGTCATTTTTCTGTCCCCAGACTCTCTCCCACGAGCCCAAGGTCCTGCAGGAGGGGCTGGTCCAGCTGGAGGCCGTGCTCTCAGCCCTGGAGCCCCTGCACAGGCCCATCGAGGCCCCGGGGGGGTCGGTGCTGCTGCGGGAACTGGCCGGGGCCGGGGCCGTCCCCGACGCCACCCTGTCAGCCCAGGCCACCCCCCTGCTGCACGCCCTGACCGCCGCCCACGCCTTCATCATGATGTTTGTGCACACCTGCAGGGTGGGGCAGGTACGGCCTGCGGGGGATTGGGGGGTTAGAGGGGGGTTGGGGGGTTTGAAAGGGGATTTGGGGGGGGTTTGAGGGGGTTTGAAATAGGTTTGGGGGGTTTAAAGAGGGTTCAAAGGGGTTTGGGGAACTTGGAATGGGGTTTGGGAGGAGTTTTGGGGTTTAAAGAGGGTTTAAATGGGGTTTGGGGGGTTTAAAGGGGGTTTGTGGGGTTTGAAGGGGATTTGGGGGCCTTGGAATGGGGTTTGGAAGGCGTTTTGGGTTTTTAAAAGGGTTTAAAGGGGGTTTAGGGGGGTTTGAAAGGGGTTTGAGGGGGTTTGAAAGGCGTTTGGGGGGATTTGAATAGGGTTTGGGGGGGTTTAAAAGGGGTTTGGAGGGTTTAAAGGGGTTCAGGGGGGTTTAAAAGGAGGTTGGGGGCTTGGAATGGGTTTTGGGCGGGTAAAAAGGGATTTGGGAACTGGGAAAGAGGTTTGGAGGATTTTAAAAGGGGCTTGAAAGGGGTTTGGGGAGCTTGGAAAGAGGTTTGGAGGGTTTTAAAAGATTTGGAGGGATTCAAAAGGGATGTGGGGGCTTGGAGAGGAGTTTGAGAGGGTTTCGAGAGGGGTTTGGGAGGGTTTGAAAGGGGTTTGGAGGTGTTGGAAAGGGGTCTGGGGGCTTGGAAAGGTGTCTGGGGGCTTGGGGAGGGGCTGTGGGGTCTCACAGGGGTTTGGGGTCCCCCCAGAGCGAGATCAGAGCCATCTCAGTGAACCAGTGGGGCTCCCAGCTGGGGCTGAGTGTGCTGGGCAAGCTGAGCCAGCTCTACTGCTCCCTGGTGTGGGAGAGCACCGTGCTGCTGTCCCTCTGCACCCCCAACAGGTACTGCGGCCACTGGGAGGGACTGGGGGGCACTGGGAGGGACTGGGGAGGGTTTGGGAGGCACTGGGAGGGACTGGGGAGGATTTGGGAGGGACTGGGAGGGACTGGGGAGGGTTTGGGAGGCACTGGGAGGGACTGGTGAAGGTTTGGGAGGGTCTGGTGAGGGTCTGCTGAGGGTTTGGGAGGCACTGGGAGGGACTGGGGAGGGTTTGGGGGGCACTGGGAGGTGCTGGGAGGGAACTGGGGGTCACTGGGAAGCACTGGGGGGTCACTGGGAGGGAACTGGGGGTCACTGGGAAGGAACTGGGGGCACTGGGGGTCACTGGGAAGGAACTGGGGTCACTGTGAAGGCACTGGGGTCACTGGGAAGGAACTGGGGGCACTGAGAGGGAACTGGGGGGCACTGGGAGGAACTGGAGTCACTGTGAAGGAACTGGGGGTCACTGGGAAGGAACTGGGGGCACTGGTTGGGCACTGGGAAGGAACTGGGGTCACTGGGAAGGCACTGGGGTCACTGGGAGGGAACTGGGGGTCACTGGGAAGGCACAGGGGGTGCCCCCAGCCCCTGACCCCCCGTGCCCCCCCAGCCTCCCCCCGGGCTGTGAGTTTGGCCAGGCCGACATGCAGAAACTGGTGCCCAAGGAGGAGAAAACGGCCCCCAGCCCCCCCCAGGGCGGCCGCAGGGCAGGTGGGTGTCGGGGGGGGGATTTATGGGGGGTTTATGGGGGGTTTGGGATGGGTTTGGGGGGATTTAGAAGGGATATATGGGGGTTTGGGGGGATATATGGGGGTTTGGGGGGATATATGGGGGTTTGGGGGGATATATGGAGGTTTGGGGGGATATATGGAGGTTTGGAGGGCTTTAGGGAGGATTTATTGGGGTTTGGGGAGGATTTATTGGAGTCCTGGGGGTTTCAGGGGGGGTTTAGTGGGGTTTGGGGAGTGTCTCAGTGGGGAAGGTTGATTTTGGGGGGATCTCTATAGTAAAGGTCAGTTTTAGGGAGGATCTCTATAGAAAAAGTCACTTTAGGGGAAGGATCTCTATAGAAAATATCACTTTAGGGAGGAGTTTCTGTAGGAATTGTCATTTTTGGGGAAGGATCTCTATAGAAAAAATCACTTTTGGGGGGGATCTCTAGAAAAGGTCAATTGGGGGGGATCTCTGTAGAAAATATCACTTTTGGGGGGGATCTTTATAGACAAAGTCACTTTTTGGGGGGATCTCTATAGAAAAAGTCACTTTTGGGGAAGGATCTCTACAGAAAACATCGCTTTTGGGGGAGAGTCTCTGTAGAAAATATTACTTTTGGGGAGTTTTCTCTATAGAAAAAGTCACTTTAGGGGAAGGATCTCTATAGAGAATATCACTTTAGGGAGGAGTTTCTGTAGGAAGTGTCATTTTTGGGGAGGGATCTCTATAGAAAATGTCATTTTTGGGGGGGATCTCTATAGAAAATACCACTTTTGGGGGGGATCTCTATAGAAAAAGTCACTTTTCGGGGGGATCTCTATAGAAAATATCACTTTTGGGGAAGGATCTCTATAGAAAATATCACTTTAGGGAAGAGTTTCTGTAGGAATTGTCATTTTTGGGGAGGGATCTCTAGAAAATGTCAATTTTGAGGAGGGATCTCTATAGAAAACATCACTTTTGGGGAGGGATTTCTGTAGAAAATACCACTTTTAGGGGGGAGTCTCTGTAGAAAATGTCACTTTTGGTGGGGATCTCAATAGACAAAGCCCCTTTGGGGTCCCTGTGTGTGTCTGACCCCCGTCCCCCGCAGAGGGCGAGGCGGAGGCCCCGGGCCCCGCCGGGGGGGTGGGCAGTGAGCCCCCCCCGGCCCAGGGGCTGCTGGAGGGGATGGGGCTGGAGGGGGAGCCCCTGGCCCCCATGGAGACCGACGAGCCCAGCGCCAGCGACCCCAAAGCCAAGGCCAAGATCACCCCGGCCATGGCCGCCCGCATCAAACAGATCAAACCCCTGCTCTCTGGTGAGGGGGGGGGCTAAAAATGGGGTGGGGGGCCCAAAAATGGGGTGGGGGGCCCAAAAATGGGCTGGGGGGGTTCAGAAATGGGGTGGGGGGAGGGTCAGAAATGGGTCAGGGGGCCCAAAAATGCAGTGGGGGGGGTCAGAAATGGGTCAGGGGGCCCAAAAATGCGGTGGGGGGGGTCAGAAATAGGTCAGGGGGCTCCACAAATGGGGTGGAGACCCCCAAAAATGTGTCAGGGAGCTCCAAAAATGGGTCAGGAAGCCCCAAAAATGGGGTAGGAGGTTTCAAAAATGGATCAGGGGGCCCCAAAAATGGGGAGAGGCTTCAGAAACGGGGTAGGGGGGTCTAAAAAATGGGTCAAGATACCCCAAAAATGGGTCGGGGAGCTCCAAAAATAGAGTGGGGGGGCCCAAAAATGGGGTGGGGGTCTCCAGAAATGGGGTAGGGGTCTCCAGAAATGGGTCAGGGAGCTCCAAAATTGGGGTCATGGGCCCAAAATTGGGGTGGGGGGCTTCAGAAATGGGTCAGGGAGCTCCAAAAATGGGGTGGGGGGGCTCCAAAAATGGCCTGAGCAGCCTCAAAACCTCAAAAGTCGAATAGGGGACTCCAAAAACGAGTCGGGTCCCAAAAATGGGGTGGGGGGCTCCAGAAATGAGTCAGGGGGCTCCAAAAATGGCCTGAGTGACCCCAAAAATGTCCTGAGGGACCTCAAGATGATGTTGGGGACTCTGAAAACAGAGCTGGGGGCTCCAGAAAAGGCCTGGGAGACCCCAAAACTGTGTCAGGGAGTTTCTAAAACAGCCTGGGCCACCCTGGGGGTGTCAACCTGTCCTTCCCCCAGGTCTCACCCTGTGTCCCTCTGTCCCCATGTCCCCCCAGGGGTCTCACCCTTGTCCCCCCAGGGGTCTTGGCCTTGTCCCCAGTGTCCCCCTGTCCCCAGTGTCCCTCTGTCCCCCATTGTCCCCCCTGAGGGTCTTGCCCTGTGTCCCTCCTGGGTGTCTCAGACTGTCCCCCTGTCCCTGCAGCCTCATCACAGCTGGGCCGGCCTCTGGCCGTGCTTGTCCCCTGTGTCCCCATGTCCTCTTGAGTGTCCCCTCAAGTGTCTCACTGTGTCCCCCCAGGGGTCTCACCGTGTCCCTGTGTCCCCTGGCTGGGCCAGGCTTTGGCTGTGCTTGTCCCCTGTGTCCCCATGTCCTCTTGAGTGTCCCCTCAAGTGTCTCACTGTGTCCCCCTGAAGGTCTCACCCTTGTCCCCTGTGTCCCCATGTCCCCTTGAGTGTCCCTTCAAGTGTCTCACTGTGTCCCTCAAGTGTCTCACTCTGTCCCCTGTGTCCCCCCACAGCCACCTTGCGGTTGGGCCGGGCTCTGGCTGAGCTTGTCCCCTGTGTCCCTCATGTCCCCCCAAGCATCTCACTGTGTCCCCCGTGTCCCCTCAGCCTCATTGTGGCTGGGCCAAGCTCTGGCTGTGCCTGTCCCCTGTGTCACCAAGCATCTTACGCTGTCCTCCATGTCCCCCCGCAGCCTCGTCGCGGCTGGGCCAGGCTCTGGCTGTGCCTGTCCCCTGTGTCCCCAAGTGTCTCACCGTGTCCCCCATGTCTCCCCGCAGCCTCGTCGCGGCTGGGCCGGGCTCTGGCCGAGCTCTTTGGGCTGCTGGTGAAGCTGTGCGTGGGGTCCCCGGTGCGGCAGCGCCGCAGTCACCACGCGGCCGCCGCCGCCCCCGCGCCCACCGCGGCCGCCCGCGCCACCGCCTCGGCCCTGACCCGCCTGCTGACCAAGGGGCTGAGCTGGCAGCCGCCCCCCTACACCCCCACACCACGGTTCCGGTCAGTGACGGGATTAGGGACAATGGGGATTGGGATTGGGATGGGAATGGGGAATGGGGAATGGGGCTGAGCTGGCAGCCACCCCCCTACACCCCAACGCCACGGTTCCGGTCAGTGACGGGATTGGGGACAATGGGGACAGTAGGGATGGGGAATGGGAATGGGTAATGGGGAATGGGATGGGGCTGAGCTGGCAGCTGCCCCCCTACACCCCCACGCCACGGTTCCGGTCAGTGACGGGATTGGGGACAATGGGGACAGTAGGGATGGGGAATGGGAATGGGTAATGGGGAATGGGATGGAGCTGAGCTGGCAGCCGCCCCCCTACACCCCCACGCCACGGTTCCGGTCAGTCCTGGGGCTGGGGACAGTGGGGACAGTGGGGACGGGGATGGGAATGGGGATTGGGGATGGGGAACTGTCCCCGTACACCCCACGCCACGGTTCAGTCAGTCCTGGGACTGGGGACACTGGGGATGGGGATGGGGAATGGGAATGGGAATGGGGACGGGGATGGGGATTGGGATGGGAATGGGGAATGGGGAATAGGGAAATGGGGGTGGGAATAGGGAATTGGAATGGGGAATGGGGATGGGAGATGGGAGATGGGGGACGGGGGACTGCTCCCATACACACCCATGCCCCAGTTCTAGTCAGTGATGGGATTGGGGACAGCAGGGACAACAGGGATGGGAGTGGGAATGGGGATGGGGAATGGGATTGGGAACGGGGATGGAGAACCACCCCCTTACACCCCCACACCCCAATTCTGGTCAGTCACCGAGGGCACAGTGGGGACAATGGGGATGGAATGGGAACACGAGAGAGAGAGAGGATGGGAACAGGAGAGGGGATGGGAATGGGGAATGGGGAATGGGGATGGACAACTGCTCCCATACACCCCCACACCCCGATTCCAATCAGTGACCACGGGGACAGGAACAGTGGGGATGGGAATGGGAATGGGACAGGGAGAGGGACAGGGACAGCGGTGGGTCTGCCACCTCCAGGGGCCAGAGCCTGGACAGGGACAGTGCCCGTGGCTGTGCCCGGTGCTGTGGGCAGTGCTCACGGTCAGTGCCTGGTGTTGTGGACAGTGCCCAGTGCTGTGGTCAGTGCTATGGCTGTGCCTGGTGCTGCGGGCAGTGCCCAGCGCTGTGGTCAGTGCTGTGGTCAGTACCCCCTGCCGTGGCCAGCACTGACCAGTCCCGTGTCCGCAGGCTGACGTTCTTCATCTGCTCGGTGGGGTTCACGTCGCCCATGCTGTTCGACGAGCGCAAGTTCCCCTATCACCTCATGCTGCAGAAATTCCTCTGCTCCGGCGGCCACAACGCCCTCTTCGAGTGAGCCCCGTGCTGACCGCTGATCCCGGACACTGGACACTGACCCCGGACACTCACCAGTGTCCCTGGACACTGACCACTGCCCCTGGACACCAGACACTGACCCTGGACCCTGGACACTGACCGCTGCCCCTGGACACCAGACACTGACCCTGGACACTGGACACCCGAACATGGAGCCTGGACACTGGACACTGACCCCAGACACTGACCATGGACCTTGGACACTGGACACTGACCACTGCCCCTGGACCCCAGACACTGACCCGAGACACTGACCAATGGCCCTGGACATCATACTCTGACCATGGACACTGACCAGTGCCCCTGGACACTGGACACTGACCCCAGATGCTGACCATAGACCTTGGACACTGACCACGGACATCAGACACTGGCTGGACACTGACCAATGCCCCTGGACACTGATCATGGAGACTGATCAATGCTCCTGAACAGTGGACACCGGCCACAACCCTGGACACCGACCATGGACACTGGACACTCAGCATGGACACTGGTCATGGACCCTGGACACTGACCGTGGACACTGATCATGGCCACTGGACATTGACCATCGACACTGACCGGACACTGACCAAGGATACTGAACACTGACCATGGACACTGACCAGACACTGACTGAGGATACTGGACACTGACCGTGGACACTGATCATGGAGACTGACCACGGACACTGATCCTGGACACTGGACACTGACCATGGACACTGATCCTGGACACTGGATACTGACTATGGACACTGAACACTGACCAAGGACACTGACCAATGCCCCTGGACACTGACCATGGACCCCATATGCTGATTATGGACCTTGGACAATGACCATGGACACTGGACACTGACCCCAGACACTGACCATGGACACTAACCATGGACACCGGACATTGACTATGGACCCTGGACACTGACCACAGACACTGACCATGGACACCAGACATTGACTATGGACCCTGGACACTGACCATGGACACTGACCCTTCCAACTCCCCTCCTGTGGGTGGGGGGATGCTCCCATGGCCTTGGGGTCCCTCCCATGACCTCAAGGTCCCACCCAGCACCCCAAATCCCTTTTCCTCCCAGGACCTTTCACTGGTCACTCTCATGACCCCAAATCCCTTTTCCTCCCAGGACCTTTCACTGGTCACTCCCATGACCCCAAATCCCATTTTCCCCCGTGGGACCTCAGGGTTTCTCCCATGACTTTGGGGTCCTTCCCATGACCTCAGGGTCACTCCCAACACCTCAAATCTCTTTTCCCTCCCATGACCCCAAATCCCCTTTTCCCCCCAGGACCTTGGGGTCACTCTTATGACTTTGGGGTCTCTCCCATGACCTCGATGTCACTCCCATGACCCCAGATCCCCTTTTTCCCCCCAGGACCTTTAACTGGTCATTCCCAGGACCTTTAGCTGGTCACTCCCATGACCCCAAATCCCTTTTCCCCCCCAGGACCTTTCACTGGTCACTCCCATGACCTTTAACTGGTCACTCCCATGACCTCGGGGTCACTCCCATGACCCCAAATCCCTTTTCTCCCCAGAACCTTGAGGTCACTCCCATGACCCCAAATCCCCTTTTCCCCCCCATGACCTTGGGGTCCCTCCCAACACCCCAAATCCCTTTTCCACCCCATGATTTTGGGGTCCCTCCCACGACCTCAGTGTCACTCCCATGACCCCAAATCCCTTTTCCCCCCATGACCCCAAATCCCCTATTTTTCCCCCCTCACCAGGACCTTTAACTGGGCGCTGTCCATGGGGGGCAAGGTCCCAGTTGGGGAGGGTCTGGAGCACCCCGACCTCCCCGACGGCACCGGGGAGTTCCTGGACGCGTGGCTGATGCTGGTGGAGAAGATGGTGAACCCCAGCACGGTGCTGGAGTCGCCCCACGCACTGCCCGCCAAGGGACCCCCCCACGGGCACCCCCCCTTCAGCGCCCTGCGCTTCCTCGTCGTCACTCAGAAGGTGGGGCTGGGGGGGTTTGGGGGTATTTGGGGGGTGTTTGGGGGATATTTGGGGTCTGGGGGGATAATGGGGTCGTTTGGGGGGAATAGGGTTTGGTTTGGGGGGGAAATGGGGGCTGGGGAGGATAATGGGGTCTGGTGGTCACATAGAAAGTGAGGCTGGGGGGATTTGGGGTCATTTGGGGCCTTGGGGGGTTAATGGGGTCTGGGGGGAATAGGGTTTGGTTTGGGGAAAATTGGGTTTGGGGGGGATATGGGGTTTAGGGGGTAATGGGGTCTGGGGAGGGAAAAATGGGGTTTGGGGAA
The DNA here is from genome assembly GCF_965231275.1 of Zosterops lateralis. NCBI lineage: Eukaryota > Metazoa > Chordata > Aves > Passeriformes > Zosteropidae > Zosterops > Zosterops lateralis. Next base: position 3,240,182 of record NC_139793.1, read on the forward strand.
AATTTGGTTCAGGGGAGAATTGGGTTTGGGGAGAATGGGGTTTGGGGCAGGGAAATGGGGACTGGGGAGGATAATGGGGTCTAGGGGGATAATGGGGTCTGGTGGTCACTCAGAAGGTGGGGCTGGGGGATTTGGGGTTATTTGGGGGGTATTTGGGGTCTGGGGGGATAATGGGGTCGTTTGGGGGCTGGAGGGGATTTGGGGTCTGTGGGAGGAAATGGGATCTGGAGGGATAATGGGGTCTGGGGGTCACTCAGAAGGTGGTTCTGGGGGGAAATGGAGTCTGAGGGGATAATGGGGTCTGGAGGGGATTTGGGGTTTGAGGGGGTAATGGGGTCTGGGGTGGAAATGGGGTTTTGGGGGGATAATGGGGTCTGGTGGTCACACAGAAGGTGGGACTGGGGGGATTTGGGGGGTATTTCGGGGGATTAAAAGGGTCTGGGGGGAATAGGGTTTGGTTTGGGAAAAATTGAGTTTGGGGGGGAAATGGGATTTGAGGGGTTAATGGGGTCTGGGGTGGAAATGGGGTTTTAGGGGGAAATGGGGAATAGGGGCAAATGGGATTTTGGGGAGAATGGGGGCAAATGGGGTTTGGGGGGGAATGGGCTTTGGAGATAATGGGGTTTAGGGGGGAAACGGGGTCTGGGGGTCACCCAGAAGGTGGGTGGGGGGAATTGGGGTCTGGGGGGAAATGGGGTTTGGGGGGAACTGGTCCCCACTGTGTCCCCACCATGTCCCCTCGCTGTCCCATCACTATCCCCACACGTCCCCCTGTGTTCTCATGTCCCCACCATATCCCCACATGTCCCCTCGCTGTCCCCACATATCCCATGTCCCTCTGTGTCCCCATGTCCTCACCTTTTCCCTACCTTGTCCCATATTCCCACCGTGTCCCTGCCATGTCCCTGCCATATCCCCACATGTCCCCACTGTGTCCCCACCATATCCCCACCTATCCCCTCACTGTCCCCACACATCCCCACCATGTCCCTGTATATCCCCACACATCCCCACACATCCCCTCATGTCCCCCTGTGTCCCCATGTCCCCTCTGTGTCCCCACACATCCCCTCATGTCCCCCCGTGTCCCCATCTCCCCTCTGTGTCCCCACACATCCCCTCACGTCCCTGTATATCCCCACACATCCCCACACATCCCCTCATGCCCCCTGTGTCCCCATATCCTGTCGCTGTCCCCACACGTCCCCTCATGTCCCCCCGTGTCCCCATGTCCCCTCGCTGTCCCCACGTGTCCCCTCATGTCCCCCCGTGTCCCCATGTCCCCTCGCTGTCCCCACGTGTCCCCTCATGTCCCCCCATGTCCCCACGTCCCCTCGCTGTCCCCTCACGTCCCCCGTGTCCCCCCAGGCCGCCTTCGCCTGCATCAAGCAGCTGTGGCAGCGGCGGCCGCTGAAGGTGTACGGGGGCCGCATGGCCGAGTCCATGCTGGCCATCCTGTGCCACATCCTGCGGGCTGAGCCCCTGCTCAGGGAGCGCCTGGGCCGGGAGAGGGAGGGGACGGCCCCCGACGAGTCTGGGGGCGACGAGGGGGGAGCCCGACGGGAGCCACACGTCAACCAGCAGCAGCTGCAGCAGGTGCCTGGGGCAAAAAACGAGGCTTTGGGGGAAAATATGGGGGGTGGGAGGGCAGAAAGTGGGGGTGGGAGGGTGAAAAATGGGAGTGGGATAAAAATCTGAGGGGTGGGAAGGCAAAAAATGGGGGTGGGAGGGGGAAAAATGGGAGTGGGAGGGGGGAAAATGGGGGTGAGAGGGGGAAAAATGGGAGTGAGATGAAAATTTGGGGGGGTTGGAGGGTTAAAAAATGGGGGTGGGACAGGAAAATGGGCTGGGAGAGAAAAATGGGAAGTAGGAGGTCAAAAAATGGGGATAGGAGGGCAAAAATGGGGGTGGGAGGGTAAAAAATGGGAGTGAGATGAAAATCTGGGGGCTGGGAGGGGGAAAATATGGGTGGGAGATGAAAATTTGGGGGGTGGGAGGGGGAAAATGGGGGTAGGAAAAGGATATGGGGGGTGGGAGGTGGAAAAATGCATGTGGAAAAATGAAATGGGGAGTGGGAGGGGGAAAAATGGGAGTGAGATGAAAATCTGGGGGGTGAGAGGGCAGAAAGTGGAGGTGGGAGGTCAAAAAACGGGGATGGGACAAGAAAATGCGGGGTGGGACATTAAATTAGACCTTGAGATGCCAAACTTTGTATTTGGGACCCCCTCAAACCCCTCCCTGACCCCCTAATTCCCCCCCAAACCCCTTCCTGTGCTTCTCAAACCCCTCCCTGACCCCTCAAACCCCTACCTGATGCCCCAAATCCCTCTCAAACCCCTCCCTGACTCCCCAAATCCCTTCAAACACCTCCCTGAACCCCCAAATCCCCCCAAACCCCTTCCTGTGCTTCTCAAACCCCTCTCTGACCCCCCAAATCCCCTCAAAATCCTTCCCTGACCCTGTAAATCCCCTTCAAACCCCTCTCTGACCCCCTAAATCTGCCCTAAACCCCTCTCTGACTCTCCAAACCCCTTCCTGACCCCCCAAATCCCCCTCAAACCCCTCCCTGACCCCCCCAAATCCCCTCAAACCCCTCCCTGACCCCCCAAATTTTCCCCTGACTCACCAAATCCCCTCCAAACCCTTTCCTGACTCTCCAAATCTCCTCCAAGCTTCTCCCTAACCCCACAAATCCCCCCAAAACCCCTCCCTGACCCCCCAAATTTCCCCCTGACCCCGTTGTTTCCCCCCCCAGCTGATGGACATGGGTTTCTCCCGGGAACACGCCATGGAGGCCCTGCTCAACACCAACACCATGGAACAGGCCACGGAGTACCTGCTCACCCACCCGCCCCCGCTGATGGGGGGCTCTGCACGGGTCAGTGGGGGGCTCTGGGGGGCAAATGGGGGGGTTGGGGGTCACAGGGAGGGGTTTGAAGGGGATTTGGGGAGTCAAGGAGGGGTTTGAAGGGGATTTGGGGGATCAAGGAGGGGTTTGGGGGGATTTGAGGGGCATAATGGGGGGTTGGGGGGCACAGGGAGGGGTTTGAAGGGGATTTAGGGGGGTCAAGGAGGGGTTTGGGGGGCACAGGGAGGAGTTTAAGGGGGTTTGGGGGCACAGGGAGGAGTTTAAGGGGGTTTTAGGGAGTCAGGAAAGGGTTTGGGGGGCACAGGGAAGAGTTTGAGGGGGATTTGGGGGGTCAAGGAGGGGTTTGGGGAGGTTTAGGGGAGTTTGGGAGTTACAGGGAGGGGTTTACGGAGAATTTGGGAGGTCAGGGAGAGGATTTGGGGTACAGGGAAGGTTTTGAGGGGGATTTGGGGGGACAGGGAGAGGATTAGGGGGGTTTGGGGGGCACAGGGAGGGGTTTGAAGGGGATTTGGGGGGTCAAGGAGGGGTTTGGGGGGATTTGAGGGGCATAAAGAGGAGTTTGGGGGGCACAGGGAGAGGTTTGGGGGGGATTTGGGGGATCAGGGTAAAGATTGGGGGGTACAGGGAGAGATTTGGAGGATCAGGGAGAAGTTTGGGGGCACAGGGAGGGGATTGGGGGGTCAGGGAGAGGATTAGGGGGGTTTAGGGGGCACAGGGAGGGGTTTGGGGTCACAGGGACAGGTCTGGGGGCCTCTGGGGGTCCCTGTAGCCCTGACTGTGCCCCCAGGACCTGAGCATGTCCGAGGAGGATCAGATGATGAGAGCCATCGCCATGTCCCTGGGCCAGGACATCCCCATGGAGCAGCGCGCCGAGTCCCCGGAGGTGGGGCCCAAACCCCATTCCCTGCCCCAAAAACCCATTCCCTGTGCCAAAAACCCAGTTTCTCTCCCCAAACCCCCAATTTCTCTCTCATTTCTCTGCCCCAAACTCCCTTTTCTCCCCCTTAAATCCCCCTTTGGCCCCCATTCCTCCCCCCAAACCCAAATTTCCCTGCCCCAAATCTCATTTCCCTCCCCCAAACACCCGTTTCTCCCCCAAACCCCCATTTCCCCCCCAAACCCCCCCATCCCTCCCCCATTTCCCCCCAAACCCCAATTTCTCCCCCAAATCCCCCTAAACCCCATTTTACATCTCCCAAACCAAATTTTACATCCCCCAAACCCCAATTTCTCCCCCCAAACCCCGATTGCTCCCCCCAAACTCCAATTTCTCTCCTCAAACCCCATTTTACATCCCCCAAACCCCCATTTCCCTGCCCCAAACCCCGATTTCTCCCCAGTTTGTCCCCCCAAATCCCCCTTTTCTCCCCCAGATCCCCCCAAACCCCCAAATCCTCCCAAACCCTGTTTCTCCCCCAACCCCCAATTTCTTCCCTCAAACCCCCATTTCTCCCCCATTTCTCCCCCCAAACATCGATTTCCCTGCCCCTAATCTCATTTCCCTGCTTCAAACCCCCATTTCTTCTTCCAAATCCCCCCAATTGCTCCCCCATTTCTTCACCCAAACCCCAATTTCTCCCCCAAATTTCCCCCCTGTCCCCAGGAAGCCGCGTGCCGTAAGGAGGAGGAGGAGCGTCGGGCCCGGGAGCGGCAGGAGGAGGAGGAGGCCAAGTGCCTGGAGAAGTTCGAGGGGGCCGAGCCCCTGGAGGCGGCCGAGCTGGGGGCCTTCACGGACTCGATGCTGCCGGGCTGTTCCCAGCTGCTGGACGAGCTGCCCGACACCGTGTACCGTGTCTGCGACCTGCTGATGACGGCCGTGCGCCGCAACGGGCCCGCCTACCGCGACAGCGTGCTCAAACAGGTGGTGCAGCAGGTATGGAGCCCTCAATCTATCCTCAGAGACCCTAAACCTGCCCTAAACACACCCTGAGACACCCTAAACCTGGCCTGAACCCACCCTGAGAGCCCCTAACCCACCCTGACCCCAGTGAGGGCCCGGCCTGCCGGGACAGCGTGCTCAAGCAGGTGGTGCAGCAGGTATGGACACCTGGGAGACCCTAAATCTGTCCTGAGATACCCTAAACCTGCCCCAAATCCACCCTAAACCCGCCCTGAGAGCCCCAAACCAACCCTGAGAGCCCTGACCCCAGTGAGGGCCCAGCCTGCCGTGACAGCATGCTCAGGCAGGTGGTGCAGCAGGTATGGAGCCCTGAGCCTGCCCTAAACCCACCTTAAACCTGCTCTCAGAGCCCCCAAATGAGCCCTGGCCCCAGTGAGGGCTGTCCCGGGTTTGGGAGGTTTTTGATGTGCTGATCAAGGCGGCCGTGCCACTGACCCCTGACCCTGACTGACCCCTGACCTTTGACCTCAGGTTTGGGAGGCAGCTGTCGTGCTGATCAAGGCAGCCGGCTGCTGACCCCTGACTGACCCTTGACCTTTGACTCCTGACCTTTGACCCCATATTTGGGAGGCTGCTGATGTGCTGATCAAGGCTGTGCTGCTGACCCTGACTGACCCCTGACCTTTGACCCCAGTTCTGGGAAGCAGCTCATCTGCTGATCAAGACTGCTATCCCACTGACCCCCTGACCTTTGACCCCAGGTTTGGGAGGTGACCAATGTCCTGATCAAGGCTGACCCCCCCCTGACTGACCATTGCCCTCTGACCCCAGGTGTGGGAAGCAGCTGATGTCCTGATCAAGGCCGCTGTCCCACTGACCCTGACTGACCCCTGACCCTCACTGACCATTGCCCTCTGACCCCAGGTGTGGGAGGCGGCCGATGTCTTGATCAAGGCTGACCCCTGACTGACCCCTGACCTTTAACCTTTGACCCCAGGTGTGGGAAGCAGCCGATGTCCTGATCAAGGCCGCCGTCCCGCTGACCCCTGACCCTGACTGACCCCTGACCTTTGACCCCAGGTGTGGGAGGCAGCCGATGTCCTGATCAAGGCCGCCACCCCGCTGACCCCTGACCCTGACTGACCCCTAACCCTGACCTTTGGCCCCAGGTGTGGGAAGCAGCCAATGTCCTGATCAAGGCTGACCCCTGACCCTCACTGACCATTGCCCTCTGACCCCAGGTGTGGGGAGCAGCTGATGTCCTGATCAAGGCCGCTGTCCCACTGACCACTGACCCTGACTGATCCCTGACCCTCACTGACCATTGACCTTTGGCCCCAGGTGTGGGAAGCAGCCGATGTCTTGATCAAGGCTGACCCCTGACTGACCCCTGACCTTTAACCTTTGACCCCAGGTGTGGGAGGCAGCTGATGTCCTGATCAAGGCTGACCCCTGACCCTCACTGACCATTGCCCTCTGACCCCAGGTGTGGGAAGCAGCCGATGTCCTGATCAAGGCCGCTGACCCCTGACCTTTAACCTCTGACCCCAGGTGTGGGAAGCAGCCGATGTCCTGATCAAGGCCGCCGTCCCGCTGACCACCAGCGACACCAAGACGGTCTCGGAGTGGATCAGCCAAATGGCGACTCTGCCCCAGGCCTCCAACCTGGCCACGCGCATCCTGCTGCTCACCCTGCTCTTCGAGGTGCCCCTCACACCCCAAAATAAATAAACCCCTAAAATAGGGGGGATCCCAAAATGTGGGGGGATCCCAAAATGGGGGGAGGATACCTAAAATGTGCATAGGAAACCCAAAATGTGGCAGGGAACCCAAAATATGAGGGATCTTATAACCAGGGGGATCCCAAAGTGTGGGGAGGGAAACCAGAACAGGAGGGGGAAAGCAAAAACCTCGGGAGGGCATCCTAAAACCTGGAGGGGAACTCAGAGCCTTGGAGGGGAAACCAAAATGTGGGGGGTCCCAAAGTGTGAGAGGGAAACCAAAATGTGGGGAGGAGACCCCAAAACATGGGGGGGAAAATCTAAAATATTGGGGATCCCAAAATATGGTGGGATCCCAAAAATGGAGGGAAACCCAAAAACGGGGGGAACCCAAAACACAGGGAGACCCCAAAATGTGGGGGAATCCTAGAACATGGTGGGGGAAACCCAAAACCTTGTGAGGACATCCTAAAACCTGGGGGGGAACCCAAAGCCTTGGAGAGGAAACCAAAATGTGGGGGGATCCCAAAACATGGGGGATCCTAAAGTAAGGAGGATCCCAAGATATGGGGAATCCCAAAATGTGGGGGAGAAACCAAAATATGAGGGAGATCCCAAAATGGGGGATATCCCAAATATGGGGGGATCCTAAAATGTGAGGAAACCAAAATATAGGGGGAGGAAAGCCCAAAATACGGAGGAGAAACCAAAAATACAGGGGATCCCAAAATATTGGGGGAGCCCAAAATGGGGGGAAGGAAACTGAAATATGAGGAGGAAACCCAAAACCTCAGGAGGGGATCCTAAAACCTGGGGGGAACCCAAAGCCTTGGAGGGGAAACCAAAATGTGGGGGGATCCCAAAATATGGGGGATCCTAAAATAAGGAGGATCCCAAAATGTAGAGGATCTAAAATGTGGGGGGGATCCCAAAACACGGGGGAGAAACCAAAACATGAAGGAAACCCAAAACATGGGGGGAAGTAAATGTGGAGGGGATCCTAAAACATGGGGGATTCCAAAATTTGGGGGATCATAAAAAAATTAGGGGGAGCCCAAAATCTGAGGGGGAAAATCCAAAATATAGAGGGGAAACCCCAAAATCTGGAGGGACCTGTGGATATTTCGGGGATATTTCGGGATATTTTGGTCAGGATTTTGAGGGTGTTCAAGTGGATATTTCAGGAATATTTCTGGATATTCTCGTCAGGTTTTTGGGGCTGTTTCTGTGGATGTTTCGTGGATATTTTCGTTGGGATTTTGAGGCTGTTTCTGTGGATATTTCGGGGCTGTTTCCAGATATTTTATTTGGGATTTTGGGGGCGTTTGGGATGTTTTTCGGGGTGCTGATGTTTTTTGGGGTGCTGATGCTTTTGGGGTGCCCCCCCAGGAGCTGAAGCTGCCCTGTGCCCGTGTGGTGGAGTCCAGCTGCGTGCTGGACGTGCTGATCAAGCTGCTGGAGGTGGTGCAGCCCTGCCTGCAGGCGGCCAAGGAGCACAAGGAGGTGCAGACCCCCAAGTAAGGAGAGACCCCACCCCAAAATAAAAAAACCCCTCAGAAGCCCCCCAAGGATGGTCTGATGGCTCTCCTGGCCCCCCCAAACCCCAGGTGGATCACCCCAGTGCTGCTGCTGATCGATTTCTACGAGAAGACGGCCGTGTCCTCCAAGCGCCGCGCGCAGATGAACAAGGTGGGGGGTGCTGGGGGGAATTTAGGGGGGTCCTAGGGGGCTTTGGGGGGTTCTGGGGGCTTCTGAAGGGAGTCTTGGGCATCCTGAGGGTCTTAGGGGGATCCTGGAGGACTTGAGGGGCTCCTGGGAGGGTCCTGAGGGGCTTAGGGGTGGTCCTGGGGGGGCTTTGGGGGGATGGGCTGGGACGTGGGGGGCTCAGGGGGGTTCTGGGGGGCTTTGGGGGATTCGGGGGGAGGTCCTGGGGGATTTGGGGTGGGTCCAGGGAGACTTGAGGGTCTGCTGGGTGGCTTGGAAGGAGTCCTGGGGGGGTTCTGGGGGGGCTTGGGGGGACGCTGGGAGAGGACAAGGGGGACTTGAGGGTCCAGGGATGACAAAGGGGGTGACAGAGTCTTGGGGAACAAAAGGTGGGCACAGGGGTGACACACAGAGTCTTGGGGGCACGCATACTGTCCCTGTCACGGGGACACTGACCACACCGGGCGGGGTTTGGGGGGCACAGGGAGTGACACAAGGGTGACACACGGTCACTGGGGCACACACACTGTCCCTGTCACGGGGACAGTGACGACACAGGGGATGACACAAGGGTGGCACACGGTCACTGGGGCACACACACTGTCCCTGTCACGGGGACAGTAACCACACCAGGCAGGATTTGGGGGGCACAGGGGTGTCTCCAAGCCCCTGACCTCCCCTCTCTGTGCCCCCCCAGTACCTGCAGGCCACGGGGAACAACTGGCGCTGGTTCGACGACCGCTCAGGGCGCTGGTGCAGCTACAGCGCCAGCAACAACAGCACCATCGACGCCGCCTGGAGGGCCGGGGAGCCCAGCGTGCGCTTCACCGCCGGCCGGCGCCGCTACACCGTGCAGTTCACCACCATGGTGCAGGTACGGGGCTGGGGGACATGGGGACACTGCCCAGGGCATGGGGACACAGCCAGGGTACAGCCAGGGCACGGGGACACAGCCAAGGGGACAGGGACACACTGCTACACCGTGCAGTTCACCACCATGGTGCAGGTACGGGGCTGGGGGGACATGGAGACACAGCCCTGGGGACAGGCAGGGCACAGGGACACAGCCCTGGGTGTAGGGACACAGCCCTGGGGACAGGGCACACACCGCTACACCGTGCAGTTCACCACCATGGTGCAGGTATGGGGCTGGGGGACATGGGGACACTGCCCTGGGTGTGGGGACACAGCCCTGGGGACAGGGCACACACCACTACACCGTGCAGTTCACCACCATGGTGCAGGTACAGGGCTGGGGGACATGGGGACACTGCCCAGGGCATGGGGACACAGCCAGGGTACAGCCAGGGCACGGGGACACAGCCAAGGGGACAGGGACACACTGCTACACCGTGCAGTTCACCACCATAGTGCAGGTATGGGGACGGGGACACAGCCAGGGTACAGCCAGGGCATGGGGACACAGCCCTGGGTGTGGGGACACAGCGACAACATGACCTGGGGGCCACCCATGGCAGGGGAACACAGGCCCAGTGTCTCCCACTGCAGGGGACACCCCCGGTGTCACCCCATGATGTCACTCTGATGTCCCCGTTTCCCCGTGGTGTCACCTGTTGGGAGGAGCCCCAGTGTCACCCATGGCCCCCTGGTGCCACCCCATGCTGTCACCCCAGTGTCACCCCATGTCCCCCCGGTGTCACCCATTGGAAGGAGTCCCAATGTGACCCCTGAGCCCCAGTGTGACCTTTGACCCCGCGGTGTCCCCGTTGTCCCCAGGTGAACGAGGAGACGGGGAACCGGCGCCCGGTGATGCTGACCCTGCCCAGACCCCCCCGGGCCGGGAAGGGCCGTGAGGAGGGGGGTGCCGAGGACCCCGAGGGCAAGGGCAAGGACGAGACCCCCGGTATGGGGGGGCTGGGGGGGCTGAGGGGTCATTGGGGGGAGCTGAGGGGGTTTGGGGGGGTCTGAAAGGTTTTGTGGGGGTCTGAGAGGTCATTGGGGGGGCGCTGAGGGATTTGGGGTGGTTTAAGGGGTCATGATGGGTTCTGAGGGGTCATGGTGGGGTCAGAGGGGTCATGGGAGGGTCAGAGGGGTCATGGGGGTGTTTGAGAGGTTTGGGGGGCTCTGGGGGGCTCTCAGTGGGGTCACAGGGGTCATAGGTCAGAATGGTCACAGTGGGTTCAGAGGGGCCATGGGGAGGGGTCATGGTGGGGTCAGAGGGGCCGTGGGAGGGTCAGAACAGCCACAGTGGGTTCAGAATGCCCACAGGGCTGTCACAACAACCTCACATCAACCACAACAACACCCAAAAACCCCCTTTCCCCCCCCCACAGCCGCAGACCCCCCTTCTACAGACGAAGACCCCTCCAGCACCACCACCACCCCCCCCACCACCACTCCCCCCACCAGCACCACCACTCCCCCCAGCAGCACCACCATCCCCACCGCCCCCTGCCCGTCCCCTCCCTGCCCTACCCCAACCCCCGACGAGCCCCACGGCGACGACCCCGAGGCCGACAGCGAGTGCCCGGTGCGGGGCCTGGCGGAGGAGGCGGTGCCGGCCGTGCTGCGGGCCTGCGTCAGCATGCTGGGGGTGCCGGTGGACCCCGACACGCTGCACGCCACGCTGCGCCTCTGCCTGCGCCTGACGCGGCAGCACAAGCACGCCCTGCTCTTCGCCGAGCTGCGCTCCACCCGCACCATCCTGGCCCTGACACAGAGCTCCGGCTTCACCGGCTTCACCCCGCTGGTGACGCTGCTCTTCCGGCACATCATCGAGGACCCCTGCACGCTCCGGCACACCATGGAGAAGGTGAGGGGTGGGTGGGGGGAAGGTGCAGGGGTTTGGGGTTTTGGGGATGTGGGAGAGGGGGTAGAGGGGGTTGGGGGAGAGCAGGGTAAAGGGAGAGGGGAATTAGGGATGGGGGAGAGGGGATTTGGGCTGAGGGAGAGAGATGGGGGACAGGGGAGAGGGGAATTGGGGATGGGGAGAGGAAATAGAGGGGATAGAGGGGACTGGGGGAGACAGAAATGGGGGCTGGAGGAGAGGGGAGGGGGAATTGGGGCTAGGGGAGAGAGGAGAGGGATTAGAGGGAGTTAGGGGAGAGGGGAATTGGGGCTGGGGGAGGGAGTAGAGGGAGTTAGGGGAGAGGGGATTTGGGGATGGGAGAGGGGGTAGAGGGGGCTGGGGGAGAGCAGGGTAAAGGGAGAAGGGAATTGGGGATGGGGGAGAGAGGAGGGGGAATAGAGGGGTTTAGAGGAGAGGGGAATTGGGGATGAGGGAGAGGGGATAGAGGGGGCTGGGGAAGCTGGGGAGAGGGACTTGGGTCTGGGGGAGACAGGAATTGGGGATCGGGGAGAGGGAATTTGGGCTGAGGAAAAGGGATGGGTGACAGGGGAGAGGGGAATTGGGGCTGAGGGAGAGGGAATTTGTGCTGGGGAGAGGGAGGAGGGACAGGGGAGAGGGGAATTTGGGCTGGGGGAGAGGGAATAGAGGGGGCTGGGCGAGAGGGGAGAGGAAATAGGGCTGGGGGACTTGGGGGACAAGGGAGGGGAGAATTGGGGCTGGGGAAGAAGGATGAGGGAGAGGAGATGGAGAGAGGGAATGGGGAGAGGGAATAGAGGGGGCTGAGGGTAAGGGAAGTAAAGAGAGAGGGGATTTGGGGTTGGGGGAGAGAGGAGAGGGATGAGGGAGAGCGGAGAAGGAATAAAGGGGGCTGGGGGACAGAGGGGAGGGATGGGGGACATGGGAGAGGAGAACTGGGGGTTTTGCTTGGGCATGGCCAGCCCAAGGGTGCCATCCCCACAATGTCCCCTCAAGGTCCCCATGCTGTCCCCACGATGTCCCCGTGATATCCCCATGATCTCCCCACGATATCTCCATGATGTCCCCATGATATCCCCACAATGTCTCCATATCCCACGATGCCCCCACGCTGTCCCCATGCTGTCCCCACAATATCCCCACAGTATCTCCACAATGTCCCCACAATGTCCCCACAATATCCCTTTGGTGTCCCCACAATGTCTGCATGATACTTCCACGATATCCCCACAATATCCCTATGATGTCCCGCCAATATCTCCACGGTATCTCCACAATATCCCGACGATGTCTCACGATGTCCTCACAATGTCCTGATGCTGTCCCCACGCTGTCCCGCACTGTCCCCGTGATATCTGCACAATGTCCCAATGGTGTCCCCATGCCGTCCCCACAATGTCCCCACAATATCCCGACAATGTCCCTACTCTGTACCCACCATATCCCCAAAATATCCCCACGATGTCCTGATGCTGTCCCCATACTGTCCCCACAATGTCCCTACGCTGTCCCCACAATATCCCAACGACGTCCCCCGAATATCTCCACGGTATCTCCACAATATCCTGATGATGTCCTACGATGTCCCCACAATATCCCAACACTGTCCCCATGTGTCCCCACGCAGGTGGTGCGTTCTGCGGCCACCAGCGGGGCGGGCAGCACCACGTCCGGGGTGGTTTCGGGCAGCCTGGGCTCCCGGGAGGTGAATTACATCCTGCGGGTGCTGGGCCCCGCCGCCTGCCGCAGCCCCCACGTCTTCACCGAGGTGGCCACGGGCTGCATCCGCATCGCCCTGCCCGCCCCGCGGGGCTCCGGCACCGGTGAGGGCCACGGGGGGCCGGGGGGGGCGTGGAGGGGGGATGGGGGCATGGGGAGGGGGCACGGGGGGCTGGGGGGGGCGTGGAGAGGGGATGGGGGCATGGGGAGGGGGCACGGGGGCATTGAGGGTCATGAAGGGGGTACAGGGACATTGGGGGTCCTGGGGAGGGGGTCATGGAGGGGGTAGAGGGACATTGAGGGGTCCTGGGGGGATCATGGAGGGGGGATGGGGGCATGGGGAGGGGGCACAGGGGCATTGAGGGTCATGGAGGGGGTACAGGGACATTGGGGGTCCTGGGGGTGGGTCATGGAGGGGGTATGGGGGGCATGGGGAAGGGGTACAGGGACATTGAGGGGTCCGGGGGGGGATGGGGTCATGGAGGGGTTATGGGGGCATGGGGAGGTCCTGGGGGAGGGGCACAGGGATGTGGGGATGGGGACACGGGATCCTGGAGGGGGCATGGGGAGGGGACACAGGGGCATTGGGGGGTCCTGGAGGGGACACGGGGACATGAAGAGGGGGCTGAGGTGGGGAGGGGGGTCCTGGATGGGCTCCTGGAGGGGGCACAGGGAAAAGAGGGGTCCTAGAGGGGGGCCTGAGATATGAGAGGGATCCAGGAGGGCCCCCATCCCCACCCTGCTGGCCCTGAGGACCCCCCCTCAAATCCCTGACCCCCCCAATTTCCCAGCCTCGGATGACGAGTTTGAGAACCTGCGGATCAAGGGTCCCAACGCGGTGCAGCTGGTGAAGACCACCCCGGCCAAGGCGGCCGCGCTGCCGCCCATCCCCGAGCCCATCCGCGACGTCATCTACGACATGCTCAACGCCCTGGCCGCCTACCACGCCCCTGACGAGGGTACGGGGGGCTGGGGGGGCTGGGGGACACCCCTTGGGGGGTTTGGGGGGCTCAGGGGACACCCCTGGGGGGTTTGGGGGGCTCAGGGGACACCCTCAGGGGGTTGGGGATGGCATATGGAAGAAGAATTGGGGTGTCTTGTTCAACGCCCTGGCTGCCTACCACGCCCCTGATGAGGGTACGGGGGGCTCGGGGGACACCCCCGGGGGGTTTGGGGGGCTGAGTGAGGAGTGGAGTGCACGTGGAATTGGAATTGGAATTGGAATTGGAATTGGAATTGGAATTGGAATTGGAATTGGAATTGGGGTGTCCATATAGGGAAAGAATTGTGGTGTCCATATAGGGGGGGAAAATTGGGGTGTCCATATAGGGAAGGGATTGAGGTGACCATATAGAGGATTTTGGGTGTCCATGTAGGGGAATTGGAGTGTCCATATAGGGAAGGGATTGAGTTGCCCCTATAGGGAAGGCTTTGATGTCTCATATAGGGAAGAATTTGGGATCTCCATATATGGAAGGATTTGTGGTGTCCATATCAGGGAAATTGAGGTGTCCATATAGGGGGAATTGGGATGTCCATATCGGGGAATTAAGGTGTCCATACAGGGAAGGATTTGGGGTGCCCCTATAGAGTGAATCAGGGTGTTCATATAGAGGGAATTGAGGTGTCCATATGGAGGAAATTGGGGTGTCCATATAGGGGAGGGTTTGGGGTGTCCAAACATAGAAGGATTTGGGATGTCCATATTGGAGAATTGGGGTGTCCATATAGGGAAGGATTTGGGGTGTCCATATAGAGAAAGGGGTGGGGTGTTCATATAGGGAAAGATTTGGGATGTCCATATGGGAGGAATTGAGATGTTTATACAGAGGCAATTGTGGTGTCCATATAGAGGGAATTGTGGTGTCCATATAGGAAAAGGATTGGGCTGTTCATATAGGGAAGGATTTGGGGTGTCCATACAGGGAAGGATTTGGGGTGCCCATACAGAGAAAGATTTGAGGTGCCCATACAAGGAAGGATTTATGGCACCCATACCAGGACCAGCCAGGCTGCCCCTGTCCCCCATCCATCCTGACCCCTTTGGTTGGTGTCCCCCGTGCCCCCTGACCCCGTTGTCCCCCGCAGGTGACAAGGGTGACCCCAAGAGCGCGGCGCCCAGCGAGGTGAGCCAGCTGCTGTCGGACATTGGGGACGACATGTACCAGCAGTACCGCAGCCTCACCCGGCCCCCCGCCGACTTCGACCCCCCTGCCGGCTTTGCCATCAATGTACGGGGGGCTGGGGGGGCTGGGAAGGGATTTGGGGGTCATTTGGAGGGGCTGGGGGGCTCTGGGGGGGCTGGGAAGGGATTTGGGGGTGGTTTGGGGGGGCTGGGGGTGGTTTGTGGGGCTGGGAGGGGTTTTAGGGGTGGTTTGGGGGGCTGGGGGGGGCTCTGGGGGGGCTGGGAAGGGTTTTGGGGGTGGTTTGGGGGGTCTGAGAGGTGGTTTGACAGGACTGGAGAGCAGTTTGGGGGGCTGAGGGGTGGTTAGAAGGGGCTGGGAGGGGATTTGGGCAGGCTGGGGCAGTTTGAGGGTGGTTTAAGGGTGTCTGTAGGGGCTAAGGGGTGGTTTGGGGGGACTGAGGGGGCTGGAGGGTGGTTTGGGGGCAGTTTAGAGGTGTGTGGGGTGGAAGTTTGAGGGGTCTGGGAGGAAATTTAGGGGGCTGAGGAGTGGTTTGAGGGTGTCTGGCGGGGCTCTGAGGGTCTCTTGGGGAGCTCTGGGGATGCCATGGGGGTCTCAGGGTTCTCTTTGGGGTCTGTGGGGTTTTGGGGACCCCCAGACTCTGACCCCCCCCTGCTCCCCCAGGCCCAGGTTTTCGCTGCTGACGGAGCCGCGGCCGAGACGCCGCCCTCGGGAACCCCCCAGGGAGAAGGTGGCACTGTCCCCCCTGTGTCCCCCCATGTCCCCTGGTGTCACCCCCATGTCCCCTGGTGTCCCCTTCTTGCCCCTGTGCCCCCAATGTCCCCCTCATGTCCCTGTGCCCCCGATATTCCCAAGCCCCCCGACGTCTCTGTATCCCCACACATCCCAGTGTCCCCTCCATGTCCCCAAGGTCCTTGAGCCTCTCCTGTCCCTGAGACCCCACTGTCCCCTCTGTGTCCCCAAGGTCTCTGAGGTCCCCTCTGTGTCTTTAAGACTTTCACCATCCCCCTCCTGCCCTCTCCACCCCCTAACGGTGTCCCCTGTGCCCCCTTCTGTCCCCTCACACTGTCCCCGTGTCCCCCGATGCTGTTCCCATGTCCCTGACCCTGTCCCTGTGTCCCCTGAGGCTGTCCCCATGTCCACTGATGCTGTCCCCATGTCCCCTGACACCATCCCCGTGTCCCCTGACCTTGTCCCTCATGTTCCCCATGTCCCCTGACGCTGTCCCCGTGTCCCCTGATGCCGTCCCCATGTCCCCTGGTGCTCTCCCCATGTCCCCTGACCCTGTCCCCCTGTCCCCTGACCCTGTCCCTCACATCCCCCGTGTCCCCTGACCCTGTCCCGTGTCCCCTGACCCTGTCCCCGTGTCCCCTGACCCTGTCCCGTGTCCCCTGTGTCCCTTGACCTGTCCCGGTGTCCCCTGACCCTGTCCCGGTGTCCCCTGACCCTGTCCCGTGTCCCCGCAGCGTCCAGCCCCGAGGAGGGCCGCGAGGGGCGGAAGGAGAAGGAGGGTGAGCGCGGGGAGGAGCGCGGGCGGGCGCGGGGCTCCAAGCCCCTGATGCCCACCTCCACCATCCTGCGCCTGCTGGCCGAGCTGGTGCGCTCCTACGTGGGGATCGCCGCCCTCATCGCCAACTACAGCTACAGCGTGGGCCAGTCCGAGCTCATCAAGGAGGTGACACAGGGACAGGGACACCCGGGGGTAGGGGACAGTGGGGAGAGACAGGGAACTGCAGCGTGAGCCAGTCCGAGCTCATCAAGGAGGTGACACCACGGGGACATGGCCAGGGACATCCTGGGAGTGGGGGACAGCTGGGAGGGACAGGGAACTGCAGTGTGGGGTAGTCCGAGCTCATCAAGGAGGTGACACCTTGGGGACACCCTGGGGGCCACCATGAGGGACAGGGAACAGGGACAGCTGTGTCCCTGTCAGGGTGTGCAGGGAGGTTTCTGTCACCCCCCTGTGCTTTGGGGTCTGCTGTCACCTGGTGGAGGGGGATCACTTGTCACCTTGATCGTTGGGATCCCCTGTCCCTCCAGACACCTCAGTCCTGTCCCCTGTGCTTGGGGGTCCCCTGTCCCCATACTCAGGGGTCTCCTGTCCCCACAGACACCTCAGTCCTGTCCCCTGTGCTCGGGAGTCCCCTGTCCCCAAGCCCTGGAGTCCCCTGTCACCTCATTGATCAGGTCCCCTGTCCCCACAGACACCCCAGTCCTGTCCTCTGTGCTCAGGGTAACCTGTCCCCTGTCCTTGGGGGTCCCTTGTCCCCTGTCCCCCACGTGCCCAGCCGTGGGGGCAGGCCTGTGACCCCCGTGTCCCCCCAGGACTGCAGTGTGCTGGCCTTTGTCCTGGACCACCTGCTGCCCCACCAGCAGAACGCCGAGGACAAGGACACGCCGGCGCTGGCGCGGCTCTTCCTGGCCAGCCTGGCCGCGGCCGGCAGCGGCACCGACGCGCAGGTGGCCCTGGTCAACGAGGTCAAGGCCGCCCTGGGCAGAGCCCTGGCCATGGCTGAGAGCACCGAGAAACACGCCAGGTGTGGGGACAGCGTGGGGATGGTGTGGGGACAGTGGGATTGGTGTGGGGACGATGGGGACAGTGTGCCCTGGTCAACGAGGTCATGGCCAAAAGCACTGAGAAACACGCCAGGTGTGAGGACAGCGTGGGGATGGTGTGGGGACAGTGGGATTGGTGTGGGGACGATGGGGACAGTGTGCCCTGGTCAACGAGGTCATGGCCAAAAGCACTGAGAAACATTCCAGGTGTGAGGACAGCGTGGGGATGGTGTGGGGACAGTGTGGGGACAGCTAGGGACAATGAGGACAGCATTGGGATGGTGTAGGGACAGTGGGACAGCATGGGGACAACGTGCCCTGGTCAACAAGGTCATGGCAGAGAGCACCGAGAAACACGCCAGGTGTGGGGACAATGTGGGGATGGTGTGGGGACAGTGGGGACAGCATGGGGACAGCAGGAAAGTGAGGACAACGTGGGGACAGCATGGGGCAATGTGAGGCCACTGCAGAGACAGCTTCAAGGTGACCTGTTGTCTCTCATCCTGTGTCCCCTCTGAGTGTCCCCTGTCCCCCCGAGTGTCCCCTGTCCCCCTGTGTGTTCCCTGTCCCCCCGGGTGACCCCTGAGTGTCCCCTGTCCCCCGGGTGACCCCTGCCTGTCCCCCCAGGCTGCAGGCCGTCATGTGCATCATCAGCACCATCATGGAGTCGTGCCCGTCCACCTCGAGCTTCTACAGCAGCGCGGCCAAGCCGCCGCACAACGGCATGAACAACATCATCCGCCTCTTCCTCAAGAAGGGGCTGGTCAACGACCTGGCCCGCGTGCCCCACAGCCTCGACCTCTCCAGGTCAGCCTCAGGGGGGGTTTGGGGGGGCCTGGAGGAGGTTTGGGGGGGTCTTGAGGGCTTTTCAGGGGTCTTGAGGGGGTTTTGGGGGGTCTCAAGGAGGTTTGGGGGGGTGTGGAGGAGGTTGAGGGGAGGTTGAGGGGTTTTTGGGGGTCTTGAGGGGTTTTCAGGGGTCTTGAGGGGTTTTCAGGGATCTTGAGGGGTTTTCAGAGGTCTTTGGGAGAGATTCGTTGGGGTTTTGGGGGGGTCTTGAGTTTTCAGAGGTGTTGAAGGGTTGGGTCTGGGGTCCCTGCTGTGTTTGGGGTTCCTGCTGGGTCTGGGGTCCCTATCAGATCTGGGATCCCTGCTGGCTCTGGGGTCCCTGTCGGGTTTGGGGTCCTTGTTGGGTCTGGGGTCCCTGTTGGGTTTTAGGGGTTCCGGCTGGGTTGGGGTGCCCGTTGGTTCAGGGTCCCTGTTGGGTCTGGGCTCCCTTGGTGTGTTTGGGGAGTCTGTGCTGGTTCTGGGGTCCCTGTTGGGTTTGGGGTCCTTGTCAGGTCTGGGGTCCCTATTGGGTCTGGGGTCTCCACTGGCTCTGAGCTCCCTGTGGCTCTGGGGTCTCTGCTGTGTTTGAGGGGGTCCCTGCTGTGTATGGGGTTCCCATTAGGTCTGTGGTCCTTGTTGGGTTTGGGGCCCCCATTGGGTTTTATGGGTCCCTGCCGTGTCTGGGGGTCCCTGCCATGTCTGGGGGGTCCCCACTGTGTTTGGGGTTCCCGTTAGGTCTGTGGTCCCTGCTGTGTTTGGGGGTTCCATTAGGTGTGTGATCCCTGTCGGGTTTGGGGTCCCCATTGGGTTTTATGGGTCCCTGCTGTGTTTGGGGGGTCTCTGCCATGTTGGGGAGAGGTCCCTGTTGTGTCTGGGGGGTCCCCACTGTGTTTGGGGGGGTCCCTGCTGTGTTTGGGGGTCCCTGCCATGTTTGGGGGTCCTGTTAGGTGTGCGGTCTCTGTCGGGTTTGGGGTCCCCATTGGGTTTTATGGGTCCCTGCTGTGTTTGGGGGGTCCCTGCCATGTCTGGGGGTCCCCACTGTGCCTGGGGTCCCCGTGTCTGAGGCGTGGGCTGTGTCCCCAGCCCCAACATGGCCAACACGGTGAACGCGGCGCTGAAGCCGCTGGAGACGCTGTCGCGGATCGTCAACCAGCCCAGCGGCCTCTTCGGGCCCAAGGGCTCCTCCAGCAAGAGCAAGGCCGAGGGCAACGGGGGCGCCCGCGAGGCCGGGGCTGCGCCCCCCGACGGAGGTACCCACCCCCGGGGCACCCCACTGTCCCCCAGGGTCACCCACTGTGTCACCCACTGCCCCCCAGGGTCACCCACTGCCCCACAGACACACCCCCCGATGGAGGTACCCACCCCAGGGTCACCAACTGCCCCCCAGACACACCCCCCGATGGAGGTACCCACCCCAGGGTCACCAACTGCCCCCCAGACACACCCCCCGATGGAGGTACCCACCCCAGGGTCACCAACTGCCCCCCAGACACACCCCCCGATGGAGGTACCCACCCCAGGGTCACCAACTGCCCCCCAGACACACCCCCTGACAGAGGTACCCACCCCTGGAGCACCCCACATCCCCAGTGTCACCTACTATGTCACCCACTGCCCCCCAGGGTCACCCACTGCCCCCAGACACACCCCCCGATGGATGTACACACCCCAGGGTCACCCACTGCCCCACAGACACAGGGTCACCCACAGTGTCACCCACAGCCACACTCCCTGATGGAGGTAACCCACCTCGGGGGCACCCACTGCCCCCCAGTTTCCTCCCATCTCCCACCCCTCCTTTACCCACCCCCTCACCCCATGGGGACCCCCTGTCACCCTACGACTCTTCTGTCCCCCTGTGACCCCCAGGGGACTCTCCTGTCCCCACTGCCTCCCTTGCAGGAGCCCCCTGTCCCTCTGTGACCCCCCTGACCCCAGGAGACCCTGGGGACCCCGAGCCCTAGGAGGAGGACCCCCCTATCCTTCCACCCCTCCTGACCCCTCCTGTCCCCCCGCAGGGGACCCTGAGGACCCAGAACCCCCCAAGGAGAACTCCCCTGTCCCCAGCTGACCCCCCTGTCCCCCTCTCCAGGGACCTCCAAGCCCCCAAGGAAGACTCCCCTGTCCCCCCACACCCTGTGACCCCCCTGACCCCACCCAGGGAACCCCAGGGACCCCAAGCCCCCCTTGGAGGACCTCCCTGTCCCCCCACCCCTCCTGACCCCCCTGTGCCCCCCAGGGGACCCCGGGGACCCCGAGCCCCCCGAGGAGGACGCGGAGGCGGCTCAGGCCGAGGCGGCCGACGGGGACATGGACGGCGAGGCCGAGGGGGACACGGTGGTGCTGGCCGGGCAGCCCGAGGGGCTCACCACCCAGGAGATGCAGGTCAGGGACCCCCCCTCCCCAAATTCCCCGAGACCCCCAAATCCTCCCCCAGCGCCCCCCAAAACCCTCCCCGTGTCCCCACAACAGGTGGAGAACGAGCTGGAGGATCTCATTGACGAGCTGCTGGAGCGAGACGGTGCTGACGGCAACAGCACCATCATTGGTGAGGGTCAGCAGAGTGACCGCTGGACACTGGGGTGACCCCAGGGTGACACCAGAGTGTCAGGGTGACCTCTAGGTGTCAGGGTGACCCCCTGGACATTGGGGTGATCTCAGGGTGTTAGGGTGACCTCTGGGTGTCAGGGTGACCCCAGGGTGTCAGAGGGACCACTGGACATTAGGGGAACCTTTGGGTATGGGTGTGACCCCTGGGCATTGGAGACCCCCTGGACATTGGAGTGACCCCCTGGCCATTGGGGTGACCCCTGGATATCAGAGACTTCCCTGGACATTAGGGTGACCCCTGAGTATGGGGGTGATCCCTGGGCATGGGGCTGACCACTTGGACATTCGGGTGACCCCCTGGCCATCAGAGTGACTCTCTGGGTATGGGAGTGACCCCTCGTTATGGGGGTAACCCCCTAGACATCAGGGCCTCCCCCAGACATCAGGGTGATTCCCAGGACACCAGGATGACCCCTGGGCCATCAGAGTGACCCCCTGGCCATCAGGGTGACTCTCAGGACATTGGGGTGACCCCTTGCCATTGGGGTGACCCCTGTCCATGAGGATGACCCCTTGCAATGGGGGTGACCCCCTGACCATGGAGGTGACCCCTGACCATCAGGGTGACCCCTGCCCTTGGAGGTGACCCCCAGGCCTCGGGGTGACCCCTGTCCCTGTCCCCAGTGAGCCGCTCGGGCGAGGACGAGTCTCAGGAGGACGTGCTGATGGACGAGGCTCCCTCCAACCTCAGCCAGGCCTCCACGCTCCAGGCCAACCGCGAAGGTGGGCGAAAATCCGGGGAGAAAAACCTCCCAACGGGGCCCCTCCAGAGCAGAAAACATGACCAGACAATCCCCCAGATGGTCCCGGAAAAAATCTCCTTAGAGAAAAGTGGGGGAAAAAAAAAAGTTTATTTAACAAAGAAAGTGCCCACAAGCATTTTTTAAAAACTATTATATTATATATATATATATATAATATTTATAGATATTGTATATATTTATAATATGCATATAATATATTTATGTTTAATATATACTGTATATGTTTATATTTATTGCATAATAATATTATGCAATAAAACCTCTCGTTGCTCTGAAGAGAGATGACAAAATTAAGAAAGTTCAGCAAAAAGATTTCCTGGGAGAAAAGTGGAGAAAACCTGTTTATTTAACAAAGTACCCACAAGCATTAAAAAAGAAAAATAATAAACAATAAAACCTCTCATCTCTCTGAAGAGAGATGGCAAAACTGAGAAAGTCCTTGCTGTGGGTTGTAACTCAGTCTCTTTACCAGCTCAGCAAAAAGATTTCCTGGGAGAAAAGTGGAAAAAAAACCTGTTTATTTAACAAACAAAGTGCCCATAAGCATTAAAAAAATATTAATAATTCTATGCAATGAAACCTCTTGTTGCTCTGAAGAGAGATGGCAAAATTAAGAAAGTTCAGCAAAAAGATTTTTTGGGAGAAAAGTGGAAAAAAACCTGTTTATTTAACAGGCAAAGCACTCCCCAGCACAGGAAATTAATAAAATTAAACAATAAAATCTCTCATTCTGAAGAGAGATGACAAAATTCAGAAAGTCCTTGCAGTGGCTTTTAGCTCAGTCTCTTATCAGTTCCTTATCAGTGCTGGAAAATTCTGTCCTGGGCTCCCTGCAGGTGCGAGTGACCTCTGGGTGTTTTCCTGGGTTTTCAATCCAGGACAGGTTTAAATAATCCTGAGAAAAAGGGGAAAAAAAAAAAAAAGAATCCAGGGAAATTCTCTGTGTCTTGGCTAAAAATGAACTAAAAGCAAAGAATTATCTCCTGCAGACAGCTCAGCCCAGGAGGGGAATGTGGAGGAGTGAGAGCAGTTTCTGAAAAAAAAAAAAATCTGCATTTTTCTGTCCCCCCTTTGCTCTCAGTCAGTCTGAAAAGTGTAGAATTTAATGTATTTAATATATAATAATATATAGTATATATTAATGTAATATATATTATATAGTGTATATTAATATACTTAATATATTTAATCTACTTAATCTATTTAATATACTCAGTAGTCTTAATATACTTGATATACTTAAAATATTTTACATACTTAATATTTCATGTATTTAATTTACTCAATAGTCTTAATATCCTCAAAATATTTAACATACTTAATATACCTAATTTGCTTCATATATTTCATATACTTAATATGCTTTACTTAGTATAGTTAACATACTTAATATTTAATCTACTTAATATATTTAATATACTTCACAGTCTTAATATACTTTAAGTATTTTACATACTTAATATTTCATATATTTAATGTACTCAATAGTCTTAATATACTTTAAATATTTTACATACTTAATATACTTAATCTAAAAATATTTTACATACTTAATATAGTTAATCTGCTTAATATATTTGATGTACTCAGTAGTCTTAATATACTTAACATACTTAATATACTTATTTAGTACATTTAATACACTTAATACACTTAATATGCTTTACTTAATACACTTAGTATACTTAGCATAAAATTAATATACTTAGTATATTTAATATACTTATTTAGTACACTTAATACACTTAATACACTTAATAGACTTAATGTGCTTTACTTAATACACTTAGTGTACTTAACATAAAATTAATATACTTAATATATTTAATATAGACTTAATGTATTTAATGCACTTAATACACTTATTATACTTAATATATTTAATATCCTTAATAGACTTAATATATTTAATGCACTTAACACACTTATTACACTTAATACACTTGATATCCAGCCTAAACAGCCCAAACAACCAGGGACAGAAACCCCACAAAATCACCCCCGGGGCAGCGCAGGGCTGTGGGATTTTTGGGGTGTCCTGGGGGGGTCCCGGGGGTCTCACAGCCCTCCCTGACCCCAAACAGACTCGATGAACATCCTGGACCCCGAGGACGAGGAGGAGCACACGCAGGAGGAGGACAGCAGCGGCAGCAACGAGGACGAGGACGACAGCCAGGACGAGGAGGAGGAGGAGGAGGAGGAGGACGAGGACGATCAGGTGGGCCCCCAAAACATCATCGGGGTGTCGGCCCTAAATAGCGGGGTCCTGTCTGTGTTTGGGGTCAGCCCTAAATAGCGGGGTCCTGTCTGTGTTTGGGGTCACCCCTAAATAGCGGGGTCCTGTCTGTGTCTCTGCCCCCTTTTGGGGTCACCCCTAAATAGCGGGGTCTTGTCTGTGTCTGTGCCCCCTTTTGGGGTCAGCCCTAAATAGCGGGGTCCTGTCTGTGTCTGTGCCCCTGTTTTGGGGTCAGCCCTAAATAGTGGGGTCCTGTCTGTGTCTCTGCCCCCTTTTGGGGTCAGCCCTAAATAGCGGGGTCCTGTCTGTGCCCCTGTTTTGGGGTCACCCCTAAACAGCGGGGTCCTGTCTGTGTCTGTGCCCCTGGTTTGGGGTCAGCCCTAAATAGCGGGGTCCTGTCTGTGTTTGGGGTCACCCCTAAATAGCGGGGTCCTGTCTGTGTTTGGGGTCAGCCCTAGATAACGGGGTCCTGTCTGTGTTTGGGGTCACCCCTAAATAGCGGGGTCCTGTCTGTGTCTGTGCCCCTGGTTTGGGGTCAGGGGGTGTCTGTTGGGGTCAAGGTGTCCTGATTTGGGTCAAAGTGCCCCAGATTTAGGGTTAGAGTGCCGTGATTTTGGGGTCAGGGGTGTCATTCGGGGTCAGGGTGTCCTGATTTGGGTCAAAGTGCCCCAAATTTGGGGTCAGAGTGCCCTGATATGGGGTCAGGGGTGTCATTCAGGGTCAGGGTGCCCCAAATTTGGTTCAAAGTGCCCCAGATTTGGGGTCAGAGTGCCCTGATTTGGGTCAAAGTGCCCCAAATTTGGGGTCGGGGTGCCCTGATTTGGGTCAGGGTGCCCTGGTTTGGGTCAGCGTGCCCCAAATTTTGGGTCAAGGGGCCCAGTTTGGGGTCAGGGGATGTAATTTTGGGTCAGGGTGCCCTGTTTCAGGTCAAAGTGCCCCAAATTTTGGGTCAGGGGGCCCACTTTTGGGTCAGGAGATATAATTGGGGGTCTGGGTGCCCCGTTTTGGGTCAAAGTGCCACAAATTTTGGGTCAGGGTGCCCAGTTTGGGGTTAGGGGATGTAATTTTGGGTCAGGGTGCCGTGTTCCGGGTCAAAGTGCCCCAAATTTGGGGTCTGGGTGCCCTGATTTGGGTCTGGGGCTGCAGTTTTGGGTCAATATACCCCAATTTTCAGTCACGATTGCTGTTTTGGGACCCAATTTTGGAAGGGGATGGTATTTTGGGTAAAAATGCCCCAATTTTGGGTCAAAATACCCCAATTTTGAGTCACGGTTGCTGTTTTGGAACCCAATTTTGGAAGGGGGTGGTATTTTGGGCCCAAATGCCCCAATTTTGCATGGGGGTGCTGTTTTGGGACCCAATTTCCGATTGGGGTGGTATATTGGGTCAAAATGACCCAATTTTGGGTCAAAATACCCCAATTTTGAGTCACGGTTGCTATTTTGGGACCAAATTTTGGGTCAAGGGTGCTGTTTTAGGACCCGATTTTGGGTGGGGGTGCTGTTTTGGGACGCAATTTTGGATTGGGGTGGTATTTTGGGACCCAATTTTGTACGGGGGTGGTATTTTGGGGTAAAACCCCCCAGTCTGGTGCGTGCTGAGCCCGTGTCTCACCCCGCAGGACGACGAGGAGGGCGAGGAGGGCGAGGAGGAGGAGGACGATGACGATGGGTCGGAGATGGAGCTGGACGAGGATTACCCCGACATGAACGCCTCGCCCCTGGTGCGCTTCGAGCGCTTCGACCGCGACGACGACCTCATCATCGAGTTCGACAACATGTTCTCCAGCCCCAGTGAGGGACTGGGGGCACTGGGGGGGACTGGGTAGCACTGGGAGGGACTGGGAGCAATGGAACCAACCCAGGAGGGATTTGGAGGGACTGGGGGGCAGTGGGATGGACTGGAACCAAACTGGGAGGGATTTGGAGGGCACTGGGATTGACTGGGAGGGACTGGGGGCACTGGGAGGGACTGGAACCAAACTGAGATAGACTGGAACCAGACTGGGAGGGATTTGGAGGGACTGGGGGGCACTGGGAGGCATTGGGAAGGACTGGGATGGACTGGAATCAAACTGGGGGGGACTGGGAGGGGCTGGGAGCAACTGGAACCAAACCGGGAGGGATTTGGAGGGACTGGGGGCAGTGGGATGGAACCAAACTGTGAGGGATTTGGAGGGCACTGGGATTGACTGGGAAGGGCTGGAACCAAACTGGGAGGGGCTGGAACCAAACTGGGATGGACTGGAACCAAACTGGAAGGCACTGGAAAGGACTGGGAGTGACTGGAACCAAACTGGGAGGGATTTGGAGGGCACTGGGATTGACTGGGAGGGAACTGGAAGGGACTGGGGAGCACTGGGAGCGATTGGAACCAAACTGGGATGGACTGGGAGGGATTTGGAGGGACTGGATGGCACTGGGAGGGACTGGAACCAAACTGGGATGTTTCCCCATGGCTTTTGTGTGTTTTCCTCCCTCTCTCAATGATTTTTTTTGTTATTTCCCCCCCGACCCCCCTGTTTTCCCCCCAACCTCCTTTTTTATGGAGTTTTTTGGGGTTTTTCTCCCCCTAACCCCCCGTTGTTCCCCCATCCCCTGGGAACATCCTCACCAGCCACCCTCTGCCTGGGTCTTTTTCCCTCCTTGACCCCAAATTTCCCTGTTTTTTGGGGTGTTTCCTCCCCTCACCTATTTCCCTGTGTTTTTTTGAGATGTTTCCCCATTTTTTGGGTTTACCCCCTCCATTTCCCTGTTGTTTTTTGTGGTATTTTCCCTCCTGACACCACTTTTCCCTGTGTTTTTTGGGGTGTTTTCCCCCTCTTCCTGTGATTTTTGGGATATTTTTCCCCCTGACCCATTTCCCTGTGGTTTTTTTTGAGGTGTTTCCCCCTTGTTTTCCCATTTTTTGGGTTTTACCCCTCAATTTCCCTGTTGTTTTTGAGGTATTTTCCTCCCTTTACCCCACTTTTCCCTGTGTTTTTATTAAGTGGTTTTCCTCCTGACCCCCCATTTTCCTTTGGTTTATTGGGATGTTTTCCCCCTCTCCCAGTGCTTTTTTGGGTTGCTTTCCCCCTCATACCCCCCATTTCCCCATTTTCTGGGTTATTTCCGCCCTCAACCCCTCATTTTCCTGTGGTTTTTGGGGTGTTTTCCCCCTCTCCCAGTGTTTTTTTTTTTTGTTATTTTCCCCCAACCCCCGCCCCCAACCCCCCATTTCTTCCCCTCCTTGTGTTTTTTTGGGGTGTTTTCTCCCCCGGACCCCCCATTTAATGGGGTTTTTTGGGTTATTTTTCCCCCTGACCTCCCGTTTAATGGGATTTTTTGGTGTTTTCCTCTCCCCGACCCCCCGTTTAATGGGATTTTTTGATGTTTTCCCCCCCCAACCCCCCGTTTAATGGGATTTTTTTGTGTTTCCCCCCATTCCAGCGGACATCCCACCGTCCCCCGGGAACATCCCTGCCAGCCACCCTCTGCTGGTGCGGCACGCGGAGCACGGGGGGCTGGGGCTGGGGGCCGGCCCGGGGGGCGCCCGCCTGGCCCAGGGGCTGGGCAGGAGCCAGAGGACCCTGCGGCAGCTCACGGCCAACGCCGGCCACACCATCCACGTGCACTACCCGGGGGCCCGGCAGCCCAACCCGCCCCTCATCCTGCAGAGGTGAGCAGGGACAGACCCCCAGGGACCCCCAAACCCGCCCCTCATCCTGCAGAGGTGAGCAGGGACAGACCCCCAGGGACCCCCAAACCCGCCCCTCATCCTGCAGAGGTGAGCAGGGACAGACCCCCAGGGACCCCCAAACCCGCCCCTCATCCTGCAGAGGTGAGCAGGGACAGACCCCCAGGGACCCCCAAACCCCTTTGGGGGCATCCAAACCCCCCAGGACACCCCAAACCCCTTTGGGGGCATCCAAACCCCCCAGGGCACCCCCAAACCCCCCAGGGCACCCCCAAACCCGCCCCTCATCCTGCAGGGGTGAGCAGAGACACACCCCAGGGACCCCCAAACCCCTTTGGGGTCATCCAAACCCCCCAGGAAACAACCAAACCCGCCCCTCATCCTGCAGAGGTGAGCAGAGACACACCCCAGGGACCCCCAAACCCCTTTGGGGTCATCCAAACCCCCCAGGGAACCCCTAAACCCACCCCTCATCCTGCAGGGGTGAGCAGAGATTCCTTGGGGTCATCCAGATCCCTTGGGAATCCCTATCCCCTGCCTGGGCTTGTCTCACAGCCCCAGCCTGGGGTCTGACACCCCCCTGAGCCCCCCAAAGACCCCCATTAAACCCCCTGACCTCCCTTTAGGCTCCTGGGCCCCTCTGCAGTCACTGACATCCTGCAGCTGAGCAGTGCCCCAAACTGGGGGTCCCACAGGCCCCCTGAGTCCCCCAACTCCCCCCCAAAGACCCCCTGACCCCTTCCTGACCCCCCTTTAGGCTCCTGGGCCTCTTGGCAGCCATGGATATCCTGCAGCTGAGCTGGGGTGTGCCCCCAACCAGGGGTTCTAGAGCCCCAGCCTGGGGTCTGACACCCCCCTGAGACCCCCAGAGATCCCCCCAAAGACCCCCTTCACCCTCTGTGCCCCTTCCCCAGGCTCCTGGGCCCCTTGGTGGCTGCAGACATCCTCCAGCTGAGCAGCAGCTGGGGTATGCCCCAAACTGGAGGTCTCACAGCCCCCAGCTGGGGGTCCCACAGCCCCCCAACACCCCCATTAACACCCCCTGATCCCCCTCCCCAGGCTCCTGGGCCCCTCGGTGGCCACAGACATCCTCCAGCTGAGCAGCAGCCAGAGTGTGCCCCAAACTGGGGGTCCCATAACTTAAACCAGGGGTCCCACAGCCCCCCCTGACCCTGTGCTCCCCCTCCCCAGGCTCCTGGGCCCCTCGGCGGCCGCAGACATCCTCCAGCTGAGCAGCAGCCTGCCGCTGCAGAGCCGGGGCCGGGCGCGGCTGCTGGTGGGGAACGAGGACGTTCACATCATCGCCCGCTCCGACGACGAGCTGCTGGACGACTTCTTCCACGAGCAGGGCAGCGCGGGCAGCCAGGCAGGCGAGTGGGGACACCAGGGACATTTGGGGACATTTGGGGACGTGGGAACAGCCAGGCAGGCGAGTGGGGACACCGGGGTCATCCAGGGACACTGGGGACATCCAGGGACATTTGGGGGCATTTGGGGACATTCGGGGACATGGGAACAGCCAGGCAGGCGAGTGGGGACACCGGGGACATTTGGGGACATTGGGGACATTGGGGACATCCGGGGACATTTGGGGGCATTTGGGGACGTGGGAACAGCCAGGCAGGCAAGTGGGGACACCGGGGACATTTGGGGACATTTGGGGAACAGCCACAGCCAGGCAGGCGAGTGGGGCCATTTGGGGATATTTGGGGACATTCAGGGACATTCAGGGACGTGGGAACAGCCAGGCAGGTGAATGGGGTCACCAGGGACATCCGGGGACATTTGGGGACATGGGAACAGCCAGGCAGGCAAGTGGGGACACCAGGGACATTTGGGGATATTCTGGGACATTTGGGGACATGGGGACAGCCAGGCAGGTGAGTGGGGACACCAGGGACATTTGGGGACATGGGGACAGCCAGGCAGGCGAGTGGGGACATTTGAGAACGTTCAGGGACATTTGGGGACGTGGGAACAGCCAGGCAGGTGAGTGGGGACCTTGGGGACACCTAGGGACACTTGGGGGGACATGGGGAGGGACACCCACAGCCAGGCAGGCCATGGGGAAGAGGGGGAATGGGGGGACAGGGAGACCCCAAAACACGGCACAGACACAGGGGCACGGCAGGGGTGGGGCCTGAAGAAGAGGTGGGGCTTAAGGGGGTGTGGCCTCTAGGAAAGGGGTGTGGTCTTGGGGTTTAGGGTGTGGTCTGTGGGGCTTTAGGGGTGTGGTCTGTGGGTTTTAGGGGTGTGGTCTGTGGGTTTTAGGGGTGTGGTTTGGGGGATTTAGGGATGGGACCCATGGGGTTTCAGGGGTGTGGTCTGTGTAGAAATGAGTACAACCTCCCCAAATTCAGGGTTTATGGGGATTTAGAGAAATTGGGCTGGAAGGAGGAGGCGTGGCCTAAATAGGTGTGGGCTGAAGGGGCGTGGCCTAAATAGGTGTGGTCCGAAGGGGCGTGGTCTATGCTGAGGGCGAGTGGCCTGTGAGGGATGGGGCCACATTCCCAAATTACTCCTGGAGGTGGAGCTAAAGGGGGAGGAGCCTGAAGGAAAGGGGTGGAGCCAGGTAGATGGGACTCGGTTGATTGACAACCCTGGGGTGGGTGTGCTGAGATGGGCGTGGCCCCATAGGGGGCGTGGCCTCTGCAGCCTCCAAAGCTCCCATTTCCCCCCCAGGGACCCTGTCCAGCATCCCCACGGCCCTGACCCGCTGGACCGAGGAGTGCAAGGTCCTGGACGCTGAGAGCATGCACGACTGCGTGTCTGGTGAGACCCCCAGGACCCCCTGACAGCCCCTAGACCCCCGAGCCCAGCCCGCCCTTCCCTCCAGGTGGTCATGGTGTCCATCCTGGGGGTCTCTCACCCTCCAAACCCCCCAATTTCTGCCCCCAAACCCCCTGATTCTTCCCCTTCAGTGGTCAAGGTGCCCATCCTGGTGGTCCCACACACACCAGACTTCCCAATTTCCCACTGGCAGTGGTCAGGGTGCCCATCCTGGGTGTCTTACACACCCCAAACCCCCCGATTTTTCCCACCCAGTGGTGAGGATGCCCATCCTGGGGATCCCACACACCCCAAACCCCCTGATTTCCACCTGGCAGTGGTCAAGGTCCCCATCCTGGGGGTCTCTCACCCTCCAAACCCCCCAATTTCTGCCCCCAAACCCCCTAATTCTTCCCCTTCAGTGGTCAAGGTGCCTATCCTGAGGGTCCATCAAACCCCAAACCTCCAAATTTCCATCTCAAAGCGGTGAAGGTGCCCATCCTGGTGGTCCCACACACCCCAAACCCCCCGATCACCCCCCAAACCCCCTGATTTTCCTCCCCCAGTGGTGAAGGTGCCCATCCTGGCCCGCCTGGAGGCGCTGCGGGACGAGGAGCTGGACGAGCGCCGCGAGAAGCGCCGGCGCCAGGCGGCCGAGGACGAGGCCAAAGGCGCCGAGCGCGGCCCCGAGGACAAGGACAGCCCCGAGACACAAGTGAGACACCCCCAAAAAAAACCCCAAAACCCTCCTCGAGATAAAAGATCCCCTCCTTCATCCCTCCCATCTCCCGCAGGACGCGGCGTCCAAAGCCGGCCCCGCTTCGGCCGACGTCACCCCGCCAGGTAAATCCCTCCAGCTTCCCCTGGACTCCCCATCACATAAAAAACCCTTCCAACAGCTGGACCAGCCCCTAAATCCCCCCCTGAATCCCCCCCTGGAGCTGGCGCCGCGCGGGCTGAGGTAGTAGATTGTATAGTTGGAGGGTCACACCCCCGTCTCGGAGATAACTATACATTCTACTGTCTTCCTCGCGCGGCGCGCGCCGCCGGAGCCGGGGGGTCCCGGGGGTCCCGGGGAGGGCTTAGACAGCCCCTCACCCCACCAGCACATCCAGGAGAAGGGGTGGAACGGGGTTAGAATGAGGGGGTTTAAGGGTTTTTTTTTTTGGGTGGGGGTTACTAGGGGGTGTGGAGGGGTTGGTGGAGTTTTGGGGGGTTAGGTTTAGGGGTGGGATGGGCTCTCCCTAAATTGTTTCCTTCTCTCCTCCTAAATTGTTTCCTTGGCTCCCAAACTGTTTCCTTCCCCCTCTTGAATTGCTTCCTCCCCCAACAAACTCCTCCCTGAATTTTCCTTCCCCCCATATTGTTTTCTTGACGCCCAGATTGTTTTCTTCCCCCTCCTAAACTGCTTCCTCCCCTCCCTGAATTTTCCTTTCCCCCTAAATTGTTTCTTTCCCCCTCAAACTATTTCCTCCCCACCCAGAATTGTTTCCTTCCTCCAAAATTGTTTCCTTCTCCCTCCTAAATTGTTTCCTCCCCTCAATTTTTCTCCTCCTCCTAAATTGTTTCCTTGATCCAAAATTGGTTTTTTCCTCTCCTAAATTGTTTCCTCCTCTCCCTAAATTGTCTCCACCCCTAAATTGTCTCTTCCCCCTAAATTTTCTCCTCCCCTTAAGTTGTCTCCACCCTCCCTAAATTTTTTCCTCTCCCCTCAAATTGTTTCTTCCCCTCCCCAAAATTGTCTCCTGCCCCCCAAATTTTCTCCTTCCCCTCCCCACTGAGGATCCCCCCTCTCATTTTTAGGGCACATCTGGCTGTCTGGGATTCCCCAAAACGGGGAAAAAAAAAAAAAAATAATGGGGGGAAGTTTTTGGGGTGCTGGGGAGGTGGTTGGGGGGGTGGGGGGGCTCCCAAATTTCTGGGTCCCCCCCAATATTGATCCCTACGTGTGTCCCACCCCCCACCCTGCCCTCCCCTCCCAGAACACAGCGGGACCACGGGGGAGACCCCCCCTCCCGGGCCCCACCGGACCCTGGTGATGCTGGAACCGACGCCGACCCCCCCAGACCCCCCCCCGGGAGCCCCCCAAATCCCCGCCCGCCCCCCCAGCCCCCCGAGCACGAGGAGGGGGGGCCGGGCCGACCCTCCCAAGACGCCGAGGCCACTCAGATGGAGCTCTCACCCGCCCCCACCATCAGTAAGTGCTCGGGTTTTTTTGGGTAGAGGGGATCCCCTGCGTTTTTTTTGAAGGTTTTTTTGTGGGGTCTCCTCAGATTTTGGGGGGGCTCCAGGGTCATGTTCCCCCTCCCCAATCGCAGCGTCGCTGTCCCCGGAGCGCGCGGAGGACTCGGACGCGCTGACGGCCGTGAGCAGCCAGCTGGAGGGATCCCCCATGGACACCTCCAGCCTGGCCTCCTGCACCTTGGAAGAGTCTGGGGGGGCTCCTCCTGCCCCCACAGCCCCCCAGAATCCCCCCGGGACCCCCCAAGGACCCCCTCCTGCCCCTCCTGACGCTGCTCAGCCTCCGGATGACAGGTGAGGGCCTTGCCTTCCTACCACTGCTGCTGTCAGGGGTTGTGGTTTGGGGTTGTTGTGGTTTTGGGGGTCCAGTTTGGCCTCCTGCACCTTGGAAGAGTCTGCGGGGGCTCCTCCATCCCCTACAGCCCCCCAAAACCCCCTTGGGACCCCCCAAAGACCCCCTCCTGCCCCACCTGACGATAGGTGAGAGCCTCCCCTTTCTCCCCACTGCTGCTGTCAGGGGTTGTTGTCTGGGAGGGGTTGTGGTTTGGGGTGTCGTGGTTTGGGGGGGTTGTGGTTTCAGGGGTTGTGGTTTGGGGTGTCGTGGTTTTGGGGTGTCCCCTGTGTCCCCATCGATGTCCCAGCTCTGTGGTGTCACCCCCAGCTCCCCTCCGGCCTCCTCCTCGGAGAGCTCGTCCACCCGGGACTCGGCCGGAGCCATTTCCGGGGCCGACTCGCGCGGGATCCTGGAGGAGCCGCTGCCGTCCACCAGCAGCGAGGAGGAGGATCCGCTGGCCGGTCAGTGACAGCCCTGTGTGCCCTCTGGCCAGTCCTGTGTCCCCTCTGATCAGTCAGTGACGCCTCTGTGTCCCCTCTCACTGGTCAATGACACCCTTGTGTACCCCTGGCTGATCAGTGACACCCCTGTGACCCATCTGGCCAGTCCTGTGTCCCCTCTGGCCATTCAGTGACACCTCCTGTGTTCCCGTTTGGCCAGTCGTGTGTCTCCTGTGCTGGTCATTGCTATCCCTGTGTCCCCTCTGGCCAGTCCTGTGCCCCCTCTGACTGGTCAGTGACACTCCAGTGCCCCCTGTGACTGGTCAGTGACACTCCAGTGTCCCCCCTGGCCTGAGGGTTTTATGGTGTCCCTGAGGGATTTGGGGTGTCCCTGGGGGGTTCCAGGGACATTCAGGGTATCCCTGGAGGCACCAAGCCATTCCCCAGGGTGTCCCTGGGAGGTTCCAGGGTGTCCCTGAGGGTTTTGGGGTGTCCCTGATGGTTCCAGGGATATTCAGGGTGTCTCTAGAGGGCACCGGGCCATTCCCTGGGGTGTCCCTGAGGATTTTGGGGTGTCCCTGATGGTTCCAGGGATTTTCAGGGTGTCCCTAGAGGGCACCGGGCCATTCCCTGGGGTGTCCCTGGAGGATTTTAGGATGTCCCTGGGGGTTTCAGGGATTTTCAAGGTGCCCCTGAAGGGCGCCAGGCCATTCCCCAGGGTGTCCCTGAGAGATTCCAGGGTGTCTCTGATGGTTTTGAGGTGTCCCCTGATGGTTTTGGGGTGTCCCTGATGGTTCCAGGGATTATAAGGGTATCCTAGGAGGGCACCAGGCCATTCCCCAGGGTGTCCCTGAGGGTTTTGGGGTGTCCCTGATGGTTCCAGGGATATTCAGGGTGTCCCTAGAAGGCACCAAGCCATTCCCCGGGGTGTCCCCAACACGTCCCCGCCGTGTCCCCAGGGATCAGCCTCCCCGAGGGCGTGGACCCGTCGTTCCTGGCGGCGCTGCCGGACGACATCCGGCGGGAGGTGCTGCAGAACCAGCTGGGGATCCGCCCCCCGGCGCGGGCCCCGCCCACCGCCAGCCCCGCCCCGCCCGTGGTGGCCAATCCCGGCCTCACCGAGGTCAGCCCCGAGTTCCTGGCGGCGCTGCCCCCGGCCATACAAGAGGAGGTGGGTGTGGTCTTAGGGCGGGGCTATGGGAGGGGTGTGGTATTGGGGTGAGGCTAAAGGATGGGTGTGGTCTTGGGGCGGGGCTAAGGGAGGGGTGTGGTCTTGGGGTGGAGCTATTAGATGGGTGTGGTCTTGGGGTGGGGCTAAAGGATAAGTGTGGTCTTGGGGTGGGGCTCTTCAGGGTGTGGCTGCATGGGGGTGTGGCCTCTGGGGTGTGTCCCTGTATGGGGTGTGGTCTCAGGGTGTGGCCTTTTCAGGGCATATCCCCATAGGGGTGTGGCTTGTTTTGGGCATGTCCTTAAATGGGTGTGGCCTCTCCAGGACATGCCCCCATAGAGGTGTGGTCTCTTTGGGGTGTGTCCCCATATGGGCGTGGCCTTTTTATGGCCTGTCCCCATAGGGGTGTGACCTCTTTGGGACATGTCCCCATAGAGGTGTGGCATCCCCAGGACATGTCCCCATATGGGTGTGGCCTCTTTGGGACATGTCCCCATAGGGGTGTGGCATCCTCAGGACATGTCCCCATATGGGTGTGGCCTCTCAGGCCCCGCCCCCCATGGCCCTGTCCCCATCCCCGTGTCCCATCGCTGTCCCCCCCAGGTGCTGGCGCAGCAGCGAGCGGAGCAGCAGCGGCGGGAGCTGGCCCAGGCCACGGGCTCGGACGCTCCCATGGACCCGGTGACGTTCATCCAGACGCTGCCGTCGGAGCTGCGGCGCTCGGTGCTGGAGGACATGGAGGACTCGGTGCTGGCCGTGATGCCGCCGGACATCGCGGCCGAGGCGCAGGCGCTGCGGCGCGAGCAGGAGGCGCGGCAGCGGCAGCTCATGCACGAGCGCCTCTTCGGCCACTCCAGCACCTCGGCGCTCTCGGCCATCCTGCGCAGCCCCGGTGAGGGTCAGGGAGACTGTGCTGCTGGCCCTCGGTGTCCCCTCGATGTCCCTCAGTGTCCCTTCAGCTCCCTCTGTGTCCCCTTGATTCCCTCAGTCTTCCCTCGGTTCCATCGGTGTCCTCCTGGTGCCCTCAGTGTCCCTTCAGTTCCTTCTCTGTCCCCTCAGTTCCCTTGGTGTCCCCTCGGTTCCCTCAGTGTCCCCCTGGTGCCCTCGGTGTCCCCCCAATTCCCTCTGTCTCCCCCCGGTTCCCTCTGTGTCCCCCAGGTGCCCTCGGTGTCCACACAGTTCCCTCGGTGTCCCCCCAATCCCTTCTGTGTCCCCTCAGTTCCTTCTGTGTCCCCTCAGTTCCTTCTGTGTCCCCCCAGTTCCCTGTGTCCCCTCAGTTCCCTCTGTGTTCCCTCACTTCCCTCAGTGTCCCCCTGGTTCTCTTGGTGTCTCTGGTGTCCCTGCAGTGTGACATATCCCTGGTGTCCCCAGTGTGTGACACATCCTGTGTCCATGCTGTGTAACACGTCCCCAGTGTCCCTACTATGTGACATGTCCCCCCCGGTGTGTGACATGTCCCTGACCCTGCTGTATGACATGTCCCTGGTGTCCCCAGTGCATGACACATCCCTGGTGTGTGACATATCCCCAGTGTCCCCACTATGTGACACATCCCCGGTGTGTGACACATCCCCAGTGTCTCCGGTGTGTGACATGTCCCTGACCCTGCTGTCACATCCTTGCTGTCTCCAGTGCATGCCGTGTCCCCGGTGTGTGACAAATCCTCAGTGTGTGACACATCCCCAGTGTGTGACACATTCCCAGTGTCCCCAGTGCATGCCATGTCTCTGTGTCCACGGTGTGTGACAGATCCCCAGTGTGTGACAAATCCCCAGTGTCCCTGGTGCGTGACATGTCCCTGACCCTGCTGTCACATCCCTGGTGTCCTCAGTGCGTGACACATCCCCAGTGTGTGACAAATCCTCAGTGCCCCCAATGTGTCACAAATCCCCAGTGTGTGACACATCCCCGGCGGTGTCCCTGGTGTGTGACACATCCCTGGTGTCCCCACTATGTGACACATCCCCAGTGTGTGACACATCCCCAGTGTGACACATCCCCGGTGTGTGACACATCCCCGGTGTCCCCACTATGTGACAAATCCCCAGTGTGTGACACATCCCCGCTGTCCCCAATGTGTCACAAATCCCCAGTGTGTGACACATCCCCGCTGTCCCCACTGTGACACATCCCCAGTGTGTGACACATCCCCGGTGTGTGACACATCCCTGGTGTCCCCGGTGCGTGGCACGTCCCGGTGTCCCCGCGGTGACATGGCTGTCCCCATCCCTGTCCCCGCAGCGTTCACGAGCCGGCTCAGCGGGAACCGGGGGGTTCAGTACACGCGGCTGGCGGTGCAGAGGGGGGGCACCTTCCACATGGGGGGCACCGGCACCCACAGCAGGTCAGTGGGGTCATTGCTGTGGGGTGGGGTCATTGCTGTGTGGGGTGGGGGGCACTGGCACCCACAGCAGGTCAGTGGGGTCAGTGGGGTCACTTCTGTGGGGTGGGGTCACTGCTGTGGGGTGGGGGTCATTGCTGTGTGGGGTGGGGGGCACTGGCACCCACAGCAGGTCAGTGGGGTCAGTGGGGTCACTTCTGTGGGGTGGGGTCACTGCTGTGGGGTGGGGGTCACAGCAGGTCAGGGGGGTCACTTCTGTGGGGTGGGGTCACTGCTGTGGGGTGGGAGGTCACAGCAGTCAGTGGGGTCAATACTGTGTGATGGGGGGCACTGGCACCCACAGCAGGTCAAGGGGGTCAGGGGGGTCACTGCTGTAGGGTGAGGGGTCACAGCAGTCAGTGGGGTCACTGCTGCATGGAGTGGGGGACACCGGCACCCACAGCAGGTCAGTGGGATCAGTGCTGTGGGATGGGGTCACAGCTGTGGGGTGGGGGTCGCAGCAGGTCAGTGGGGTCAGGGAGTCACAGCTGTTGGGGTGGGGTCACTGCTGTGGGGTGGGGTCACTGCTGTGTGGGATGGGGGGGTCTTGGGAGGGTCACAGCAGGTCAGCGGGGCTGAGGGGGAAGGACGGTGTCTAGATCTGTTTGGGTTCGGTTTATGGGTCACTTTGGGGTTGGTTTGGGGGTCAGTTTGGGGTCACTCTCAGCTGTCTGTCCCCCCAGGCTGGTGGGCAGCAGCATGGACAAGGCAGTTTGGGGTCAGTTTAGGGTCACTTTTGGGTCACTCTCAGTCCTGTATCCCCCGAGACCAGCTGGCAGCAGCATGGACAGAGCAGTTTGGAATTGGTTTAATGCTCTGTTTTGGGTCAGTTTGGGGCTGGTTCAGTGGTCAGTTTTTGGTCAGTTCTGGGTCACTTTGGGGTCACTCTTGGCCCTCTATTTCCCCAGACCAGTGGCCAGCAGTGTGGACAGGGCAGTTTGGAGTTGGGATGGGGCTAGTTTGGCTCTCAGTTTTGGGTCAGTTTTAGGTCAGTTTAGGGTCACTTTGTGTTCAGTTTTGGGGTCACTTTGGATCACTCTCACCCCTCCATCCCCTCAGACCAGCAGGCAGCAGCATAGACAGGGCAGTTTGGGGTTGGTTTGGGGTCAGTTTTGGGTCACTTTGGGGTCACTCTCTCCCCTCCATCCCCCCAGACCAACCAGCAGCAGTGTGGGCAGGACAGTTCAGAGTTGGTTTGGGGCTGGTTTGGGGTCAGTTTTGGATCACTCTGGGGTCACTCTCTCCCCTCCATCCCCCCAGACCGGCCGGCAGCAGCGTGGACAGCCTGCTCCGCCTGCGCGGGCGCCTCCTGCTCGACCACGAAGCCCTGTCCTGCCTCCTGGTGCTGCTCTTCGTGGACGAGCCCAAGCTGAACACCAGCCGCCTGCACCGCGTGCTGCGCAACCTCTGCTACCACGCTCCCACCCGGGGCTGGGTGGTCCGCAGCCTCCTCTCCATCCTCCAGCGCAGCAGCGAGAGCGAGCTCTGCCTCGAGACCCCCCGCGGGACCCCCGGCTCCTCCACCGAGGAGCGGCCAAGGGGTCGGGGCTCAGCCGGAACCCGCGCCGGGCCCGGTTCGGCCGCGGAGCCGCGCGGGCTGGACCTGCTGCACCGGATGGAGTCGAGGAGCTCCGGTCAGTTGTCCTGGCTGTCCGTGTCCATGGACGCGGCCTTGGGTTGCCGGACCAACATCTTCCAGATCCAGCGCGTGCCGGGCCGCAAGCACACGGAGAAACACGCGGCGGCCGCCGGCTCCGCCGTGCACATCCACCCCCAGGCCGCCCCCGTGGTGTGCCGGCACGTGCTGGACACCCTCATCCAGCTGGCCAAGGTGGGGTGTTTCGAGGGTTTTTGGGGGGTTTGGCCGAAAGTTATTTGGGTTTCTGGGAGGTTCCTTGAGGGTTTTGGGGTGCACATCCACCCCCAGGCCACCCCTGTGGTGTGCTGGCACGTGCTGGACACCCTCATCCAGCTGGCCAAGGTGGGAGTGGTTTGAGGGTTTTTGGAGGGTTTGGGGGAAATTGGGGAACACTAGAGCACGTTATTTGGGTTTCTGGGAAGTTCCTTGAGGGTTTTCGGGGGCACCGGGGCACATGATTTGGTTTCTGAGAGGTTCCTGCAGGGATTGGGGGAGGTTTGGGAGGCACTGGAGCATCTTTGGGGTTCTTTAGGGGAGAACTGAGGGACACTAGAGCACATTGGTGGGTTTCTGGGAGGTTACTTGGGAGTTTTGGGGTGTACTGGGACATTTTAGGACACACCAGGGCATGTTAAGGGGAACCTGTTGAGGGGGGGCACAACTGGGGACCCCTCCCCACCCTTGGGGTCCCTCCCTGTGGCACAGAAAGCATCACCTGGGCAGGGAGGGGAAGGAAAGGGGGGTCCCTAAAACCTGTGTGGGGCCTGGGGGTGCCTGAGACCCCCTGGGGTGAGGGGGACAGGGGACTCTGGGGTAATTTTGGGATCATCTGACACCCCCTGTCCCCCCTCTCCTCAGGTCTTCCCCAGCCACTTCACCCAACAGCGAGGCCGAGACCCCGCCACCGACCCGGAGCGCGACCGCGGCCCCCCCAAATCGGGGGGCAGCCCTTGCCCTCCCCCACCCCCCCCTCAAACCCCACCGGCGCCCCCGCCCCCTCCCCCCCCAACCACCGGCGCCCCCTCCCCGGCCGTGCCCCCTCAATCCGGCTCCTTGTCCACTGATTTTTGGGACCTGCTGGTCAAGCTGGACAACATGAACGTGAGCCGGAAGGGCAAAGGGTCGGCGCGGGCGGGGGGCGGCGGGGGGGGCCCCGAGCCCGAGGCCGCGGGGGGGGGTCTGGAGGCGTCCCCCCTGGGGCAGCTGATGAACATGTTGTCCCACGGGGTGATCCGCCGCAGCCCCCTCCTCACCGAGAAGCTGCTGCGCCTGCTGTCCCTCATCTCCATCGCCCTCCCCGAGGGGGGCACGGGCAAGGCCGGCGAGGGGGGGGCGGCGGCCGCGCCCCAAAACGGAGCCTCGGCCCCCCCCGCGCCCGCCCCGCCCGCTGGAGGGGGTGGCACGGGGACAGGGACGGGGACGGGGACAGGGGCGGCCGCAGCAGCGCCCGGGAGTCCCCCGGGACAGGGCGGGAATGGAGCAGGAGCAGGAGGAGGTGCCGGCGTGGCTGGAGGGACCGCGGGTGAGTGTGGGGACACGGGGACACCGGGGGGGCAGGGGGGGATGTGGGGACAGGGTGACATTGGTGGGGTGTGGAGATGGGTAGGTGTGGGGATGGATGGGATGTGGGGACAGGGGGTGGGACATGGGGACAGGGACAGGGTATGGAGACAGGGTGACATGGGGGGGGAACAGGGGGACATGGGGTGGGATGTGGGGACAAGTGGGACATGGGGATAGGGATGGGGTGTGGGGATGGATACAGGGGTGGGGTATGGGGATAGGGATGGGACATGGGGACAGGGATAGGATATAGAGACGGGGATGGGATGTGGAGACAGGGACATGGGTGTGGTGTGGGGACCGATGGGTGTGGGGATGGATGGGAACATGGGAATGGGGACAGAGGATGTGGGGTATGGGGTGGGGATATGGGGACAGGAATGGGAAATAGGGACAGGGATGGGATGTGGGGATATGGGGACAGGAATGGGAAATGGGGACAGGGATGGGATGTGGGGACAGGGATGAGTGTGGGGACAGGGGGATACAGGCTGGGACAGGGGTGGGACATGAAAACAGGTGAGATGTGACGACAGGGGTAGGAACATGGGGAATGGGACAGGTGACAGCGGAATGTGGAGATATGGGGTGGGAACAGGTATGGGGTATGGGGACAGGGATGGGATATGGGGACAGGGGTGGGATATGGGGACAAGGGGACATGGATGGGCACAGATTAGACACAGTGACAGGGACACAGGGGGGACACGACGGGCACAGGGAGCAGCCTGGGCCTGCCCTGGCAGGGTGGGGAGGCCAATATCCTCAGTGGCATCTCCCACCCACTGCCACCACCCCCACCACCGTGTCCCCTCTGTCCCCAGCCCCTGCCAAGAGCTCCAAGTCCCCTGCCAAGGTCCCCGAGGGTGGCCACGACCCCCGGCTGGCGGCCACGGGCCTGACCGAGAGCCAGCTCCAGCTCTCCGTGGAGGTACTGGGGGGGCCAGGCTGGGCACAGGGGGTGTCCTGCTGTCCCCAGGTGTCCCCAACACCCCTCCCCGTGCCACCCCCAGGTGCTGACGTCGCACTCGTGCTCAGAGGAAGGGCTGGAGGACGCGGCCAATGTCCTGCTGCAGCTGTCCCGGGGGGACGCGGGGACAAGGGACACGGTGCTGAGGCTGCTGCTCAGCGGGGCCCGGCAGCTGGGGGGGGCCCTGTGCCGCCAGATCGGTGAGGGGGGGTCTGGGGAGGGGTCCTGTGCCGCTGGATTGGTGAGGGAGGGTCCTGGGGGGGGGTCTGGGGGGGCTGTGTGCCACCAGATTGGTGAGGGGGGGTCCTGGGAGGGGCTCTGAGCCACTAGATCCAAGAGGAGGGGTCCTGGGGGGCATCCCTGTGTCACCAAATGGGTGAGGGGGGGGTCATGGGGAGGGGTCCTGTCCTGCCAGATTGGTGGGGGAGGGTCCTGGGGGGGCTCTAAGCCACCAGATTGGTGAAAGGGTGTCCAGGGTGGGGGCTCTGTGTGAGGGGGGTCCTGGAGGGGATCCCTGTGTCACCAAATGGGTGAGGGGGAGTTCTGGGGAGGGGTCTGTGCCACCAGATCAGTGAGAGGGGGTCCTGAGGGGGGTGTCCTGGGGGAGGGAGGGGTCTGTGCCACCAGAGCAGTGGGGGGGGTGCCCTGTGGTCAGTGAGGGGTCAGTGGGGGTCAGTGGGGGGGGTCAGTGAGGGTGACCTGTGGTCAGTGAGGGGTGCTGTGGGGGTCAGTGTGGGTGCCCTGTGGTCAGGCTGAGGATGCCCTGTGGTCAGTGGGGGTCAGAGCAGGGGTCAGTGGGGCTCAGCCCGTGCCCCCCACGCCCCCAGGCACGCTGCTGGCCGAGCTCCGTGAGTACAACCTGGAGCAGCAGCGCCGGGCACAGCTGGAGGCCCCGTCCCCCGAGGGGCTCCCCGAGGAGCAGCCCCCCAGCGCCAAGCTCAAGGGCAAGATGCAGAGCCGGTGAGTCTGGGGGGCTGCTGGGCCTGTGCTGGGCGCTGGGACACCCCTCCTGTCCCTGTCCTGGGCAATGGTGACAGCTCTTATACCTGTCCTGGGCACCACTGACACCTCCTGTCCCTGTCCTGGGTGCTGTGACACCCTTCATGTCCCTGTACTGGGTGATGGTGACAGCTCTTACACCTGTCCTGGGTTCTGGAGACACTTCCTGTCCCTGTCCTGGTTTCTGGAGACACCTTCTGTACCCTCTTTGGTCACCACTGACCCCTCCTGTCCCTGTCTGGGGTCCCTAGTGGTGGCCACTGTCCTGCCACTTCCCCTTGTCCGCGCTGCTGACCACTGTCCCTGCCATTCCTCTGGTCCCCATGTCCCCACACTGTCCCCATGTCTCCACACTGACCCCACATCCCCCTGTCCTCACACTGACCCCATTGTCCCCACACTGACCACTGTCCCCACACTGACCACTGTCTGTGCACTGACCCCACATCCCCACACTGTCCCCATACTGACTCATGTACCCACACTGTCCCCATATCCCTAACTGATCCATGTCCCCACACTGTCCCCATGTCCCCACATCCCCACACTGATCCCGTGTCTCCATGTCCCCGCACTGACCGCACGTCCCCATGTCCCACACTGAGCCATGTCACCATGTCCTCACACTGTCCCCATGCCCCTCACTGACCCCATGTCCCCCTGTCCCCACAGTGATCCATGTCCCCACACTAACCCCATGTCTCCACACTGTCCTCATGTCCCCTTGTCCCCACACTGATCCATGTCCCCACACTGACCCCATGTCCCCATGCCCCTCACTGACCCCATGTCCCCACACTGTCCCCATGTCCCCCTGTCCCCACACTGATCCGTGTCCCCACACTAACCCCGTGTCCCCACATTACCCCCTGACCCCACACTGTCCCCATGTCCCCCTGTCCCCACACTGTCCCCATGTCCCCACACTGTCCCCATGTCCCCCAT
This sequence comes from Zosterops lateralis, assembly GCF_965231275.1. NCBI lineage: Eukaryota > Metazoa > Chordata > Aves > Passeriformes > Zosteropidae > Zosterops > Zosterops lateralis. The sequence goes on from NC_139793.1 coordinate 3,283,078, forward strand.
CCCCACACTGACCATGTCCCCACACTCACTCCATGTCCCCTGTCCCCACGCTGACCATGTCCCCGTGTCCCCACAGCTTCGACACGGCCGAGAGCGTGGTGATCGTGGCCTCTCAGAAGCGGGCCCTGGGCGGGCGGGAGCTGCAGCTGCCCTCCATGTCCGTGCTGACCTCCAAGACGTCCACGCAGCGTTTCTTCCTGCGCGTGCTGCAGGTCATCATCCAGCTGAGGGACGACACGCGCCGGGCACACCGCAAGGCCAAGCAGCCCGGCCGGCTGGGTAAGGCCACTCCGGCCACCCGCTGACCCCACACTGACCGCTGTCCGTGCTGGGGGGGGGAGGGTGATGGGTCTGTGCTGGGACGGCTCCTGGCCCTGTCCTGGGTGCTGCAACACCACCTGTCCCTGTCCTGGGCATTGTGACACCACCTGGCCCTGTCCTGGGCATTGTGACACCACCTGGCCCTGTCCTGGGCTCCACTGACCCTTCCTGTCCCTGTCCTGGGCACTGGGGATATCCCCTGTCCCTGTCTGGGGTCCCTAGTGGTGACCACTGTCCTACCACTCGCCCTTGTCCCCACTGATGACCGCTGTCCTGGCCATTTCTTTGGTCTTCACGCTGACTGTTGTCCCCACATTGTCCCATGTCCACACTGATGCCATGTTGCCACACTGCCCCAAATCTCCACACTATCCCATGTTCCTATACTGACCCCGTGTCTCCACACTGTCCCCACACTGACCCCACACTGACCATTGTCCCCACACTGTCCCCACCCTGAGCACGCTGTGCCTGCACTGTCCCCATGTCCTCTCACTGTCCCCATGTCCCCACACTGACCCCATGTCCCCACATGGCCTTATGTCCCCACACTGTCCCATGTCCCCGTGTCCCCACACTGCCCCATATCCCCATGTCCCCACACTGTCCCAGTGTCCCCACACTGTCTCATGTCCCCATGTCCCCACACTGACCCATGTCCCCACACTGTCCCCTGTCCCCATGTCCCCACACTGACCCCATGTCCCCACATGGCCTTATGTCCCCACACTGTCCCATGTCTCCCTATCCCTGTGTCCCCACACTGCCCCTGACCACGCTGTGCCCGCAGGCGCCGCGGGGCTGGGGGCGGCCGGCAGCATCCAGGCCGCCGTCCGGCAGCTGGAGGCCGAGGCCGACGCCATCATACAAATGGTACGTGAGGGCCAGAGGGCCCGGAGGCGGCAGCAGGGAGACACGGTTAGCACGGCCGCCTTCCTCCACCCCTCCCTGCTCTTCCTCCTGCTCCTCGTCCTCCTCAGCTTCCTCCTCATTATCCTCAGCCTCTCCAACTTGCCCCTCCTCATCATCCTCAGCCCCTTATCCTTGTCCTGCTCTTCCTCCTGCTCCTGTGCACCTTCCTCATCATCCTCAGCCTCCCCAATCCTCACCCCCTCCTCAGCCCTCTCATCCTCATTCTGCTCCTTCCTCCACCCCTGCTCTTCCTCCCATCCCCAGCCTCTTCCTGCCCTCTCCTCATCATCCTCATCCTCAGCCCCCTCCTGTCCCCTCCCTTTCCTCCACCCCTCCTCATCCTACTCGTCTTCCCCTTCGCCTTCCTCATCATCTCCTTGTCCTCCCGTCCCTGACTCTCCTCAGCTTCTTCCTCATCATCCTCATCCTCTTTCTCCCATTCCCTCCCCTCCTCCGTTTCCTGCTCGACCCCATCATCATCATCCTCACCTTCCTCTTCATCGTCCTCGCCCTCCCTCCCCTTCCCATCCCCCTCCCGCTCCCCCCGCGGCTCCCATCCCCCTCCTCTCACCCTTCCCCCGCAGTTTTGGGGTTCCCCCGGCCCGGGGGGGCTCTGGGGGATCCCCTGGGGGGGTCCCGGCCCCCTAAAGCCGCCCCCATCCCCCCCCAGTCGGAGGCCGGGCCCGCGGACGGCGCCCCCCGGCGGGAGGAGTCGCCCATGGACGTGGACCAGCCCTCGCCCGCCCCGCAGGACGTGGGTGAGAACCCCCCCAGTCCCCTCCAGTATGGCCCAGGGCCACCCAGTCACCTCCCTGTCACCTCCCAGTGCTGCCCAGCCACCCTCTAGTACAGCCCAGTCCCCTCCCAGTGCCACCCAGTCCCCTCCCAGTGCTTCCCTGTCACCTCCCAGTGCTGCCCAGCCACCCTCCAGAATGGCCCAGTCACCTCCCAAAGCTCCCAGTCCCCTCCCAGTGCCACCACTGTGGTCATCCCTCCTCCCCCCAGGCTGGTGCGGGGCCATCCCAGTATCACTGCAGTGGGTGGCACTGCTGGGCTTGGGTGACAACTGGGTGGGTGACACTCATGGGGTTGGGTGGCACTGATGGGGTGGGGTGTTACTGGTTGGGTGACACTGATGGGGTTGGGTGGCACTGGTTGGGTTGGGTGACACTGGTGGGATGGCACTGGCCAGGATAGGTGACACTGCTGGGGTGGCACTGGTCAGTCGGGTGGTCAGCACTGCTGGGGTGACACTGGCCAGAATGGCTGACACTGCTGGGGTGACACTGCTGGGCACTGGTTGAGCTGGGGTGACACTGGTGGGGTGGCACTGCTGGGGTGTCACCGGTCACACGGGGGTGCCCTGACCGTGTCCCCCCACAGGCCCCGAGGCCGCGCAGGGCGGGGACAGGGACCGGGAGCGGGACAGGGACAGGGACAGGGAGGAGCGGCCCCCGGAGCTGCCCCTGCTGAGCGAGCAGCTGAGCCTGGACGAGCTGTGGGACATGCTGGGCGAGTGCCTCAAGGAGCTCGAGGAGTCCCACGACCAGCACGCCGTGCTCGGTGCGTCACCCCAAAACCCGGGACAGGGTGTTCCCCTCTGCCTCTGTCCCCTTGTGTGTCCCCCTGCACTGTCCTCCCGTACCCCGAGCTGTGCCCCCCGTCCCATTCCTGCCCTCCCACCCTGCACTGTCCCCCCTGTCCTGTTCCCACCCCACTGACCCCAGTCTGTCCCACCTCTCCCATTCCTGTCCCACTGACCCCGTGGCGTGCCCCCATACCCTGAGCTTGTCCCCCCATGCCACTCCCACCACACTGACCCCGTGCTGTCCCCCCAGTCCCATTCCCTCCCCACTGACCCTGTGCTGTGCCCCATATCCCATACTGTCCCCTCATGCCACCCCACCCCACTGACCCTGGTCTGTCCCCCTTGTCCCATTCCCGCTCTGCTGACTCTTCACTGTCCCCCGTGCCACACTGACCCTGTCTGCCCCCCCGTGCCACACTGACCCCTCACTGTTCCGTTCCTGTCCGTCTCTGTCCTTTCACTGTCCCCTGTGCCATTCCCACCCGACCCCTCACTGTCCCCTGTGCCATTCCCACCCCACTGACACCTCACTGTCCCCTCATTGTCCCTGTCCCCCTCTTACCCCTCACTGTCCCCATATGCCACTGACCCCTCACTGTCCCCATACCCCACTGACTTCTCACTGTTCCCTCCCTGTTCCCCTCTGACCCCTCCCTGTCCTCTCCCTGTTCCCGTTTCCCTCTGACCCCTCACTGTCCCCCCATACTCTGAGCTGTCCCCCTGTCCTGTTCCCACCCTGCTGACCCCTCCCTGTCCCCATGTCTCCCCTGTGACCCCTCCCTGTCCCTGTCCCTGTCCCCCTGTGACCCCTCACTGTCCCGCCATACCCCTCCCTGTCCCCCTGTCCCATTCCCACCACGCTGTCCCCTCCCTGTCCCTGTGTCCCCCTGTGACCCCTCACTGTCCCTGTCCCCCTGTGACTCCTCTCTGTCCTCTCCCTGTGACCCCTCCCTGTCCCCTCATTGTCCCCCCATACCCTGAGCTATCCCCTGGTCCCATTCCCACCCTGCTGACCCCTCCCTGTCCCAGTGTCTCCCTGTGACCCCTCACTGTCCCATTCCCACCCTGCTGACCCTTCACTGTCCCCCATACCCCTCGCTGTCCCCGTGTCCCCTCGCTGTCCCCGTGTCCCCCCGGTGTGACCCCGTGTCCCCCCGCAGTGCTGCAGCCGGCAGTGGAGGCGTTTTTCCTGGTGCACGCCACGGAGCGCGAGAGCCGCCCGCCGGTGCGGGACACGCGGGAGAGCCAGCTGGCTCACATCAAGGACGAGCCCCCGCCGCTGTCCCCCGCGCCCCTGACCCCTGCCACCCCCTCGGCCCTCGACCCCTTCTTCTCCCGGGAGCCCTCGGCCATGCACATCTCGGCCAGCCTGCCCCCCGACACCCAGAAATTCCTGCGCTTCGCCGGTGAGCGGGGCCGGGGGGCACGGGGAGGGGGTTTGGGGGGGATGGAGGGAGCTGGGAGGGGAATTGGGAGGATGGAGGGGTGTGGGAGGGGGTTTGGGGAGGATGGAAGGGCCTGGGAGGGGATTTGGGGGGAATGGAGGGGTGTGGGAGGGGGTTTGGGGGGAATGGAGGGGTGTGAGGAGGGGGGTTTAGAAGGGCTGAAGGCAGCTTGGAGGGTGTTTGGGGGCATTGGGGAGGGGGTTTGGGGGGATGGAGGGGTCTGGGAGGGGGTTTGGGGGGAATGGAGGGGTGTGAGGAAGGGGTTTGGGGGGACTAGAGGGGGTTTGGGGGGGATTGAGGGGTGTGGGGAGGAGGTTTGAGGGGATAGAGGGATGTGAGGAGGGGTTTTGGAAGGGCTGAAGGCAGCTTGGAGGGTGTTTGGGGGCATGGGGAAGGGGTTTGGGGGGATGGAGAGGTCTGGGAGGGGAATTGGTGTTGGGAGGGGGTTTTGGGGCATGGGGAAGGGGTTTGGGGTGTGGGAAAGGGGTTTGGGGGCATTGGAGGTTTGGGGGAGCTTGGGGTGTGTAGGGAAGGGGATTGGGAGAGTGGAGAGGGGGTTTTGACGGCCTGGGAGGGGAATTTGGGGGGGCTTTGGGGCACGGGGAGGGGGCTTCAAAAAGTGGGGAAGGGAAAATCCGGGGGATTTTTGAGCTCCTCAGGGTTTTGGGGAGGATGAATTTGGGGGAACCCCAAGGCTTTGGAAAGGGGAATTTGGGGAACCCCAAGACTTTGAGGAGAATGAATTTGGGGTTTTTTAACCCCCTCAACCCTGTGGTGTCAGTACAAACCAAGACCACGTCTCCCAAAACCTCATTCCCAAACCTCCCCTCCTGAAGCATCAGCACCCCAGGGACACTCAGTGAGGGGCTCCCCTATTTAAGGTTTATTAAGGTTTATTAAACCTGTCCTGGTTTAGGGGAGAAAATCCCTCAAACAGGGTTTCTCTGCAGAGCAAACCCTCCCCGCAGCCGGTCCGGGAAAAAGAACTTCCTCAGAGAAAAGCAGGAAAAAAAATACTTATTTAACAAAGTGTCCACAGGGTTAAAGAATAGATAATACGGAATAATGAAACGTGGGTGAGATGGGATGTCATTGTAGAACACAAAAAAAAAAAGATGAGAGACTCCAAATATTTCAGAAAGCAAAAAGCATAGGAAAAAAAGGCTTTTATTGTCTAAAAAAAAAATTTTTTTTCCCCTTTTTTGCAGAGACCCACCGGACGGTGCTGAACCAGATCCTGAGGCAGTCCACCACCCACCTGGCCGACGGCCCCTTCGCCGTGCTGGTCGATTACATCCGCGTGCTGGACTTCGACGTCAAGCGCAAGTCAGTGGGTCCGGGGGACCCCAAAACGGGGGCTGGAGGGTCCCCAAAAGGGGATTTGGGGGTCCCAACAGGGGGATTCCAGCAGGAGGATTTGGGGAGTCACAGGAGGAAATTTGGAGTCCCAGGGAAAGGATTTGGGGGGTCCTTCAAGGGGATTTGGGGGCTCTCAGCACTGAGATTTGGGGAGTCCCAGGAAGGAGATTTGGGGGGTCCCAGGAAGGGGATTTGGGGGGGGTCTCAACAGGGGGATTAGGAGGTCCCAGGAAAGAGATTTGGGAGTTCTCAGTAGGGGGATTTTGGGCATCCCAGGAGGGGATCTGGGGGATCCCAGCACCGGGATTTGGGAAGTCTCAGGAAGGAGATTTGGGGGGTTCCCAGCTAGGGAATTTGGGGGATTCCAGCAGGAGGATTTGGGGGATCCCAGCACGGGGATTTGGGGAGTCGCAGGAGGAAATTTGGAGTCCCAGGAAAGGGATTTGTGGGGTCCCAGGAAGAAAATTTGGGGGGTCTCAACAGGGGGATTTGGGGGTCCCAGGAAGAGGATTTGGGGGTCCCAGCTAGGGAATTTGGGGTGTCCCAGCAGGGGGATTCCAGCAGGAGGATTTGGGGGATCCCAGCACTGGGATTTGGGGGGGTCCTAGGAAGGAGATTTGAGGGGTCCCAACAGGGGGAAGTGGGGAGTCCCACAGCCCCAAACACCCTGTCCTGGTTTAGGGGAGAAAATCCCACAAATGGGATTTCTCTGGAGAGCAAATCCTCCCTGCAGCTGGTCCAGGAAAAAGAATTTCCTTGGGGAAAAAATGGGAAAAAATAAAAAAAAAATAATAAATAATTTAAAAAGTGGGAAAAAAATTTTATTTAACAAAATGTCCACAAAGTTAAAGAAGGGACAATATGGATTAATGAAACCTCTCATTCTGGGGCGAGATGGGAAATTGAGAAAAAGTCCTTGCTGTGGGTGTAGCTTGGCTCTTCCTCAGTCTTTTCTCAATCCCTGCAGGAGATCCAGGCTGCAGCCCTTGGTGCTCCTTTGGGTTTTTCAGTCCAAAGCAGGTTTAAAAAAAAAACTAAGAAAAAAACCCCAAAAAAACAACAAAACAAAAAACAACACACACACCCCCCCAAAACAAACAAACAAACAAACAAACAAACAAAAAAACAGTCCAGGGAATTTCTTTGCCTCAGCTAGCTAAAACTAACTAAAAACTATAAAAATATTTCTGTCCTGCTGCTGTCTGTGCCTCAGCCAAACAACAAGAAAAAAAAAATCCCAAGAATAAAAATAAAATGCAGAGGAGTGAAGGCTGGTTTTAAAACAAACTCAGGGTTGCTTCTTTCCCTGCTTCACTCTCAGTCTTGAAGGCACAGAATTCAATATATTCTCAAAACAGGACACGAAATAGAGAGGCTTGACTCCAGTCAGAAGGCAGCAGAAATCAGAAGGTTTTGTTTACAATAAATAATAATGATGATTTTATAACATAAATAATATAGATAATACAAATAATGTTTTTATAACATGCTGCACTAAAAGGCACATTATTATTGGTCCTCAGGACTGACACCTCTGCCATTGGCTCAGTGACAGAAATAGCAAAAACAACACCTGCTCTTATGGGAAAGGAATATTGTTTTCAAAAAGGAAAAACTGTTGAAAAGTTTCCCTTGAGGAGAGCTGGAGAAGCTCAGAAAATATTGAGCCCACAAATATACAAATATACACAAATATACAGCACAAAAAAAACCAGAAAACTGGGGGTGCAAACACCATGAAGTGACCCCAGGATTTTTATTTATTCCCCTGAGGGTACAAGCACCATGAAGTGACCCCAGGATTTTTATTTATTTTTGTCTCTGGGGGTACAAACACCATGAAGTCACCGTAGAACACAAAGTGAAGGACACACACCCAGTCAGGGCAGAAAACAGGGAAATTTATTTTTCAACCTCAATTTATATATAGATTTTGGACAATGACCAGGGATTGGAGGATGAAGTTACCACCTCTCCAACCCCACTAATCAAACAGAAATCCATCACTTTATCCCTCCTCAGAGAGGAGCAATAATCAGGAATAACAATTCCCAAAACATCGCTTTCGCTTACATTAGAACCTATAACAAACCCCACTACAAAAAAACACAATAAAAATAAAAAAAGCTGAGCGGCGAGGTGACCCCAAGGAGTTTATTTTCCTGTCCCGGGCAGGTATTTCAGGCAGGAGCTGGAGAGGCTGGACGAGGGGCTGCGCAAGGAGGACATGGCCGTGCACGTGCGGCGCGATCACGTCTTCGAGGACTCGTACCGCGAGCTGCACCGCAAGTCGCCCGAGGAGATGAAGAACAGACTGTGAGGGCACCAAAAATGGCTTGGGGAGGCTTTAAACTGTCCCTTGGGTGTCCTAAGATATTGCCTGAGTGGTTTAAAATGTCGCCTGGGTGCTTTAAAATGTCCCTTGGGTACCCTAAAATGTCCCCTGGGCACCCAGGATATCACTTGGGACACTCAAAATACACCTGGGCACCTTAAAGTGTCCCTTGGGCATCTCAGAATGTCTCTTGGGTACCCCAAAATGTCCCTTGGGCACCTTAAAATGTCCCTTGGGCACCCAGAATATCACTTGGGACACTCAAAATACACCTGGGCTCCTTAAAATGTCCCTTGGGCACCTTAAAATGTCCCCTGGGCACCTTAAAGTGTCCCTTGGGCACCTTAAAATGTCCCTTGGGCACCTCAAAATGTCTCTTGGGCACCTTAAAATATCCCCTGGGCACCCAAAATATCCCTGAGATACCTAAAATATCCCCTGATATACCCTGGACACCCCAGATTATCCCCTGGACATCCCAAAATATCCCTGACATACCTAAAATATCCCTTGGGCACCTCAAAATACCCCTGGGCCACACAAAACAGCCCCTGGGGCACCCAAAACCCTGCTCCACTCTCCCCAAAATCCCAGTTCTCCCCCAAATCCCCCCCAAAAATGTCTCCATCCTCTTCAAACCCCTTCAATTTCCCCCCAAACCTCGTTCCATCCTCCTCAAATCTCCCCACACCCTGCTCCATCCTCCTCAACCTCCCCCAAAAATGCTTCCATCCTCCCCAAACCCCTCAAATCCCCCCCGAAACACCTCCATCCTCCCCAAATCCCCCCCAAAACACCCCAAACACTGCTCCATCCTCCTCAAACCCCTCAAAACCCCCCTCCCTATCCTCCCCAAACCCCCCCAATTCCCCCCCAAAATCCCTCAAACCCCTTCTCCCACCTTCCCCGTGCCCAGGTACATTGTGTTTGAGGGCGAGGAGGGGCAGGACGCCGGGGGGCTGCTGCGGGAGTGGTACATGATCATCTCCCGCGAGATGTTCAACCCCATGTACGCCCTGTTCCGCACCTCGCCCGGCGACCGCGTCACCTACACCATCAACCCCTCGTCCCACTGCAACCCCAACCACCTGAGCTACTTCAAGTTCGTGGGCAGGATCGTGGCCAAGGCCGTCTACGACAACCGGCTGCTGGAGTGTTACTTCACCCGCTCCTTCTACAAACACATCCTGGGCAAGTCCGTGCGGTAAGAGGGGGCAGGAGGTGGGTTTGGGGGGCTGGAGAGGGTCACAGAGGGTTGGAGTGTGTTTATGGGGTGCTGGAGCTGTTTATGGGGTGCTGGAGCCCCTCAGAGTAGGGTAGGACTGCATTTAGGGGGTGTAGGACTGTGTTTGTTGGGTGTCAGACCCATTTTTGGGCTGCTGGAGTGTCACTTCACCCGCTCCTTCTACAAACACATCCTGGGCAAGTCTGTGCGGTAAGAGGGGGCAGGAGGTGGGGTTTGGGGGCTGGGGGTGTGCTTGGAGCTGTTTATGGGGTGCCAGACCCATTTATGGGGTGCTGGAGCCCCTCAGAGGAGGGTGGCATTGCATTTAGGGGGTGCTGGAGCCATTTAGGGGGTGCTGGAGCCCCTCAGAGGAGGTGGGATTGCATTTGTCAGGTGTGGAATCTGTTTATGGGGTGCTGGAACCCCTCAAAAGAAGGTAGGACTGCATTTATGAGGTGCTGGAGTCATTTGCGGGGGTGACACTGCATTTAGAGAGTGCTGGAGCTGTTTAGGGGGTGCTGGAGCCCCTCAGAGGAGGTGGGACTGCATTCCTGGGGTGCAGGACTCCATTTAGGGGATGCTGGAGTTATCTGTGGAGTGTGGGATCTGTTTATAGGGTGCTGCAGCCCCTCAGAAGAGGGTGGGACTGCATTTAGGAGGCATGGGACTGCATTTATTGGGTGTCAGAGCCGTTTATGGAGCGCTGGACTCCCTTAGCAGGGTGTGGAACTGCATTTATGGGGCTCTGGACCCCTGGCAGGGTCTGAACCCGTTTTTATGGAGTCTCCAGCAGGGTGTGACCCCACTTTTGGGGCTCCCTGGCAGGAACTGACCCCATTTTTGGGCCTCCTCATAGTTTCTGACCTTGTTTTTGGGGCTCCCAGCAGAGTCTGACCCCGTTTTTGGGGCGCTGCCCCCCGTTTTTGGCCCCCCAGGTACACGGACATGGAGAGCGAGGACTATCACTTCTACCAGGGCCTCGTGTACCTGCTGGAGAACGACGTCTCCACGCTGGGCTACGACCTCACCTTCAGCACCGAGGTGGGGACCCCCAAAACCAGCCCTGGGACCCCCCAAAACCAGCCTTGGGAGCACATGGACACCCCAAAACCATCCCTGGGACCACCCCAGGGGCACAGGGACCCCCCAAAACCAGCCTTGAGGGTCACCAGCTCCCCACAGCTGCCCCTGGAGGGTCCCATGTGCCCCCCTAGGTGCAGGAATTTGGGGTGTTTGAGGCTCAGGAATGTTCCCTCCATGTCCCCACATCCTGCTGACCCCCCTGTGCCCCCCCAGGTGCAGGAATTTGGGGTGTGTGAGGTGCGGGACCTGAAGCCCAACGGGGCCAACGTGCTGGTGACGGAGGAGAACAAGAAGGAGTACGTGCACCTCGTGTGCCAGATGCGCATGACTGGTGAGCCCTGGGGACAGGGGGCCCTGGGGGGCTCTGGGGGGCTCCTGGGACCCCCCTGACCCCCAGAACCTTGGGGGGCACTGGGTGTGTAAAGGGAACACTGGTGTGACACAGCCCTGTGTGCCATGGGGACATTGGTGTCACATTGTGAGACATTGTCACTGGGGACACTGGTGTGACACAGCCCCTGTGCCAAGGGGACACTGGTGTGACATTGTGACACATTGTGACACGTTGTCACTGGGGACACTGGTGTGACAGCCCCATGTGCCAAGGGGACACTGGTGTGACACAACCCCTCATTCAATGGGGACACTGGTGTGACACAGCCCCTTGTGCAATGGAGACATTGATGTGACACAGCCCTGTGTGCCAAGGGGACATTGGTGTCACATTGTGAGACATTGTCAATGGGGACACTGGTGTGACACAGCCCTGTGTTCAGTGGGGACATTGGTGTGACACTGCCCTGTGTGCAATGGTGACACTGGTGTGACACAGCCCCTCATTCAGTGGGGACATTGGTGTGACACAGCCCCATGTGCTGTGGGGACACTGGTGTGACACTGCCCTGTGTTCAATAGGGACATTGGTGTGACACTGCCCCTCAATGGGGACATTGGTGTGACACTGCCTGTGTGCCAAGGGGACACTGGTGTGACACTGCCCTATGTGCAATGGGGACACTGGTGTGACATAGCCCTGTGTGCATTGGGGACATTGGTGTGACACTGCCCTGTGTGCAGTGGGGACACTGGTGTGACACAGCCCTGTGTGCCAAGGGGACATTGGTGTCACATTGTGAGACATTGTCACTGGGGACACTGGTGTGACACAGCCCTGTGTGCAGTGGGGACATTGGTGTCACACAGCCCTGAGTGCCAAGGGGACATTGGTGTGGCACAGCACAATGTGCAATGGGGACACTGGTGTGACACAGCCCCATGTGCTGTGGGGACACGGGTGTGACACTGCCCTGTGTTCAATAGGGACACTGGTGTGACACTGCCCCTCAATGGGGACATTGGTGTGACACAGCCCAGCCCCGTGTGCAATGGGGACACTGGTGTGACACTGCCCTATGTGCAATGGGGACATTGGTGTGACACAGCCCTGTGTGCAGTGGTGACACTGGTGTGACACTGTGACAGTGTGACACATTGTCACGGAGGACCCTGGTGTGGCACAGCCCCGTGTGCCAGGGGGACACTGGTGTGACACAGCGCTGGACATTGGTGTGACACACCCCCGTGTGCAATGGGGACACTGGTGTGACATTGTGACACTTTGTCACGGGGGACCTTGGTGTGGCACAGCCCTGTGTTCAGTGGGGACATTGGTGTGACACTGCCCTGTGTGCAGTGGGGACATTGGTGTGACACAGCCCCTGTGCCAAGGGGACACTGGTGTGACACTGTGACACGTGGTGACACATAGTCACGGGGGACCCTGCTGTGGCACAGGGGCCATCCGGAAGCAGCTGGCAGCGTTCCTGGAGGGGTTCTACGAGATCATCCCCAAGCGCCTCATCTCCATCTTCACGGAGCAGGAGCTGGAGCTGCTCATCTCGGGGCTGCCCACCATCGACATCGACGACCTCAAGGCCAACACTGAGTACCACAAGTACCAGGGCAACTCCATCCAGGTGGGGATGGATCCTGGGGGTGGTTTTGGGGGATTTTGCGGGGATTCCAGGGAGTTCTGGGGTGGTTCCAAGGGATTCCAGGGAGTTGTGGGGGGGATTCCAGGGAGTTCTGGGGGGATTCCAGGGGGATTTTGAGTACCAGAGCAATTCCATCCAGGTGGGGCTGGATCCTGGGGGGGTTTTGGGGGAATTCCAGGGGCTTCTAAGGGATTCTACGCAGTGTGGGGGGGATTCCGGGGGGATTCTGTGGGGTTACAGGGGGTTCTTGGGGGATTCCAGGGGGGTTTTGGGTACCAGGGCAACTCCATCCAGATGGGGATGACCTCCTGGGGAGTATTCTGGGAGTTCCAGGGGGTTCTGGGGGAATTCCAAGGGGTTCTTGGGTACCAGGGTGACTCCATCCAGGTGGGGCTGGATCCTGGGAGGGTCCTGAGGGGATCACCGGGGTTTTGGGGGAGTTCTGGGGAGATTCCAGGGGGGTTCTGAGTACCAGGACAACTCCATCCAGGTAGGGCTGGATCATATGAGGGTTCCAGGTAGGGTCCTGGGGGATTCCAGGGGTTCTGGGGGGATTCCAGGAGGTCCTGAGGGGGATTCCAAGGGGATTTTGAGTACCAGGGCAACCCCATCCAGGTGGGGCTGGATCATGGGAGGATTCCAGGGGGATTCTGCAGGGTTCCAGAGGGTTCCAAGGGGGACTCCAGAGGATCCTGACTGTCCCCATCCCTGTGTCCCCACCCCAGATCCAGTGGTTCTGGCGTGCCCTGCGCTCCTTCGACCAGGCCGACCGCGCCAAGTTCCTGCAGTTTGTGACGGGCACGTCCAAGGTGCCCCTGCAGGGATTCGCCGCCCTCGAGGGCATGAACGGCATCCAGAAATTCCAGATCCACCGCGACGACCGATCCACGGACCGGCTGCCCTCGGCCCACACCTGGTGAGGGGGCGGGAGGGGACACAGGAGGGACATGGGGGGGGACAGAGGGACATGGGAACACAGCAGGGACATGGGGACACAGGGGGGACATGGGGGGACATGGGGACACAGGATGGACACAGACAGGGGACAGGGACATAAAGGGACACTGAGCACCTGCTGCTGGCACACACCTGGTGAGGGGACACAGGAGGGACACAGACGGGGACAGGGACATGGAGGAGACATCAGGGGACATCAGGAGGACACAGAGATGGGAACAGGGGACACACGGCTGAGGTGACACTGGGAGGAGACGGGGACAACTCACTGGGGTCACCTGAGGACACCACAACAGGGACACACCCAAGGAGTAAAATTTAGGAGCCAGGACAGTGACACCGGGGACAAATCTGGGACACGGGAATGTGTCAGTGGGGTGGCACTGGGGCCAGTGGCCCTCAGGGAGGTGACAATGACTCGGGTGTGTCCCCAGCTTCAACCAGCTGGACCTGCCGGCCTACGAGAGCTACGAGAAGCTGCGGCACATGCTGCTCTTGGCCATCCAGGAGTGCTCCGAGGGCTTCGGGCTGGCCTAGGGGGGCCGCCCCGACCCCCCTGCAGGGGCTCTATAAATATATATATATTTTTTTGTTCCATTGGCTTTTTTTGGTTTGTTTTGGTTTTTTGGGTTTTTTTGGGGTTGGTTTTTTTTTTTTTTTTTTTTTTTTGGGGGGGGGAGGTTTTTTTGTTGGTTTTTGTTTTTTTTTTTTTTTCCTCCGGTCCCGGTTTGGGGGGGGTTTTGCTCTGTTGGAGGGTTGGGGGTTCCCTCCTCCTGCCCCTCACCCCCTCCCCCCTGTGTTGGGGGCTGGGGGTGGGGGGCGGGGATGGTGAAAGGGGGGGAGAGCCCCTGAAATTATAAATAATAAGTTCAGCCCCTCCCCCCACCCCAAAACTGAGAGAAAAAGTTTAAAAAAAAAAAAAAAAAAGGAATAAAAAAGTGCACTCTTGGTAAGGGCAGTCCCGGTCGTTCTTGGCGGGGAGGGGCGGGGCTGGGCCGCCATCTTGGGTGTGGCGGGGCGGGATCATCGCACGTGGCCGCCATTTTGAGTGTGGCACTGAGGGCCGGTCGTCCTATGGCCGCCATCTTGAGCGGGGCCGTGGCGCGTTGGCCACACTGGGGGCGCCATTTTGAGTGTGGCGGGGGGTGTCGCCATTTGGCGGCCGCCATCTTGGGTGTGGCATCTGTACTGGTGCGCCATCTTGAGCGTGGCTGCTGGTCGCCATGTTGGGTGTGGCTATGAGGGAACGCTGCCGCCTCGCCGTGAGCCTTTTTACGCTGCCCCGGAAGTGGCGCCACTAAGCGGCGCCAGGGATCCCGGCGGCGTGGGGAGCCGCAGCCATGACCCGCTCCCGTGAGTTCGGGGAGGCACCGGGAGGGCTCGGGGGGTTCTGGGGACCCTCCCAGACCCCGAGCTCACCCCGCCCCTCCCTGCAGGACGACAGGTGGAAGCGTCCCGGAAGAAGCGCGTCCAGGTGAGCCCCAGGCCGGTCCGGGGCAGGGAGGGAACCGGGCGGGTTTAGGGGTGCAGCTCTTTGCCCCCTCCGTGTGTTCCCCCCGTTTGTGACCTCCCGCCATGTCCCCAGGCCCGGCGCAAACGCGGCGGGATGAAGAAGGACCCGGGGGTGCCGCAGCTCGGTCGCTTCACCGCCTTCGTGCGGCAACAACAGAGCAAGACCCGGCAGAGACCGGTAAAGAGCCTGCGGGGGCGTTTTGGGGGTCACCCCGAGGGGAGGGAATTTTGGGTTGTCCTCCAGATGCGACCCCGGGAGGGACTCTGGGGTTTCCCCGGGGTATTTTGGGGTGTCCCTGCCGAATTTGAGTGCAGGATTTTGGAGTGTTCCTCTCATTGTGACCCTCGAGGGGGCAGTTTGGGGTGATCCCTCCCAGCCTGACCCCGGGGTTTGGGGGGTCTGACCCCTCCGTGTCCCACAGGTGCTGAAGGTACAGAAGAGATCACACCTGGCCCTGCACCTGGCGGATGCTCTGCAGCGACAGCAGCACTTCCAGAGCCAGGTGGGGCTGGGAACACCAGGGGGGAACTCCCTAAAGAGTGGGGGGATTCCCCTGAGAGTGAGGAACCCCCCGAGGTGGGTGGGGGGGGGTCTCCTCTAGGACAAGGGACTCCCCAGAGGACAGGGTGGGTTCCCCACACAGGAAGGATTCCCCGGAGAATTGGGGAATCCCCCCAAAAATCGGGGTGTCCCCCCATGGATGGAGGGGTCCCCATAACACAGGTGCTCCCAGGAGAAGGAGGAAGAGGAGGAGGAGCTCCCCCAGCCCCCCCAGGACGAGGCATCGCTGCGACAATTCGGGCGGGAGCTGCGCAAGGTCAGTGCCGGGGGTTTGGGGCGATTTTTTGGGGGTGAGGGTCTTTCCCCCTCACCTGAACCTCAATTCTGGCAGGTGCTGACGGCGTCTGACGTGGTGCTGGAGGTGCTGGACGCCCGTGACCCCCAGGGCTGCCGCAGCCCCCGGCTCGAGGGGGCCCTGAGGCCCCAGCAGCACCTCGTGCTCGTCCTCAACAAGATCGGTGAGAGGATCTGGGGGGATCCTGGCATGGATTTGGGGGTTTCCCTTGTCCCCACAGCCCTGGGGGCAACCCTGTGTGTCCCCCCACCCCCAGACCTGGTGCCAAGGGACGTGGTGGCTGCGTGGCTGAAGCACCTGCGGGCCGAGTTCCCAGCCGTGGCCTTCAAGTCGTGCACGCAGCAGCAGAGCCGAAACCTGGTGGGTGTTGGGGGGCCCTGGGGGGGTGGGGGGCTCAGGTGAGGGGGTCCCCCTGACCCCCCTGTGTCCCCACAGAAGCAGAGCCGGGGGTCAGCAGAGACAGCCCCCGAGGAGGTGCTGGCAGGGGGGGCCTGCGTGGGGGCCGAGAGGCTCCTGCACATCCTGAAGAACTACGGCCGCTGCGGAGAGGCCAAGACCTCCATCACCGTGGGGGTCGTGGGTGAGGGGGCTGGGGGGAGTTTGGGGGGCTGGAAAATGGTGGGGTGGGCTGGGGTGGTGGGTGAGGGGGGCATAGGGGGGGCGTTTGGGGGGCTGTGGGTTGCGGGGGGTGTGTGAAAGGGAGGCCTGGGGTATGAGGAGGGACTTGAGGGGGCTGTGGGATGAGTGGGGGGCTGGGGGGACGTGGAAGGCTGTGAAATAGGAGGTTGGGGGGTATGAGGGGGGCTTTTGGGTGGCTGGGAAAATGTGTGGGGCTGTGAAATAGGAGATAAGTGAGTGGGATGTGGGGGATTTGGGTGGGCAGTTGAGGGGCTGGGGGAATGTGGGGGGTTGTGGGGCTGGGATTGAGTGGGGGGCTGTGAAAGGGAGGGCTGGGGGTTAAGTGGGGATTTTGGGGTCCCCCCCTGACCACTCCCCCTCCCCAGGGTACCCCAACGTGGGCAAGAGCAGCCTCATCAACAGCCTCAAGCGCAGCCGAGCCTGCGTGGTGGGGGCCATGCCCGGGGTCACCAGGTGAGCCCCCCAGGGCTGGGCTGGGCTGGGCTGGGCTCACAGTGCCCAGGGGGAGTGGGAGGAGCCTGGGTTGACCCTGCCCAGGTGTGGGTGTGCCCCAGGGAGCATCACTCAGGTGTGTGGGTGTGGTACAGGGAACCCTGCCCGAGCGTATGGTGGGTGTGGCACACAGACCTTGGCCAGGTGTGTGGTGGGTGTGGCACAGGCACTACCCATGGGTGTGGCACAGAGACCCAGGTGTGGATGGGTGTGGCACACAGATCCCAGGTGTGGATGGGTGTGGCGCACACACCTTGCCCAGGTGTGTGGTGGGTGTGGCACACACAGCCCAGGTGTGTGGTGGGTGTGGCACACAGACCCTGCCCAGGTGTGTGGTGGGTGTGGCACACGCAGCCCAGGTGTGGATGGGTGTGGCACACACATCCCGCCCAGGTGTGGATGGGTGTGGCACACAGCCCAGATGTGTGGATGGGTGTGGCACACGCAGCCCAGGTGTGGATGGGTGTGGCACACACATCCTGCCCAGGTGTGGATGGGTGTGGCACACAGCCCAGATGTGTGGATGGGTGTGGCACACACAGCCCAGGTGTGGTGGGTGTGGCACACACAGTCCAGGTGTGGATGGGTGTGGCACATAGACCCTGCCCAGGTGTGGTGGGTGTGGCACACACAGCCCAGGTGTGTGATGGGTGTGGCACGCTGACCCCGCCCCCAGGTGCCTGCAGGCCGTGCAGCTGGACCGGCACATCCAGCTCCTGGACTGTCCTGGGGTGGTGCTGGACTCTGGGGACCCCCCGGCCGCTGCCCCCCTGAGGGGGGCCCTGGCCCCCCAGCGCCTGCGGGACCCCCTGAGCCCCGCCTGCGCCATCCTGCGCCGCTGCCCCCTCCAGCAGGTGCGTGGGGACCCCTGGGGGGCTGAGGGTACCTTGGGGGGCCCATCACCACAGCAGTGGGGAGGGGTGGGTTCCCAATTTGAGGGGACCCCGTTTTTTCAGCTGAATCCGCAGATTTAGTGCTCAGCTCTTTGGGGGGATGTCATCTTGATCTTTTTCCGTCTTCTAATATTGGCATTTTTGTAGTGGAGTTTCTTGCATGCTTTTAAGTAAACAAAAGTGATTTTTGGAAACTACATTCATCTCTGTAGGAATTGATATTTTATCAATTGTTCCTCCTCCAGAAGAGAGGAATTGATATTTTATCAATTGTTCCTCCTTCAGAGAGGAATTGATATTTTATCAATTGTCCCTCCTCCAGAGAGGAAGTACAATTTCCAAAAATCGCTTTATGTTTACTTAAAAGTCTGTGAGAAACTCTACTATAAAAATGTAAATATTAGAAGGCTAAGAAAGATCAGGGCAAAGGTGGGGGGGGGATTCAGTGACCCCCCAAAATCGGGTCAACATTGAGGGTCCCCATAGCACTGGGGAGGGGAGGTTATTAAATGCTTTTAAGCATTTTCACTCCTATTTGGCCACAGAAAAGGGGCAAGGTGACAATCCCCTGCGTGTCCTTTTCCCCCCCAAACCCCGCTGTGTCCCCCCCACAGCTGAGCGAGCTCTACGGGGTCCCCCCCTGCGCTGACCCCCTGCAGTTCCTGGCCCACCTGGCCCGGCGGCAGGGCCGGCTCCGCCCGGGAGGGCTGCCGGACGCCAACGCCGCCGCCGTGGCCCTGCTGCGCGACTGGACCAGGTGGGTCAGGGAGGGGGGTGATTTGGGGGGGGTCTCCACACTCTGACCCCATTTTGGGGGGCTGGAAAGGGGTTTCTGCACCTTCCCCCCCTTTTCAGGGGGGCTGGAGAGGGTCCCTATACACCCTGACCCCATTTTGGGGGACTGGGAAGGGGTTTCTGCATCCTCACCCCCTTTCTGGGGGGACTTAGAAGGGGTTTCTGCACCTTCCCCACCCTTTTCGGGGGGGCTGGGAAGGGGTTTCTGCACCCTCACTCCCTTTCTGGGGGGCTGGGAAGGGTCCCCATACACCCTGACCTCATTTTTGGGTACAGCAGGGGTCTTTCCACACTCTCTAACCCCATTTTGGGAGGTCTGTATGGCTTCCCTATGCCCTGACCCCTTTTTTGGGGACAGGAAGAGTCTTTCCACACTTTGTGAGCCCCTTGTTGTGGACCAAAGAGTCTTTTCAGACCCTGTGACCCCTTTCTGGGGGGCTGTGGGGTCCTTCCCACACCCTGACTGCCCTTTATCAAACATCGGAGCTGTTTTTTCATACCCTGTGATCCCCTTTTTGGGGACTGGAGGGGTTTTTCCACCCCCTGTGACCCCATTTAGGAGGGGCTGCAGGGTCCTGCCACACCCTCAGCTCTGTTTTTGGCAACGTGAGTGGTCTCCCCACACCCTGACCACCATTTTTGGGGACAGGAGGGCTCTCCCCACACCCTCAGCTCTGTTTTTAGGGATAGGAGGGCTCTCCCCACACCCTCAGCTCTGTTTTTTAGGGTCAGGAGGGGTCTTCCCACACCCTGACTTCTGTTTTTGTGGACATGAGTGGTCTCCTCAAACCCTGACCACCATTTCTGGGGACAGGAGGGATCTCCCCACCCCCTGAGCTCTGTTTTTGGGGACAGGAGGGCTCTCCCCCATACCCTGACCACCATTTTTGTGGACACGAGGGCTCTCCCCACGCCCTCAGCTCTGTTTTTAGGGATAGGAGGGCTCTCCACACGCCCTCAGCTCTGTTTTTGGGGACAGGAGGGCTCTCCACATGCCCTCAGCTCTGTTTTTAGGGATAGGAGGGCTCTCCACACGCCCTCAGCTCTTTTTAGGGATAGGAGGGATCTCCCCACACTCTCAGCTCTGTTTTGGAGGACAGAAGGGCTCTCCCCACACCCTGACCCCCCTTTTCCCCCACAGCGGGAAGATCTCATACTACACCCACCCCCCCAAATCGCGGGGGGTGCAGCTCGAGGCCCAAATCCTGCCAGCCCTGGGGCCAGCACTGGACCTGGAGGCTCTGGAACAGGGCGATGCCGAGGCCCTGGCAGGTGAGCAGCACCTGCTCCCCGCTCCCTTCACCCCTCAGAGACCCCCCAACACTCACCTGTCCCCCCACAGCTGTCCCAGTGATGGTGACGGGGATCGGGCTGTCCCCGCTCAGTCCTGAGGAGGAAGGGGAAGGAGAAGCCATGGAGGACGACAGCGGCGACCCGGAGGTGGGAAGGGATTTGTTGAGGTGGAGATTGTTTTTTTGGAGAGCAGTGGGTTAATATTTGACCCCCTCCCCAGTTTGGCACGATGACAGTGGAGCTCAAGCCCCGGGTGAAGTCGGGGGACACCAGGGGGGAGTCAGTGCCCAGAGCCCCCAGTCTGGAGGAGGTGGCTGCACTCCCTGCTCTGTTCCAAGGCCAGGGGCTGCAGGCAGCTGGGAAAAGGAGAAAAAAGCTGCAAAAAAGAGCAGGTGAGTGAAGAAGTGAAGACACCCCCTTTTCCTGACCCCCCCCCCCCCAAAACCTCCCTGACCACCTCACTTCAAATTCCTGATCACTCCTGTCCTGCAGAGAAAATCGCCACAAAGCTGTCGGAGACGTTGGAGGCGGCCATGCAGTTCTGAGGGATCAAAAAATTAAATTAAAATATTATGTTTAAATAAGAAACGGTTAAAAAAAGCCTTTTTTTAGAAATAAACTACGGGAATAGGGGTGCTATAGGTGGGGTTTGAGGGATCTTTCAAGTAGGAGGTTGAAATGTGGAGGCTTTGGGGGTGTCCCTGTGGGGGTTTTGGGGGGTCTCACCCCATCTTATAGCTGGGGGGCGGGAGTGGGGACGTAGAATCCCCCCCACACACTTGAGGGTACCCTGTTTTTACAGCTGACTCAGCAGATTTAATGCTCAGCCACTTAGTGAATCTCAAAATTAGGTTCAAGGGGAGTGATGAGCATTGAGGCTGTACCCCATTATCCACCTCCACAGCTCCCCAGTTCCTACAGCACCCAGTGCCCCACTTTGACACTAAATGAGCATCCCCCAACCCTCCAGAGCACCCCAAAAGCCACTTCGAACACCTCACACACTCCCTGAGGTCCCACAGCTCCCCAAAACCCCCTTGTACATCCCCAAAAAACAACAAGGTGCCTCCGCAAACCATCACCCTTACCCCTCACGGCACCCTCAGCTCTACAGGCAGGGGATGAAGGTTCCTCTGGGATTTTGGGGTGCCCTCAATATCCCAGTGCCGGGCTGGGTGTGGGCACGGGCACCGAGCTCCCCTCAGCCTCTGCCGCCATTTTGCCGCCTCTTCTTCCACCTGTGGGAAGAGCCGCGGCAGCGTGTTACAGGTGGTGGTGGCAGCGCAGGTGTTTCAAATAACGGTTGTTAAGCTGAATGGAAGGGCGAAATGGGCCATTGAGGGTGATTTTTGTGTGCTTTGCGGTTTTTTTCCAGGGCCATTTTGCGCCGTGAGGGCGGGGGGGGGGCGCGTGCCGCTCTTTTCCCGCTTTTTTCGCCACCTGAGGGGAGGGGAGGGAGGGTGGAGCGCGAGACTCGCACGGCGGGGGGCGGGGCGAGCTCGGGGTCTCGGCCAATGGTGATGCGGGGATGGGATGGTAGGTGGGGCGAGCGCCGGGATGGACCAATGGGAAGCGGGGCTGGCGTGGGCAGGGCCGGTGGGTGTGGGCGGGGCCGGCGCAGTCGCGGGCGGAGCGCGGTCGGTGACGGTTCGTGTCTGCGCCGGGTCGTTGGCCGGGCCTTGCAGGGGGTCTCTGCGGCCCTGCTGAGGGTGGGACGCGGGGGACGGCCTTAGGGGTGTTCTCGTCGTGGTTTTAGCCCGCCTGGTGCTTTTTTTTTCTCTCAGAGCTGCTGTGAGAAATGTCCCAGCGGAAGCGCAGCAAAGGATTCGGCTCCTCTCAGGTGAGAGGTTGCTTCTTCCCCCTTCTCCACTCATTTATTCTTCCCTTCCCGCCTGGCTCCTCTCATTCTCCCCGCCTGGCCCCTCTCATTCTCCCCTCCTCTGTTTTGGTCCCTTCCCCAGCATTAACTTCTCCCGCTTTCCCTGTCCTTTCCACTCAGATGACCGATGGGGAGGATGATTTCATCCCGACCCAGACGGAGCGGCGCTCCCAGGACCAGGTGAACCAGAAGGTGGATTGCGGTGATCCCCTCTCTACCCGCTCCTGGAGTCCTGTGTCTGCATTCTTCTGTTATCAGCCCGCTCTTGGCCTTCCCTGCTAATTCCCCCACAGGTGAGTGAGCTGGTTCAGTTCCTGCTCGTGAAGGACCAGAAGAAGATCCCTATCAAGAGAGCAGGTACGTTTAGGGGAGCCCCCTTTCCACGGCGTTTGGACCCCTAAATCCTTGCTGGCCGTGGGGAGCTCAGAGTTCCAGGCTCCCTCAGCGGTTCCTTCCCTGTTTCTTGTAGACATGCTGAAGAATGTAATCCGGGAATACAGGGATGCCTATTCTGAAATCGTCAACAAGGCGGGCAAGACCCTGCAGGAGGTGGGAGGAACAGGGTAGGGGAAGGGGAGGGTTTTAGGGAGAAAACGCCCCGTGGATTATTAACCCTTGTCCTCCCACAGGTGTTCGGGCTGCAGCTGGTGGAGATCGACTCCAAACGCCACACCTACATCCTCATCAATAATCTGCCCTGTGCTGAGGGCAAGTACCTGTGCAGGTGAGGGGCTGCTGCTGGGGGACTCCTGGGTGATTTGAGGAGGGGAACCCCATCAGTGTGTGCCCCCCACCTCACCCACATGGGTGACACACCAGTGTTTGCTGCAGGGACGAGGAGAAGGAGAAGATGGGGCTCCTCTTAATCATCCTCAGCTTCATCTTCATGAAGGGCAACTCAGTCAAAGACAGTAAGTCCTCCCTCAAACCCCACCGTACCCCCCTTTACACCCCACTCACTGACACCCCCTTTTCCAGGTGCTTTGTGGGAGTTCCTGCATCTGCTCCGTGTGTACCCAGGGTAGGATATGGGGGGACACACATGGAATGTGGGGTGGGATGGGGCTGCTCAGTGCCACCCCTCACTAACCCCCATCCTCAGGAGGCAGCACCAGGTGTTTGGGGATGTTCGGAAGCTGGTGACAGAGGAGTTTGTGAGGCAGAAGTGAGTCGGGGGGTCCTGGTAGGGTTTTGGGTGCTTTTGGGGTGCGGGGTTTGGGGTGTGGGTTTGGAGTGCGGGATTTGGGGCCCAGGGTTTGGGGTGTGGGTTTGGGGTGCAGGTGTGGGGTTTGGGGTGTGGGTTTGGGATGCAGGGTTTGGGGTGTGGAGTTTGGGGTGCAGGGCCTGGGGTTTGGGGTGTGTATTTGGAGTGCAGGGTTTGGGATGCAGGATTTGGGGCCCAGGGTGTAGGGCATGGAGTTTGGAGTGTGGGGTTTGGAGTGCAGGGTTTGGGGTTTGGAGTGCGGGGTTTGGGGTGTAGATCAGGGTGCAGGGGTCCCCCCATCCCTCCCGGTGTGCCCAGAGCAGCCTTGGCGCCAGCCTTGGCCGGGCTGTTTATACCACACCGCAGAGCAAAGCCTGCAGCCCCCACGCCCCACAGCCTGAGGGGTCCCTCGTGGGGCTGGGGGAGTGCTGGACACCCCCCTGCACACCCCAAAACCTGCAGGGAGGGGTCACCAGCCATCCCTCCGCAGGTACCTGGAGATCACCCCCATCCCCCTGACGGACCCCCAGGAATTCAAATACCAGTGGGGGCCACGGGCAGAAAAGGAGATCTCCAAGAAGGATGTGCTGAACGCTGTGGCGAAGGTGAGGCCATGCTGGGGAGGCATCTCTGCATTTTTGGGGGGCTCCAGGGCTCGATTTGATGCTCCCTCCCCCATTTTTCTCCCACTCAGATACAAGGCAAGGACCCCACATTCTGGTCAAGCCAGTACAGCGAGGCCGAGGCCACCCGCTGACCCCCCAAAATAAAGGCACCCCGTTGGTGTGCAGCCCCCCGATCTCCATGCTCAGTGCTTGGTTGTACAAGGTTTAATTTTGGGGAGGGGTCTCCCTTTGTCCCTAAGGGACCCCTCAGAAGTGCTCGGGGACAGTGTTGAGGGCATCGGCTGCAGTGCGGTTGATGTCGACGTTCTGTGGGGTGAAGATGTGGGGCTTTGGGGGATCTCCCCCAAAATCTAACACCTCCCTCAGTTTATGGGGGATTTAATGAGATCTGCACCCTCTCTTTGGGGTGGATATGGGGGTGGGGGCCCTCACCTGGGGTCGTGCCCGGTGGGTGTTCACTGCCTCGATGTTGAGGAAGATGGACTCGACTTCACAGCCTGGTTCCAGGGGAAGAAGGGACATGGCTGCAGCTTGGTGGGGGGGCTTTGGGGAGGGATTGTCCCCATTTTGTGGAGGGACACTGGGGGTATGGTCTTCTCTTGGGGGAAATTGTGATCATTTTTAGCTGGGACACTGCTGGAACAATCATCTTTTGCAGGGGAAGAACTGTCCCCATTTTGGGGTGGGACAAGGGGAGCAGTCCCTTTTCGGGGGGGATTTGTCCCCATTTTCAGGTGGGATACTGGGGTTGTTTTTGGGGTCTCTTGGGGTGGTTGTTCCCTTTTATGCTGGGACTGTAAGAGATGGTCTCCTTTGGGGGGAATTGTCCCCATTCTGGGGAGGGACTCTGGGGAGAAAGTCTCAGTCTCATTTCTGGGGGACTTTGTCCTCATTTCTGGGAGGGACACAAGGGGGAACAGTCTCCTTTTTGGGGGGATATTGTCCCTGTTTTGGGGAGGGACACAAGGAGATACAGTCTCCTTTTTGGGGGGACATTGTCCCCATTTTGGGGAGGGACATGAGGAACAGTCCCCTTTTGGGGGGGATATTGTCCCTGGTTTTTGGGGGGGACAGTCTCTTTTTGGGGGGATATTGTCCTCATTTTGGGGAAGGACACGAGGAACAGTCCCCTTTTGGGGTGATATTGTCCCTGTTTTGGGGAGGGACTATGGGGGGACAGTCCCTTTTTGAGGGGACACCACCCCACTCACCGTAGGCCACAGGGGTCAGCTTTAGCACTGTGTGCAGGGGGCACTTGAGGTAGGGCAGCTCATCTGGGGGGGGATTTAAGAGCATGAGATGGGCACAGCAGCAGGTCTGGGGTGTCCCCAGCTGTCCCCTGCCTGTCCCCAAGGCCTCACCCGCGCTCTTGTCCAGGAAATAGGCCAGCAGGCAGCGCATCACAGCCTGGTGACACACCACCAGGACGTTCTCCTGCCGCTCCAGCTCCATGATGACAGGCTCCAGCCGCTGCACCAGGTCCTCGTAGGACTGGGGAGGGCAGTTAGGGGGTGTCCCCAAACCCCTGATCCCCCCCAGATGTCCCCCAGGGGGGTTTTGGGGGTACCTCTCCCTTGGGGTAGCGATAGCGATACTTGTCCTGATCCCGCAGCGCCAACTCCTTGGGGTAGCGCTCCTGGATCTCCTCGTAGGTCATCTCCTCACAGACCCCCTGTGAGGGGACGGCGGTGTTAGGGGGCGTGGGGGGTGTTTTGGGGGTTCCCCTCTCCCCAAAAAAAAGGGTGCGTGGCTCACGGCGTCGATCTCGTTGAGGGCTTTCCACTGCTCGTAGGGCACGCCCAGCGCCTCGGCCGTCTGGATGGTGCGTTTCATGTGGCTGGTCCACACCTTCAGCTCCCGGATGTTCTGGCTGCGGATGAACTGGGCCAGCGCCTGGGCGTACTGGGAGCGGCGGGGAGAAGGGTTTGGCCACTGCGTGTGGCTTTCCCTGGCTCTGTCCCCTCTGGGCACAGCCCTCACCCCATAGCAGGGGATGGAGAGCATCGGCGTGTGGCTTGGACAATTCGCGCCAGGCTGTGATCACCTGGGGTGACTCTGCTGGGTGTGGCCTCCTTTAGCTCCGCCCCACACCTCACCTGTTCCCCCCAGCCCCACCTGGTACCTTTGAGGGGGCATCCCTGCGTCCTGACAGGCTGAGCTGGCTCTGATCCCACCCATTGCCTACAAGGGGACATCCCTGTGTCCCCCAGGTGTATTCCCTCAGGTTGAGCAGCTCTGACCCCACCCGAGAACATCCCTGTGTCCCCCAGGTGTGTCCCTGCAGGTTGAGCTGGCTCTGACCCCCCCCAGCCCCACCTGCTGCCCACGGGGGGACAGCCCCGAGTCTCCCCCGATGCGTCCCCACAGGTTGAGCTGGCTCTCTCCGTGGCGGCTCAGGTAGATGGTGCGGGGCGTGACGTGGATGTTCATCAGGTAATAGACAATGCGGCTCTGCACGTGGCCCTGCACCCGGTTCGCCAGGTACCGCACGCCCACGTCGAAGATCTTGATGTAGGACAGCCCGCTGGGGGGAAAATGAGGGGGGGACAGGTCAGGGCAGGCCTGGAGGGGTGTGGGGGGGATGTGGGGTGGGGGTCACCTGTCCAGCTCGTCGTCCAGGGGCTCGTAGGTGGCCTTGTAGCACTCGATGCGCTTCAGGAAATCGGCCACCGCCTCGTCCTGCCCGCGGCCCTTGTAGTCGGGGCTGCTCAGCTTCACTTGCTGGAGGATTGGGGGGAGCACGGCTTTTTGGGGGGCACACACAGCTTCCCTACATCTCCCAGCCCCAGTTGTCACCTCCAGGTCACTGTTGTCACCTCCAGGTCCCTGTTGTCACACCCTGCCCAGGGTCTCACCTTGATGTTTTCCTCTATGATGGCGGGGTCGTCACAGATGGACTCGACGAACAGAACCTGGAGAGAGAGGGAAAAGAGGGGGGCACCGGTGGCTCCCCCATGCTGTGACACCCCCCAAACAGTGCCACCACCTCCCCATGTTGTGACACCCCCCAAACAGTGCCACCACCCCCCCCATGCTGTGACACCCCCCAAACAGTGCCACCACTTCCCCATGTTGTGACACCCCCCAAACAGTGCCACCACCCCCCCATGTTGTGACACCCCCCAAACAGTGCCACCACTTCCCCATGTTGTGACACCCCCAAAACTGTCACCTCCCCATGCTGTGACACCACCAAGTTGGTGCCACCCCCGTGCTATGGCACCCACAATGTCACCTCCCCAAGGACACAAGGTCACATTTGGTCCTCCCCCCAAATTGTGGACACCCCCAAAACAGTGCCAACACCCCCCAGAGTCATTGTCACTGCCCTCACTGTGCTGTGAGCACCCCAAAACACTGTCACCCCCCCAAGTCACTGCAGGAGTGTCCCTGTGTGCTGTAGCCCCCCCCCCCCCCCCAGTCAGTGCCACCCCCCTCCCCAAATTGTGGATGTCCCCAAATCGGTGTCACCCCCTCCCTCCCCATGTTGTCACACCCCCAAATCAGTGCCACCACCCCCAAAGTGGATACCCCAAAACCATATCGAGGACACCCCCAAAACAGCATCAACCCCCCTCATCCTGTGTGGACACCCCCATATCAATCCCCTCCCATCCTCTGGGTACCCCCAAAACAGTTCTACCCCTCCCAACATGCTCGAGACCCCCCCGAGCGGCACTTCCACCGCCTCAAATCTATGAACACCCCAAAAATACCTCCTGAGCCCCCCCATACTCTACCTTGTACCCGTTTTCCTTGGCAAACTGCAGGATCACATCCCGCCGTTCCCGCGTCGTGTTGGTGGCATCAAACACCTTCGGGTGGGGGGGAATTGGGGGAGAAATTTGAACTCCCCCAAAATATTTGGGGAGAAGTCGTTTGCGACTAATTTAATTGATTTTTTTTTTTTTTTTTTTTTTTTTTTAAATTTAAAACTCTTACCGCCACCTGTCCCTCCCCGGAGCTCAGGTAGGTGTGGACATCATTCAGGGCGGTCAGAGCGCAGTGCCTGGGAATTTGGGGTTTGGGGGTGCAGCTCTCTCAGCTCTGACCTCCCAAACGCACCCCAAAAAAATGCCCCTCCTCCGAAAAACAAAAAAAACCACCAAAACCTCTAACCTGCGGATTTCCACCCCCTCGGGGTTATCGTGTCGAAAGAACTCGTAGTTTTTGTAGCTGGGGACGGCTTCTCTCCGGTACTCACCCACATTGAACCCTGCAGAGGGAACCGGTGGCCCGGGAGGGGTTAAGGGGGATCTCCAAAATTTTCAGACGTCCCTTCCCCACCCCAAAAATCACTCACCCCGTGTGGGGGTGCCGATCCAGTTGAGGTAGCGGGTGAGTTTTTTGGAGATGTAGGTCTTGCCGCGGGCAGGTAACCCCACCAGGATCACCATGGTGGGGCAGTTGGTGAACTGGGGCACGGAGGCTGAGGGAGGGGGGGGGAATTTGAGGGGAGGGGGGGTAACAGCATTTCTACCCCCCCCCCAGACCTCCCTAATTGCCTTTGCACCCCCAAATCCCTCCTGCACCCCAAGCTGGGGTACAACAGCCTACCCTGAGTGGGAAATCTCTGCTCTGTGTTTCCCTATGGGTGTTTTGGGAAGGATTTTTCCCCCCCAGCACACGTGTGTGTTCTCTCCCAACACTCAAATTCCCAAATTCCGCTCCCCCACTTAAATCCCCGTCTCACTCGAGGGGTGCAGAGGGGAACCCACTTTTGTTTGTTTATTTTTTCCGTGTGGGGGGGCGAAGGAGGGGTGGGAAATCCTTCCCAGCCGCTCCGATGTCGCCGCCATGTCCCTGCCTCTGCCCCCGCCCCCGCTCAGTGTCCCCGCGGTCACCCTCGGTGTCCCACCCCCTGGGAATTCACCTCCTGTCCCTTGTACCTGGGATTTTGGGTGATTTCTCCTCCATTTTTGGGGTGTGGGGTGGTGCCCGGCGGGTGCTGGCGGTGCCCCCCGGGAAGGTCGGAGGTAACGTTATACCCTGGCTGCTGGCCGGGCTGGGAGGGACAAGGGGGGGGACAGCGGGGCCCCCCCGTGGGGACTTGACCCCGTCACCTTGGGGGCTCAGCCGTGTCCCCCTGGGGCTCCTGGTCCCATCCCTCGGGGGGGTTTCAATCCTGGAGTCGTGACCCCCCCTCCCCGAGGGATCTTCTCCTCTGGGGGGTCCCAATCTGGACCCCTTTGGGGGGCTGGAATTGTCCCCCTGGGGATCCCAATCCCACCCCCCTGGGGGACCGGATCATGTCCCCTCAGGATTTTGTGCCCATCCCCTTTCTTTGGGGTCCTGGTCCCCCTCCCCTTGTGTCTCAATCCTGTCCTTTTGGGGGGTCCCAATTTTGGCCTCTTGGGGTTCTCGATCCTGGGGATGAGGAGGAAAAGAGGGTCGGCACCCCCCCCCCCCCCCCCAATGGGATCCCTCCGCACACCCCTGTCCCCCGCCGCTCTGGGGGACCCTCAATGCCTGGGACACCCCCCTCCCTCCCCGGGCCGGGGGGGCTTCCCTGACCCCCTTCCCTGGAGCTGGAAACCCCCTTATCCCGCTCCCCTCCCCCCGGGATTCCCCACTGGTGTCCCCCGCCCCTGCCGGTCCCTCCCTCGGCCCAGCCCACGGTGTCCCCCAGGTTCTCCCGGTCCCACCCCCGAACCCTCCTTTGGCCCAACCCCCGGTCATTCCCCGGTGTCCCCTTGGTCCCTCCCTTCGGTATCCCCCAGGTCCTCCCCTTCTCCCTCCCTGTCCCTCCCCTCTCCTCCCTGTCCCACCCCGCTCCTCCCTGTCCCTCCCCTCTCCTCCCTGTCCCTCCCCTCTCCTCCCTGTCCCTCCCCGCTGTCCCTCCTCTGTCCCTCCCCGCTCCTCCCTGTCCCACCCCTCTCCTCCCTGTCCCATCCCTCTCCTCTCTGTCCCTCCCCTCTCCTCCCTGTCCCACCCCTCTCCTCCCTGTCCCACCCCTCTCCTCCCTGTCCCTCCCCTGTCCCACCCCTCTCCTCCCTTGTCCCATCCCTCTCCTCCCTGTCCCTCCCCTCTCCTCCCTGTCCCTCCCCTCTCCTCCCGTGTCCCTCCCCGCTCCTCCCTGTCCCTCCCCTCTCCTCCCGTGTCCCTCCCCGCTCCTCCCTGTCCCTCCCCTCTCCTCCCTGTCCCTCCCCTCTCCTCCCTGTCCCTCCCCGCTGTCCCTCCCCTGTCCCTCCCCTCTCCTCCCTGTCCCTCCCCTCCCGGTGCCGCCCCCCGCGGGCATTGGCCGGACGGCGGCGATGGCGGCGATTCGCAGCGTGAAGGTACCGGGACCCCCCCCAGACCCCGGGATGTGTGCGGGGGTCTCCCCTCCCCGCTGACCCCTCTCTCTCCCCCCCAGGGGCTGGTGGCGCTGGTGACCGGCGGCGGCTCCGGGCTGGGCCGGGCCACGGCGGAGCGGCTGGTGCAGCACGGGGCGCGGGTGGTGCTGCTGGACCTGCCCACGTCCAACGGGGGCCAGCTGGCCCAGGAGCTGGGCGAGCACTGCGCCTTCGCCCCCGCTGATGTGAGCACCGGGGGGGTGCGGGGCTTCTCCAGCCTGGCCACAGCGGTGACATCTCACCTCGGCACGGGGCCACCTTGACCCCGCTGGGGATGTCCTGCCTTGGTGTGGGGCCAGCTTGACCCCACCGCTGACCTTTGACCCCTCAGGTGGTATCCCACCTTGATGTGGAGCCCCCTTGAGCCCACAGGTGGCCTTGGCCGAGGAGGTGGGCACCACCGTGACCCCACTGGTGACATTCTCCCCCCTCAAACTGGGGCCAGCGTGACCTTGACTGAGGAGTTGGGGTCACCTTGACCTTGCTGGTGACATCCCACCTTGACCCCTCCAGTGACATCCCCCCTCAACACCCCCCCCTTGTCCCCAGGTGACCCCAGCTGAGGAGGTGGGGGCTGCCTTGACCACCCTGGTGACCCCCACCTTGACCCCATGGGTCACATCCACCATGACCCCACTGGCCATTGACCCCAGTGCTGCCCGTCCCGCCTTAACTCCACCAGCGATGTCCCAGCATGACCCCAGTGGTGACAATCCCCCCCTTGGTGGCCCCTCGCCCCCAGGTGACCTCTCCCAAGGAGGTGGGGGCAGCTCTGGCCGTGGCCCAGAAGCAGTTTGGCCGCCTGGACCTGGCCGTGAACTGCGCTGGTGTCGGCATCGCTGTCAAGACCTACAACAGCAAGAAGGACAAAGTGCACGACCTGGAGGAATTCCAGAAGGTCATCAATGTGAGTGGGGGGCTTGGGGGTCTCTGGATGATGGGCTGGGGGTGTCTGTGGTCAGTGCAGTGAATGAGGGGTGACCTGCTCAATGGGGTGGCTGGATGTGTGGGGACTTTGGGGTGTTCCCAGCAGAGCACAGGGGGATCTGGGGGTACCAGCAGGGTTTGGTGGTGCCCACAAGACCCTTCCCAAATCATCCTTGTCACCCTCAGGTGAACCTGGTGGGGACCTTCAACGTGATCCGCCTCAGCGCGCAGCTGATGAGCCACAACAAGCCCGACGCCGACGGCCACCGCGGCCTCGTGGTCAACACCGCCAGCGTGGCCGCCTTTGAGGGGCAGGTGAGGGACCCCCGGGGACTCTGAGAGCCACCAGGAGGGTCAGGAGACCCTGCAGTGGCCACACATCCTCCCCACAGGTGGGTCAAGCTGCCTACTCGGCCTCCAAGGGCGGCATCGTGGGCATGACCCTGCCCATCGCCCGGGACCTGGCGCCGCTGGGCATCCGCGTGGTCACCATCGCCCCAGGTGAGGCCACGGGGCAGCACCTGCACGGGACGGGGAGGAGAGGGAGTGCCCCCATTCACACCCTGGTTTTGGGCTTCCCCAGGGCTGTTCAACACCCCGCTCCTGGCCGGTTTGCCCGAGAAAGTCCGGACGTTTTTGGGACAGCAAGTGCCTTTCCCGTCCCGCCTGGGGGAGCCTGCGGAGTACGCCCACCTGGTGCAGGCCCTGGCTGAGAACCCCATGATCAACGGGGAGGTGGTGAGGCTGGACGGGGCCCTGCGCATGCAGCCGTGAGTCTGGGGGATCCTCCCCCACCCCCAGCCCCAAAATTTGGGGTGGGGACTGTTCACGCTGCGGACAGAGAGCAGGGATGGACGCTATGGCTGGACGCTCTCTGGGGACACTCCAGGATGGGGACGCTGAGGGGACGAGGACTGGGGACACCGTGTGAGTGGGGACACACTCTCCTGAGTGGACACATCCTGCACCCCGAGTGGGGACACCCTGGGATTTGGGGACAGACCCCAGGAATGTGGCCATGAGGCCACTCAGGAAGTTGGGAAACCCCGCGATGGGGACCTTGCTCAGGTGTGGGGGCCCATCCCGAGCCCCCCGAGCGTGGGGACCTCCTTGAGCCCCCCCGGGCCCCTCTGTCCCTCCCCCCGAGCCCTTCCCCCATCGCAATAAAGCGTGTTCGCCCACGCGGCCTCCGGGCAGTGCGCTGCCCCGCCTCCTGTGTATCCCCATTGGCTCCTGCCGTTGTCAATCATCAGCGCCGCCAGACGCGATTGGGCGGCGAGAGGGGTGGGAGAGTCAAGCCCCGCCCCCGTCAGGGGCACGCGCGGAACTCGCCTCTGATTGGCTGAAGGCAAAGGCGAGAGCGGGGCGGGGCTTGGCACCTCCCTCTGCTCGCTGATTGGCTGATGTGCTTGTCTACCGCCGGACGAGCGGGTGGGCGGGCTCAGCGCTGATTGGTTGGAGAGGAACTTCCGCCGGAAGCGGCTCGTGAGGGAACCGGGAACGGCGCCGGGACCGGGAGCGGGACCAGGATCGGGAATCGGCACCGGGACCGGACAGCCACAGCCATGAACATCCGGAACGCGCGGGTGGGCGGCCCGGGGGGACAGGGGGGCTCAGCTGGGGCTCTGCGAGGGGGAGCCGGGGAGCGGGAAGGGATCTGCCCATGATACCGGGCCCTGGGGGGAGGTGTGAGGGGAACACCGCGGCCTGGGCAGGGGTCTGAGGGGAACACCGGGCCCTGGGCAGGGGAAACTGGGGATTCATGTGGAGTCCAAGGTAGAGACGGGCTCCAGCAGGTGCTTTACCGAGGGGAACCGGGGTTTTACCGGGCGGTCCGAGAGGGACACCGGGCTTTGGGAAGGGATACTGGGGTCTGAGCGGGACATCGGAGCCTTGAGGGGTCCCTGAGGGGCAGTACTGGATCTCGGTACTCTCTGGGGGCTCTGAGGTGGGTCCTGTGCCCTGAAGGGGCTCTGAGGGCCCGCCCCGGTGTTGGGAAACACCGCAGCCGGTTCCGGGCTGACTCTCCCCGGGTCCGCCCCGGCAGCCCGAGGACCTGATGAACATGCAGCACTGCAACCTGCTCTGCCTGCCCGAGAACTACCAGATGAAATATTACTTCTACCACGGCCTGTCCTGGCCCCAGGTGTGGCTCTGGATCCTCCCCTGGAACAACCTCACCTGGATTTAACCCCTCCCTGCCCCCGGAGCACCTGGATTTCCCCCTCCAGGTGCCCCTGGAACACCTGGATCCCTCCTTGGGACACCTGGGGGCCCTGAATTTTCACCCAGGACACCTAAAAATCCCCCCCCCCCAGGAACACCTGAAATCCCCCCAGAGACACCTGGAATTCCCCCAGGGACACCTGGAATTACCCCCCTTGGGACCCCCTGGATCTCCTCCCCCCCAGGGACACCTGAGCCCCCTCCTCACCCCCTTTCCCCCCCCTCTCAGCTCTCCTACATCGCTGAGGATGAAAACGGGAAGATCGTGGGATACGTCCTGGCCAAGATGTGAGTGTGGGGTGGGGGAGCCCTTCCCTCCCTTCTCCTGGGGTTTGGGGGGGTCTGGGGGGGCGTTTCTGGTGGGATTTGGGGGTCTCACCCCCCTCATTCCCCCTCAATCCCATGGTTGTGCAGGGAGGAGGATCCTGATGACGTCCCACACGGACACATCACATCCCTGGTAAGGCTGGATGGGTTTTGGGGTGCTCAGAGGGGTTTTTGGGGGGTCTTTAGGGTCGCCTGAGGGTTTGGGAAGGTTTCTTGAGGGGTCTCTTGGGGGAAGGAGCACTTGGGGGGTTCCTCAAAGGTCTTTGGGGGGCTCTTGGATGGGGCCTGAGCACTTGGGATGCACTTTAAAGTTGCTTGAGGGGTTTTGGGGTGCTCTTGGAGCATCTGTTGTGGCTTTTTAAGGGTTTTAGGGGGCTCATAGAGGGGTTCTGAGGCTCTGGGGGCTTTTTGGGGAGTAGTGGGGAGGTGATCTGGAGGTACCCCAAGGGTGTGGGGTAGTTTTTGGGGTGCCCACGGGCTTTATTTTTGGGGGTGTCTTGGGTGGGTTTGAGGCTGTTTGGGGACCCCCAGGCAGTGAAACGCTTCCACCTGGGTTGGTTTTGGGGGTGCCATGAGGTTTCTGGGACCACCCCAGCCCGTTTTGGGGTTCCTCAGGGAGTTTTGGGATGCTGGAATCCCCAATTTGGTCTCCTCGTTGTCCTGAAATATTCCCACCAGCCCCTGGCTGAGTTCAGGGGTGCCCTGGGGGTTTCCATGTGCCTCCATCTGTTTCTGGGTTCAGCTGGGGGGGTTTTGGGGTCCCCCCTGGGTGTTTTTGGGGTGTCTCAGCCTGTTTTTGGCCCCCCCAGGCAGTGAAACGCTCGCACCGGCGCCTGGGGCTGGCCCAGAAGCTCATGGACCAGGCGTCCCGCGCCATGATCGAGAACTTCAACGCCAAATACGTGTCCCTGCACGTCCGCAAGAGGTGAGACCCAAAATATCCCAAATCCCCCCAGGAACACCCCCAAAATAACCCCCAAATCCCCCCAGGAACACCCCCAAAATATCCCCAAATCCCCCCCAGAAACACCCCCAAAATAACCCCCAAATCCCCCCCAGGAACACCCCCAAAATAACCCCCAAGTCTCCCCCAGGAACACCCCTAAAATAACCCCCAAATCCCCCCCAGGAACACCCCTAAAATAACCCCCAAATCCCCCCCAGGAACACCCCTAAAATAACCCCCAAATCCCCCCCAGGAACACCCCCAAAATAACCCCCAAATACCCCCCAGGAACACCCCTAAAAACCCCCCAAATCCCCCCCAGGAACACCCCCTAAAATACACCCCAAGTCTCCCCCAGGAACACCCCCAAAATAACAAAATACCGCCTCCATTTGTCAGACCACCCCCACTCCCCAAATCCCTCCCCAGACTGCCAGGAACACCCCCAAAATACCCCACCCATCCCCCAAATCCCCCTGAACACCTCCAAAATAACCCCCAAATCCCCCCCCAGATCCCCAGGAATACCCCCAAAATAACCCCCCCATTTGTCAGAGCCCCCCTGTCCCCCAAATCCCCCTCAGGCCCCCAAAAATACCCCTAAAATACCGCCCCCCCCCCCGTTTGTCAGACCCCCCTGTCCCCCAAATCCCCACTAGACCCCCAGGAACACCCCCAAAATAACCCCCAAATCTCTCTCCAGACCCCCAGGAACACCCCCAAAATAACCCCCCTGTTTGTCAGAGCCTCCCTGTCCCCCAAATCCCCAGGAACAGCCCCAAAATAACCCACCCTGTTTGTCCTTGGCAGCAACCGGGCGGCGCTGCACCTCTACTCCAACACCCTCAACTTCCAGTGAGTCTGGAGACAAGGGGGTTTTGGGGGAGCAAATGTGCAAATGTGGGGTCTGGGGGGTTTCAAGCAGCTTTGGGAGAGTTTGGCAGCACATAAGGAGACAAAGGATCCCCAAACCTCGTGTGTGAGCCCCCCAAATCGCCCCCCAGGATCAGCGAGGTGGAGCCCAAGTACTACGCGGATGGAGAGGACGCCTACGCCATGAAACGGGACCTCACCCAAATGGCAGACGAGGTACAGCCCCCGCCAGGGACCCCCAAATCCTCCTGGGGGGTTCCACCCCCCTCTCAGGGCTCTTCCAGGCCTGTTTCCCCTCAGTGACCCCCTCTGTGCCCCCAGCTGAGGAAGCAGGTGGAGCAGAAGGAGCGGGGCCGGCCCCTGGCCCCTGCCGAGCCCCCCCGGGGTGGGGATGGGGTCTGCGGCTCGGGGGGGACCCCCTCGCACCCCACCACGGGCTCCCACCACCCCGAGGATGGAGGGGGCGACAGCAAAGACGTCAGCGAGGTCAGCGAGACCACCGAGAGCACCGACGTCAAGGACAGCTCGGAGGCCTCCGACTCGGCCTCATAGGGACCCCCGGGACCCCCCCCCCAAAAAAAAATCCCTGGGCTGCCCCCGGGGCTCCCCAGAGCTCTGGGAGCTCCCAGGGACTTCCCCTTGGTGCTTGTGGGGGGCAGTAAAGCCCCTCAGTCTCCAGCCTGTGCTCTGTGTGTGTGTGTGTGACCCTGTTCTGGGGGTGCCCGTGGCTTTTTTGGGGGGTCAAGGGGGGGGTCTCGACCCCTCTCCAGCAACGCATCAGGGGCGTGGCTTGTATTGGCCACGCCCCCGGTGCAGCTGGGTGGTGCCGTGTATCAGCGTGGGGGCGTGGCCTCTGCTGATCCCTCGCCTGCTGATTTGCGCGGCCCGTACCGAGATCCGCACTCTGATTGGTGGAGACGCGCGGCTGTGGCACCACCTTGCGGGAGGGCGGGAAAGAGCAGGCGGGGCTGGGGTGAGACCGGGACCGGAGCGGGGCTGGGGCAACAGGAACGGCCCCGGGAACGGCACCGGAGCGGGGCTGGGGCAACGGGAAGGGGCTGGCCTCACGCCAGGGGGAAAAGGAGGGAAAGGGGGCGGGGCTTACCAGAGATTGACAGATAAAGGGAAGGCTATCTGGGGGCGGGGCTTTCGCCTGGGCTCCGCCTCTGACGCGTCTGAGCCAATGGGAAATTAGGTCGCTTGCTGCAGCCAATCAGAGGCCGATGTGGGCAGGGTTAAGGCTCGCACCAATCAGCGCTGGATGTCTCCCCTCTACTCCCGCCCACCGATGACTGCCACACCGCCAAGCCAATCAGCACTCACGTTTACTCGGAGCCTCGCCTTCCCTTTCCTCTCAACCGGCACTTCCCTCACCCAATCACCGCTCTCTCCCCGCTCAACTCCCTCCTACAAAACCAACCAATCAGCGCCCTCCCTCCCCGCCCCTCCGCCCGCCTCACCCAATCACCGCGCCGCCCTTCCGTCACCACGGCAACGCCGGTCCCGCCTTCCTCACCGCCGAGACGGAGGGGTGCAAAGGCGGGACTTCCGCTTTCACTCTCCACCAATAAAACCGCGGCGTTGCCTCGCTCGACCAATAGGACAATGCGTTGAGGGCGAGGCGGAAGCGCGCGCGGGGGTCAGAGGTCGCGGCTGTTGATGTTGACACGGCCCCGGCGGCCGCGGCCCCTCAGAGCCCGGGGGGGCCCCGAACGCGCCCGGCCCGCGGCCCCCCCGCCCCTCAGCGCCCTCCGGGTGTCCCCGGCGCTTCCCCGAGCCCCTCCGACCTCCCCTTCCCTCCCTCACCCCATGCCCGCCCCGCCATGACCATCCTCCCGAAGAAGAAGCCGGTCCCGGCTCCCGACGGCGACGCTGATTCCGGGCCGGACGCGGGGCCCGAACGCGGAGCGGACTCTGTGCCCGAGAGAGGCCCCGGAGGTGTCGGAGAACCGGGAGGACCCGGCGCGGTGGGTGCTCGGCCTCGGGCCTCGCCGCCGCCGCCGCTGCGGGGCTGGGCCGGGCTGCCCGGAGCCGCCGGTTCTCCCCCTCCCGCCGGGCCTGGAGGTCCCGGTAGCGGCGGGCCCGGCTCGGCGGACGGTCCCGCGGCTCTGCTGGGCTTAGAAGCGGCGGCTTTGGGGTTACCAGAGCCCCGAGGGCCCGGCTGCGGAGGAGGAGGAGGAGGAGGAGGCGGCCCCGGGCACAGCAAGCGGCGGCGGCGCGGAGGGGCCGGGCCCAGCGGGGGCACCGGGGGGTCGGGCCCCGGAGCCATCGGGCTGGGGATGGGGCTGGGCCCCGCCTGCGGCAGCCCCGGAGGGCCCGACGAGGCGGGAGGAGGATACAACAGCGAGGATGAGTACGAGGCCGGCAGGGTGGAGATGGACCCGGCCACGGCCGAGCAGGTGCGGGGACAGCGGGGGACATTGACGGACACCCTGGGGACATGAGGGGACACCCTGGGGATATCCTGGGGACATTGGGGGACACCCCGGGGACACCCTGGGGACATTGGGGACACCCTAGGGACACCCCGGGGACATTGGGGACACCCTGGGGACATTGTGGGACATTGAGGGAACATTTAGGGACACCCTGGGGACATTGGGGGACACCCTGGGGACACCCCGGGGACATCGAGGGGACATCAGGGCCCGGGGAGGTTCAGGGTTGTCACAAAGGGGTTGTTTGTCCCTTTTTCTCGCTGTTTGTCCCCAGTTTGGGGATGTTTTTTGTCCCCATTTTTGGGTCTCCCCCCGAGGGTTGGTTGTTGTTCTCTCCCCTCTCGTTGTTCCCACTTTGGGGAAATTCCTGTCCCTCCCAGATTTTTGGGAATCTCCCCAAGGGATTCCTGCTGGGATTCGCCAGATCCCCTTTTGGGACCCCTCAGGACCCCCCAGATCCCCAAGGGATCCCCCTTTCCTCTTTTGGGTCCCCCCAGGACCCCCCAAATCCCCTTTTGCTCCCCTGTGGACCCCAAGCCTTTCTCCCTCCTGTGTCCCTGACCCCGTGTGACCCCTCAGTGACCCCAGGACCCCCCAAAATCCCTGAGGACCCCCCAAACCCTCCATTATCCCCCCTCTCTGCACCCTTCATTAATTTTCCTCACTTTGGGACCCCATCCCCACATTCCTTATGGCTCCCCACACCTTGTGTTCCCCCTTTAATGACCCGAGGGATCCCTGGGAGATCCCCTAAGCCCCCCCAGGACCCCCCCAAACCTTCCCTTGTCCCCCTTCCCTGCACCCCCCATCCCCTTTTCTCCCTTTTTGACCCCAACCCCACATTCTTTATGGCTCCCCACACCTCGTGTCCCCCCTCAATGACCTGAGGAACCCCCTAAGCCCCCCCAGGACCCCCCCAAACCCTCCCTTGTCCCCTCTCCCTGCATCCCTCAGCTCCTTTTTCTCTACTTTGTGACCCCAACCCCTCATCCCCTGTGGGTCCCTTTGGCTCCCCACACCTCGTGTCCCCCCCAATGACCTGAGGGACCCCCCAGCCCCCCCCAGGAACCCCCCAAACCCTCCCTTGTCCCCTCTCCCTGCACCCCCAGCCCTTTTTTCCACTTTGTGACCCCAGCCCCTCATTCCCTGTGACTCCCCACACCTTGTGTGCCCCCCTAGTGACCCAAGGGACCCCTGGGACCCCCCTAATGACCCCAGGGAAACCTCCTAAGCCCCCCGGGACCCCCCAAACCTTCCCTTGTTCCCCCTCCTTGCATCTCCCAGTTCCTTTTGTCCCCTTTGTGACCCGAGCCCCACATTCCCCCCATGTCCCTCGGCTCATGTCCCCCCTCAATGACCTGAGGGACCCATGGAAGACCCCTCAAGCCCCCCAGGAGCCCCCTGAGCCCCCCAGGACCCCCCCGAGCCCGGCTGTGTCTCCAGCAGGAGCACCGGTTCGAGAAGGCTCTGCGGGAGAAGAAAGGCTTCATCATCAAACGCATGAAGGAGGACGGGGCCTGCCTCTTCCGGGCCGTGGGTGAGCCCCAAAATCACCCCAAAGTCATCCCAAAATCACCCTGAAATCATGCCAAAATCATCCCAAAAATCACATCAAAATCACCCCAAAATCACTCCAAAAATCGCCCCCCAAAAAACCCCAAAACCCCCCAAATCACCCCCAAATCACTTAAAAAGAACCCCTCAAAATCATCCCCAAACCCCCCCCAAAATCACCTCAAAATCACCACAAAATCACCCCCAAATCATCCCACACCCACTCCAAAGTCACCCCCCAAAAAACCCCAAAATCACGCCAAAATCACTCAAAATCACCCCAAAAAAAACCCACAAAATCACCCCAAAATCATCCCCAAATCATCTCAAAAATCACCCCAAAATCATCCCCAAAAAAGCCCCGAAATCACCCCCCCAAAAAAACCCAGATCATCCCAAGAAAACCCCCAAATCACTTCAAAATCACCCCAAAATCATCCCAAAAAAACCCCAAAATCACCCCCCAAAAAACCCCCCAAATTCACCCCCAAACCACCCCAAATTCACCCCCAAACCACCCCAAATTCACCCCAAAAAGCCCCCGAAAATCACCCCAAACCCCCCAGAATCACCCCAAAAACCACCCCACAACCCCCCCAAAATCACTCCCAAAACCCCGCCAAAATCACCCCCAAAACCATCCCAAAATCATCCCAAAATCGCCCCCCATAAAACCCCCAAAATTACACCAAAAAACCACCCCAAAATCACCCCAAGTTCCCCCAAAATCACCCCCAAAGCCCCCCTAAATCACCCCAGAAAAAAAAACCAAAATCACCCCAAAAATCTTCTCCACAATCACCCCCAAAAAAACCCCAGAATCACCCCAAACCCCCCCAACATCACCCCAAATCACCCCAAAACTCTCCCCAAATCACCCCAAAGTCACCCCCAAAAAACCCTCAAAATTACCCCCAACCCCCCAAAAATCACCTCAAAATCGCCCCAAAACCACCCCAGAATCACCCCAAAAAATCCCCAAAACCACCCCAAAAACCACCCCAAAAATCCTCTCAAAATCACCCCAAGCTCCCCCAAAAATCACCCCAAAAGTCCCCCAAAATCACCCCCCCAAAAAACCCCAAAATCACCCAAACCCCCCCCAAATAACCCCAAACTCCCCCAAAAATCACCCAAAGAAGCCCCCCCAAAAAACCCTCCCAAAATCACTCAAAAAAACCCAAGAACAAACCCAAAATCACCCCCAAAAAAAACCCCAGGGCACCTTTGTGTCTCCTCACTGTCCCCTCCGTGTCCCCTCATTGTCACTTTCCTGTCCCCTCGTTGTCACCTCTGTGTCCCCTCATTGTCACCTTCCTGTCCCCTCGTTGTCACCTCTGTGTCCCCTCACTGTCCCCTTGGTGTCCCCCCCCAGCCGATCAGGTGTACGGAGACCAGGACATGCACGAGGTGGTGAGGAAACACTGCATGGATTACCTGGTGAGCACTGGGGGGACTGGGAGGGCACTGGGATAGACTGGGAGGCTCTGGGAGGGACTGGGAGGGCACTGGGATAGACTGGGATAGACTGGGAGGACATTGGGATAGACTGGGATGGATTGGGAGGGCACTGGGAGTGACTGGGATGGACTGGAAGGGCACTGGGATAGACTGGGAGGGCTCTGGGAGGGACTGGGATGGACTGGGAGGACATTGGGATAGACTGGGATGGACTGGGAGGACACAGGTGGACTAGGATAGACTGGGAGGGACTGGGAGTGACTGGGAGGGACTGGGAGGGCACTGGGATAGACTGGGACTGGGATGGACTGGGGTGGCACTGGGGTGGACTAGGATGGACTGGGATGGATTGGGATAGACTAGGACAGCACTGGGATGGACTGGGAGGGCACTGGGATGGACTAGGATGGACTGGGAGTGACTGGGTTGGACTGGGATGGCACTGGGATGGACTGGGAGGGACTGGGATGGCACTGGGAGGATACTGGGATGGACTGGGATGGCACTTGGATGGGACTGGGAGGGGACTGGGATAGACTGGTACAGCACTGGGATGGCACTGGGATGGATTGGGATGGACTGAGATGGACTGGGATGGACTGGCATGGCACTGGGACAGCACTGGGATGGACTGGGATGACACTGGGAGGGACTGGGAAGACACTGGGATGGACTGGGATGGCACTGGGATGGACTGGGAGGGTGCTCAGAGCACTGGGGGGGCCGGGTTGCTGTCCCCTCCCACCTCCTCCGGTGTCCCCAAGGCTCTGTCCCTGTCCCCAAGGGCTCCCCCGGTGTGTCCCTGGTGCTTCATGGTGTCCCCAGGGCTCTCCCAGTGTGTCCCCAAGGTTCTCCCAGTGTCCCCAAGGCTGTCCCAGTGTGTCCCCAGTGCTGTCCCAGTGTCCCCAGGGCTCTCCCACTCCTGTCCCCAGTGTCCCTGTGCTCCTTTGTCCCTCTGCACTGTGTCCCCAAGTGTGTCCCCACATGTGTCTCCTGTCCCCACACATGTCCCCCACCCTGTCCCCACACATGTCCCCTGTCCCTGCCGTGTCCCCGCCGTGTCCCTGCTGTGTCCCCTGTCCCCAGATGAAGAACACCAATTGTTTCTCCAACTTGGTGTCCCCAAGGCTCTCTCAGTGTCCTCAGAGGCTCTCCCAATGTCCCCAAGGCTCTCCCAGTGTCCCCAAGGCTCTCTCAGTGTCCCCAGGGCTCTCCTAGTGTCCCCAAGGCTCTCTCAGTGTCCCCAAGGCTGTCCCAGTGTCCCCAGGGCTCTCCCATTCCTGTCCCCAGTGTCCCTGTGACCCCTCGGCCCTCCCCACTGTGTCCCCAGTGCTCCCCTGTCCCTGCCGTGTCCCTGCCATGTCCCCACTGCTGTCCTTGCCACTGTGTCCCCACATGTCCTTGTGCTCCTTTGTCCCTCCCCACCATGTCCCAAGTGTGTCCCCAGTGTGTCCCCTGTCCACACCCCGTCCCCACGTGTCCCCTGTCCTGTCCCTGCCCCCGCCATGTCCCCACCATGTCCCGTGTCCCCACATGTCCCCTGTCCCCACACGTGTCCCCTGTCCCCGCCGTGTCCCCACACGTGTCCCCTGTCCCCAGATGAAGAACGCCGACTACTTCTCCAACTACGTGACGGAGGATTTCACCACGTACATCAACCGCAAGCGCAAGAGCACGTGCCACGGGAACCACATCGAGATGCAGGCCATGGCCGAGATGTACAACCGGCCCGTCGAGGTCTACCAGTACGGCACTGGTGCGTGGGGACTGGGAGCACTGGGAAAGGGTCCCTTGGGCACTGGAGAGGG
This sequence comes from Zosterops lateralis, assembly GCF_965231275.1. Taxonomy (NCBI): domain Eukaryota; kingdom Metazoa; phylum Chordata; class Aves; order Passeriformes; family Zosteropidae; genus Zosterops; species Zosterops lateralis. Next base: position 3,325,382 of record NC_139793.1, read on the forward strand.
GGAACTGGGGACTGGGAGCACTGGTGCATGGACTGGGATGGCACTGGGATAGACTGGGATGGCGCTGGGACGGCACTGGGATAGACTGGGAGGAGATTGGGATAGACTGGGAGGTCTCTGGGAGGGACTGGGATAGACTGAGAGGAGACTGGAATAGTCTGGGAAGGACTGGAAGGGCACTGGGAGGGACTGGGAGGGACTGGAAGGGCACTGGGATAGACTGGGATGGACTGGGAGGGCACTGGGATGGACTGGGCTGGCACTGGGAGGACACTGGGATGGACTGGGATGGACTGGGATAGATTGGGATGGCACTGGGATAGACTGGGAGGGCACTGGGATAGAGTGGGATACACTGGGATGGACTGGGAGGGACTGGGATGGACTGGGATGGATTGGGAGGGCACTGGGATGGACTGGGAGGGCTCTGGGATGGACTGGGCTAGACTGGGACAGCACTGGGATGGACTGGGATAGACTAGAATAGTCTGGGATGGACTGGGAGGGCACTGGGTGGACTGGGATATCCTGGGAGGACACTGGGATGGACTGGGATGGCACTGGAATAGTCTGGGAGGGACTGGAAGGGCACTGGGATGGACTGGGAGGGACTGGGATGACACTGGAAGGGCACTGGGATGGACTGGGAGGGTGCTCAGAGCCCTGGGGGGGATGGGCTGCTGTCCCCTCCCACCTCCTGCAGTGTCCCCAAGGGAGGGGGGCTGGGGGGGCTGGGAGCACTGGGGAGGGGGGAAAGGGGACTGGGATTAGTGGGGAGGAGGGCACTGGGCACTGGGAGCACTGGGGAGGGACCCCTGATGGATGGCAGGGGTTACCTGGGCACTGGGGTTAATGGGAAAGGGTCCCCTGGGGACTGGGGACCATGGGGGAGGGGGTCCCAGGTGCCATTTTTGGAGTCCCAGGTGCTGTTTGGGAGTTTCAGGTGCTGTTTGGGGCATCTCAGCTGGTTTTTTGGGGGTCCCAGGTGCTGTTTCAGGGATCCCAGCTGCCCTTTGGGGGTCCCAGCTGGTTTTTTGGGTGTCCCAACTGGATTTTTAGGGTTCCTAGCTGGATTTTGTGGGATCCCAGCTGGGTTTTTGTGGGACCCCAGCCATTTTTTTGGATTCTCAGATGTTTTTTGAGGGTCCCATCCAGTTTTTTGGAGGTCCCAGCTGTTTTTTTGAGGATACCAGCTGTTTTTTCAGGGGTTCCCAGCCGATTTTTTGGGGGTCCCAGCTGGTTTTTGGGGGAGTCTCATCCATTTTTTGGGGTCCCAGCCGTTTTTGGGGGGAGTCCCGGCTGGTTTTTTTGGGATGCCAGACAGTTTTGGGGGGTCCTGGCCTGTTTTTTGGAGGTCCCATACATTTTTGGGGGATCTCAGTTGGTTTTTTTGGGGTCCCATCTATTTATTGGGGATCCCAGATGGTTTTGAGGGGAGTCCCGCCATTTTTTGTGGGATCCCATCCATTTTTTGTGGGGTCCCAGCCATTTTTTGTGGGGTCCCATCCATTTTTTGGGGATCCCAGCTGTTTTTTTTGGGGATCCCAGCTGCTTTTTGGTGGTCCCAGCCATTTTTTGGGGTGTCCCAGCTGTTTTTTTGGGATTCCAAACAGTTTTGGGGGGTCCCAGCTGGTATTTTGGAGGTCCTACCCACTTTTTGGAGATCTCAGTTGCTTTTTGAGGGTCTCAGCCGTTTTTTGGGGATCCCATCCATTTTTTGGGCACCCCAGAGGTGTTTTTGGGGTCCCAGCTGGTTTTTTGGGGGGTCCCATCCATTTCTTGGGGATCCCAGATGGTTTTTAGGGGAGTCCCATCCATTTTTTGGAGGTCCCAGCCATTTTTTGGAGGTCCCAGCCATTTTTTGGGGTCCCAGCCATTTTTCTGGGGATCCCAGCTGGTTTTGGGGAGGGTCCCAGCCATTTTTTGTAGCAGTCCCATCCATTTTTGGGGGGTCCCAACTGGTTTTTGGGAGGTCCCAGCTGGTTTTTATGGGAGTCACATCCCTTTTTTGGGGTCCCAGCCACTTTTTGGGGCATCCCAGCTGCTTTTTTGTGGGATCCCATCCATTTTTTTTGGGATCCCATCCATTTTTTTGGGGTCCCAGCCACTTTTTGGGGCATCCCAGCTGTTTTTTGTGGGATCCCATCCATTTTTTGGGGTCCCAGCCATTTTTTTGGGATCCCATCCATTTTTTGTGGGAACCCTATCCATTTTTTGAGGATCCCAGCTGTTTTTTTGGGGTCCTAGCTGTTTTTCTGGCAGTCCTAGCTAGTTTTTGTGGCAGTCCCAGCCATTTTTTGGGGGTCCCATCCATTTTTTGTGGGGTCCCAGCCATTTTTTGGGATCCCATCTGTTTTTGTGGCAGTCCCATCCGTTTTTTGGGGTCCCATCCATTTTTTGTGGATTCCAGCTGGGTTTTTTTGGGGTCCCATCCATTTTTTGGGGTCCCAGCCTGTTTTTTGTGCCCCCCAGAGCCCATCAACACGTTCCACGGGATCCAGCACAACGAGGACGAGCCCATCCGGGTCAGTTACCACCGGAACATCCACTACAACTCCGTGGTGAACCCCAACAAGGCCACCATCGGCGTGGGGCTGGGGCTGCCCTCCTTCAAACCGGGGGTACGCGGGGGGGGGACCCCGACATTGGGGTCTGGGGGTCTGATTTGGGGGGTGGGACCCCCAGTTTGGGGTCTAGGGGCTCTGATTTGGGTGATTTGGGGGGTGAGACCCTGGGTTTGGGGTCTGGGGGGTCTGATTTGGGGAGTGGGGACTCTGATTTGGGGGGTGAGACCCCGAGATTGGGGTCTGGGGGGTCTGATTTGGGGGGTGGGGACTCTGATTTGGGGGGTAGGACCCCGAGTTTGGGGTCTGGGGGCTGTGATTTGGGGGTGAGAGTTCTGATTTGGGGTCTGGGGACTCTGATTTGGGGAATGGGACCCACAGTTTGGGGGGTGAGATGCTGAGTTTGGGAGGTGAGGGTTCTGATTTGGGGGTGGGACCCTGATTTTGGGGTCTGTGGACTCTGATTTGGGGTCTGGGACCCCCAGTTTGGGGAGTGAGACTGATTTGAGGGGTAGGACCCCCAGTTTGGGGGGTGGGACCCCCAGTTTGGAGTCTGGGAAGTCTGATTTGGGGGGTGGGACCCTGGGTTTGGGGAGTGGGACCCTGAGTTTGGGGTCTGGGGACTCTGATTTGGGGGGTGAGACCCCGAGTTCCCACCTGTCCCTGATGTCCCTGCATGTCCCTGGTGTCCCTGATCTCCCTGATGTCCCTTGATGTCCCATATGTCCCCACCTGTCCTTAGTGTCCCCCCTGTTCCCGGTGTCCTTGATGTCCCTGCTGTCCCAAAAGGTCCCATGTGTCCCCCTGTCCCTGTCCCCAGCTGGCTGAGCAGTCCCTGGTGTCCCTGCTGTCCCACACTGTCCCCGATGTCCCTGCTGTCCCCCATCCCCAGCTGGCGGAGCAGTCCCTGATGTCCCTGGCTGTCCCTGATGTCCCTGATGTCCCTGTCCCCAGCTGGCAGAGCTGCACCTGGGTGTCCCTGATGTTCCCCATGTCCCATGTCCCCGTCCCCAGCTGGCGGAGCAGTCCCTGATGTCCCCACTGTCCCTGATGTCCCCCTGTCCCCATCCCCAGCTGGCGGAGCAGTCCCTGATCTCCCTGCTGTCCCACACTGTCCCCAATGTCCCATGTCCCTGTCCCCAGCTGGCGGAGCAGTCCCCAATGTCCCCAATGTCCCCAATGTCCCCCTGTCCCCGTCCCCAGCTGGCAGAGCAGTCCCCAATGTCCCCAATGTCCCCAATGTCCCATGTCCCTGTCCCCAGCTGGCGGAGCAGTCCCCAATGTCCCCAATGTCCCCAATGTCCCCAATGTCCCATGTCCCCGTCCCCAGCTGGCGGAGCAGTCCCTGATGAAAAGCGCCATCAAGACGTCGGAGGAGTCGTGGATCGAGCAGCAGATGTTGGAGGACAAGAAACGAGCCACCGACTGGGAGGCCACCAACGAGGCCATCGAGGAGCAGGTGGCCCGCGAGTCCTACCTGCAGTGGCTGCGCGACCAGGAGAAGCAGGCGCGGCAGGTGGGGCCCTGTCCTGGTCCTGGTGTCACCTGGTGTCCCCTGCTAGCTCCTGGTGTCACCCTGGTGTCCCCATGGCTGTCCCTGGTGTCCCCTGGTGTCACCGTGGTGTTCCCTGGTGTCACCATGGCTGTCCCTGCTGTTGCCATCACTGTCCCCATGGCTGTGCCTGCTGTCCCTGTGGCTGTCCCTGCTGTCCCCTGGTGTCCCCTGGTGTCCCCATGGCTGTCCCTGCTGTCCCCTGGTGTCCCCTGGTGTCACCATGTTGTCCCCATGGCTGTCCCTGCTGTCCCCTGGCATCCTCTGGTGTCCCCATGGCTGTCCCTGGTGTCCCTATGGCTGTCCCTGCCATCTCCTGATGTTCCCATGGCTGTCCCTGGTGTCCCCTGGTGTTCTCTGGTGTCACCGTGGTGTCCCCATGGCTGTCCCTGCTGTCCCCTGGTGTCCCCTGGTGTCACCATGTTGTCCCCATGGCTGTCCCTGGTGTCCCCTGGTGTTCTCTGGTGTCACCGTGGTGTCCCCATGGCTGTCCTTGCCAGCCTCTGGTGTCCCCATGGCTGTCCCTGGTGTCCCCATGGCTGTCTCCGGTGTCCCCATGGCTGTCCCCATCAACCCTTGGTGTCCCCATCACTGTCCCCATGGCTGTCCCCTCCATCCCCTGGTGTCCCCTTGGCTGTCCCCCAGCCCCGGGGTCACGGTGTTCCCGTTGCCCCAAGAGTGACATCCATCCATCATCCCCGTGTCCTGGGGGTGACACCTTTGTCCCCCTGCCCTGGGGCCACTCTGGTGTCCCCTGGTGTCCCCAAAGCCACACAAGGTCAGTGCCAGGCTGCTGTGGCCACGGCCAGTGCGCTGGAGGAGTGGAGTGACCATTGACCCGTGTCCCTGTCCCCATATCCCAATGTCCTGTGGTCACTCTGCTGTCACTGTGGTCACTCTGATGGTCACTCTGGTGTCCCCACAGCCTCGGAAGGCCAGTGCCACCTGCAGTTCGGCCACAGCAGCCACGGCCAGCGGGCTGGAGGAGTGGAGTGACCGCTGGCCCTGTCCCCATATCCCAATGTCCCCATTCCCTGTGGTCACTGTGGTGTCCCCAGTGGTCACTCTGTGGTCACTCTGGTGTCCCCACAGCCCCGGAAGGCCAGCGCCACCTGCAGTTCGGCCACGGCGGCCGCAGCCAGTGGGCTGGAGGAGTGGAGTGACCCCATATCCCAATGTCCCCATTCCCTGTGGTCACTGTGGTCACTCTGATGGTCACTCTGGTGTCCCCACAGCCCCGGAAGGCCAGTGCCACCTGCAGTTCGGCCACGGCAGCCGTGGCCAGTGGGCTGGAGGAGTGGAGTGACCCCATATCCCAATGTCCCCATTCCCTGTGGTCACTGTGGTCACTCTGATGGTCACTCATGTCCCCCACAGCCCCGCAAGGCCAGTGCCACCTGCAGTTCGGCCACGGCGGCGGCGGCCAGCGGGCTGGAGGAGTGGAGTGGCCGCTGGCCCTGTCCCCATATCCCAGTGTCCCCATGCCCTGTGGTCACTGTGGTGTCCCCAGTGGTCACTCTGGTGTCCCCACAGCCCCGCAAGGCCAGTGCCACCTGCAGTTCGGCCACGGCGGCGGCGGCCAGCGGGCTGGAGGAGTGGAGTGGCCGCTCACCGCGGCCCCGCAGCGCCGCCCCCTCCCCAGAGCACCCCGGGCTGCACCCGGAGCCCCCCGGCCCCAAACCCCCCTCGCCCGGAGCGCCCCCCGCCGGAAAACCCCCCTCGCCCTGCGCCCCAGGTGGGAATGGGGGAGACTGGGGGGACTGGGAGACCAAACTGGGGGACTGGGGGGACTGGGAGACCAAACTGGGGGATTGGGGGGACTGAGAGACCAAACTGGGGGGAATGGGAGCCCAAACTGTGGGCACTGGGAGCCCAAACTGAGGGACTGGGGGGACTGGAAGACCAAACTGGAGGCACTGGGGACACTGGGAGACCAAACTGGGAGTTACGAGGCAATGGAAGCCCAGACTGGGGGGACTGGGAGCACAAACTGGGGGGACTGGGAGACCAAACTGGGGGGACTGGGAGCCCCAGACTGGAGGTACTGGGAGTCCAAACTGGGGGGACTGGAGCCCAAACTGGGGGACTGGGGGCACTGGGAGACCAAACTGGAGGAACTGGGACACCAAACTGAGGGGAATGGAAGGATGGGGAGGATGGGGGGCACAAACTGAGGGCACAGGGAAGTCCCAGACTGGAACTGGGGAGATACTGGGACCCCCGAACTGGGACTGGGGGACTCTGAGACCCCCAAACTGGGATTGGGGAATATTGGGCCCCTCAAACTGGGATTAGGGGGACTCTGAGACCCCCAAACTGGGATTAGGGAGATACTGGGACCCCCAAACTGAGACTGGGGGGACTCTGACACCCCAAACCGGGCCTGGCCATCCCGGGATGGATTTGGGATTTTGGGAGGGGGTCCCTAAACCCCAAATTTGCCTCTCCAGGGACCAGCAGCCAGCTGGGGGCAGGGGGGGGCCGGGCCACCCCCCCGCTGGTGTCGCTGTACCCCGCGCTGGAGTGTCGGGCCATCATGCAGCAAATGTCCCCTACCGCCTTCGGTGAGCCCAGGACGGGATTTGGGGGGCTTTGGGGGGATTTTGGAGGGTTTGGGGGGGTTTAGGGTGGTTTTAGGGGGTTTGGGGTTATTTTGAGGGGTCTTTAGGGTTGTTTTGGGGGGGTTTTGGGGATTTTAGGAGTGTCGGGCCATCATGCAGCAAATGTCCCCTACCGCCTTCGGTGAGCCCAGGATGGGATTTGGGGGGCTTTGGGGGGATTTTGTGGGGTGTAGGGTCATTTGGGGGATGGTCGGGAGGATTTAGGGTGGTTTGGGGGAGTTCAGGGCTGTTTTGGGGGGGTTTAAGGTGGTTTTAGGGGGTTTAGGAGTGTCGGGCCATCATGCAGCAAATGTCCCCTACCGCCTTCGGTGAGCACAGGACGGGATTTGGGGGGTTTGGGGACATTTTGGGGGGTTGGGGGTGTTCAGGGTTGTTTTGGGGGTATTTAGGGTGAGTTTGGGGGTGTTTAGTGTGGTTTTTAGGGAATTTTAAGGTCATTTTGGGAGGATTTAGGATGGTTTGGGGAGGGGGTAGGATCATTTTGTGGGGTTTAAGGTGATTTTGGGGGGATTTAGGGTCATTTTGGAAGGATTTAGGATGGTTTGGGGAGGATTTAGGGTCATTTTGGAGGGATTTAGGTAGTTTTTGGGGAGGTTTAGAGTGGTTTAGGGTGGGTTTTGGGGGGTTTAGGAATGTCCAACCGGCTTTGGTGAGCACAGGGACAGCTTTGGGGGTTTGGGGACAATTTTGGGGGATTTAGGGTCGTTTTTAGGGGATTTAGGGCCATTTTGGAAGAGTTTAAAGTGATTTTGTGGGGGTTTAGGGTTTTTTTTTGAGGGGGAGGGCTGCATTTATCCCCATTTTCCTGCAATTTGGTTTACTGAATTCTATTTATTGAACTTATTTGTTCACTTGTTTATTGTATTTTTAGTATAATATAGTATAATATAATATAACATAGTGTAATATTCCTTTTATTTATTCATTTTAATTAATTCAACAAATAAATATATAAAAATATATTTTTATATACTTATACATATTTATTTACTATCAAATGTATATACCTATTCAATTCACTTATTTTAATTAACTCAGCAAATAAGTATATATATAAATATATTTTTATATACTATATATGTCTTTATATGTATATTTTTATATTTATTTACCATATGTATTTTTATATATTATAAATTTATTTATAATATATATTTTTATATATTTATTTATTTACCATATTTATTTATTTATTTATTTTATAGTCATAAATTATATATCTATATTTATTTACCATAAAACACATACACCCCCATCGCTTTTACTCATTTATTTCAATCAACTCACCAAATGAATCCCAACCAATTCCATGTATTTTTAACCCTTTCCTCACCAAACCAATATAATTTAATATACTTTTAACCCTTTCCTCCCCAAACCAATCTAATCCCGTGTATTTTTAACCCTTTCCTCACCAAACCAATATAATCCCATGTATTATTTTTAACCCTTTCCTCACCAAACCAATACAATCCCACGTATTTTTAATACTCCATTCACCAAATGAATCCCAACTAATCCCCGTGTATTTTTAACCCTTTGCAGGCCTGAACGACTGGGAGGACGACGAGATCCTGGCGTCGGTGCTGGCGGTGTCACAGCAGGAGTACCTGGAGACCATGAAAACCTCGCGCCACAGAGACCCCACCTCCGACAAGAGTTGATAGTGAACCCCTGGACTACAACCCCCCCAAAAAAACCCCCCACACCTCCCCCCCCCAAAAAAAAAAAACAACAAAACCAACAACAAAAAAAAATCCCTTTAAAAACGACGATGACGATGACAACAAAAGCATCACCCCCCCTCTCCCTAAATTTTCCTCCTCAGAAAAAATAACACCTCCCACCCTCCTCCAAAAAAGGGACCTCTCGGTGCGTGGCGGCCCCGGCTGAGGTTGAATTTAGGTTTGGTTGAATTTTTGGGGGAAAAAACATCAAAAAACCCCCAATTTTTGGCTAAAAAATAAGGGGGAGGGGGACACTCCGCGCTGGACGCCGCTGGAACAACCTCGGCTGGTTTTTTTCTGGAGGGAGGAAGAAAATGATGATGAAGGTGATGAAGAAGAGGAAGAAAAGTCCTTCCCTCCCTCTCCTCAAAATGGGGGTGGGGCTCCTATTTTTGTAGGGTCGCCTCTTTCTTTTCTTCCCTTCACCCCCAAATCTCTGTGGGATTTTGCTGTTTGGGGATGGGGGGAATTTGGGTGGGGGAGTTCTGCCTTTCCCCTCCCCCTCCTCTCGAGCATCGAGACCCCCAAACTGCACCTGGGGGGGGGGGAGGGGAGGGAGGGGAGGGGGTTAAAAGGGGGGCCTGGGGGTCCTCCCCCGCCCCAAAACACCCCCCTGCACCCCGTTATTAAACTGATGCCCAGCAGCGCCGTCTCTTCGCCCCTTTCCCCTCCACTTTCCCCTGAGGAACCGGGAAAAGGAAAATGAGGGAAATTTGGGGTTTTTTTGGGGTCGCCGAGCTTTGTTTTGAGGCCTCTCTTGTTTACCTTGCGGTTGCCATGGTGATGCGGCGCGTTCTGATGACGTATTGTGGGATCAGCCAATCAGCGGCGAGGGCGGGAACGAGGGGATGGTGTTCCTATGGGGGAAACTGAGCTCTGCCTGAGCCAAGCGATACCCGGGGGGGGGGGGGGGGTTTGAGGGTTATCGGAGCTCTCCGGGTGTTGTCGCGATATAATATATCGTAACGCTCGCGGCGGGGGTGGTTGAGTCTGGTTCTATCGCGACAAAGCGCTAGCGGTAGCGTCGCTCTAGGCCGCGTTTCCATGGTGATGGGGGCGTGGTTAAGGGGTGTGGCTATTAAACAATGCGGAGATCTGATTGGTCGGTGGGCGGAGCCAGCGGGATTTCCCCGCCCCTTTTCCCCGGCCGCCCGGTGGCGTCGCTCTAGGCCGCGTTTCCATTGTGATGGGGGCGTGGTTAAGGGGCGTGGTTATTAAAGAATACTGGGATCTCATTGGTTGGTGGGCGGAGCCTGCTGGGTTTGCCCCGCCCCTTTCCCCCCCGGCCGCCAGGGGGTGCCGCGCTCAAGGCGGGGGAGCGCCAGGGGAATGGAGCTGCGCGGGGCGCCCGGTCAGGGCCGGGGGTTAGGGGGAAAATGGGGTTTGAGAGCTGTTCTGAGGGGAAAATGGGGTTTGAGAGGAGTTCTGAGGGGAAAATGGGGGCTCTGAGGGGAAAATGGGGTCTGTAAGGGGGGTTCTGAGGGGGAAATGGTGTCTGAGAGAGGAGTTCTGAAGGGAAAACGGGGATCCTGAGGGGAAAATGGGCTCTGAGAAGGGGGGTCCTGAGGGGAAAACGGGGATTCTGAGGGGGAAATGGGGTCTGAGAAGGGAAAATGGGGACCCTGAAGAGAAAATGGGGTCTGTGAGGGGGGTCCTGAGTGGAAAACGGGGGTTCTCAGGGAAAAATGGGGTCTTAGAAGGGAAAGTGGGGTCTGTGAGGGGGGTTCTCAGGGGAAAATGGGGTCTGTGAGGGAGGTCCTGAGGGGAAATTGGGGGTTCTGAGGGGAAAATGGGAGTTCTCAGAGGAAAATGGGGGTTCTGAGGGGGGTTCTGAGGGGAAAATGGGGTCTGTGAGGGCGTCCTGAGGGGAAAATGGGGGTTCTTGAGGGAAAAACGAGGTTTGAGAGGTGTTCTGAGGGGAAAATAGGGTCTGTGAGAGGAGTTCTGAGGGGAAATCGGAGGTTCTGAGGGTAAAATGGGGGTCCTGAGGGGGAAATGGGGTCTGTGAGGGGGGTCCTGAGGGGAAAATTTTGGTTCTGAGGGGAAAATGGGGTCTGAGAGGGGAAAGTGGGAGTCCTGAGGGGAAAATGGGGCTTTTCCTGGAGGAAGGAGAGTGAGGGGGGTCCTGGAGGTTGGGGGGCTGATGAGATTTTGGGGGGTCCTGAGGGGAAAATTGGGATCCTGGGGGGGTTTCTGAGGGGGAAATGGGGATCCTGAGGGGGAAATGGGGATCCCAGGGGGTCCCTGAGGGGAAAATGGGGGTCCCAGGGGGGTCCTGAGGGGAAAATGGGGATCCCGGGGGGTCCCTGAGGGGAAAATTGGGATCCCGGGGGGGTTCTGAGGGGAAAATGGGGATCCCAGGAGGGTCCTGAGGGGAAAATGGGGATCCCGGGGGGGTTCTGAGGGGAAAATGGGGATCCCAGGGGGGTCCTGAGGGGAAAATTGGGATCCCGGGGATTCCTGAAGGGAAAATGGGGATCCCAGGAGGGTCCTGAGGGGAAAATGGGGATCCCGGGGGGTCCTGAGGGGAAAATGGGGATCCTGGGGGGTCCCTGAGGGGAAATGGGGGTCTTGTGTTATGGGGTCGTGAGGGGAACAATGGGAGGGGGAATTTGGGGGGAATTTGGGGTCCCGAGGGAGGGGCTGAGGACACTCAGGTAATTCCCAGATCGATTCCAGAGGGGAAATTGGAATTTTGGGGGAGAATTTCGGGGGTCCCCGAGGGGAAATTTCAGTGTTGGGGAACTTTGTGGATTTTGGGGCTGGGGAGGGGAACAAAGGGGGACTGAGACCCCCCAAATCCCCCTCCCCAGATCACGTCAGGAGGAGAAAAAAACGCAAAAAGGACAAAAAAACAAAACCACCACCGAGGTGAGGGGGGGGGTCAGCGGGCCCACGACCCTTATCCAGAGATTTTTTTTTGAGGAGGGGGAAACACAAGCAGAGCCCCTTTTAGGGGGTGGGGGACATTCCTGGCCTCCCCTCCCCCTCCAGGGTTATTTTTAACGGGGGGACCTTGAGGTCATTTCTATTTTGGGGGGGTGATGGCCCAGAATGCCCCGCACCTGCTCAGGGGGGGGATTTTGGGACATCCCAAAGCTCCCTCGGGACCATTCCCGGCTCCTTTGCCGCTCTGGGACCACCCTGGGACCACCCCCCGCCATGGGGGAGACCCCCCAAGGGACCAGGTATGGGGAGGGGGCGGGGAGGAGACCCCAAAGGGAGACAATTTGGGTGGGGGTAGAGAAGAGACCCCCAAAGGGAGCAGATTTTGAGGAGAGGGCAGGGAGGAGACCCCAAAAGGGACCAAACTTCCAAACTTTTGGAAGTGGGGGCAAAAAGGAGACCCCTGAAGGGACCAGAATTTGGGGAAGAGGGTAAAAAGGAGGCTCCCAAAAATATCAGATTTTGAGGAGGGGTAGCAGAGAGGAGACCCCTGAAGGGGAGAGGAGCCCCCAAAAGGGACCAAATTTTTGGGGAGGGGGAAAAAGGAGATCCCCAAAGGGACCCGATTTTGGGGAGGGGGCACAGAGGAGACCCCTGAAGGGACCAGAATTTGGGGAGGGGAGTAGAGAGGAGACCCCCAAAAGGCTCAGACAGAGAGAAGCCCCCTAAAGGGAGCAGATTTTGGGGAGGGGGGCAGAGAGAAGACCCAACAGGATCAGAATTTGGGGAGGGGGGGCAAGAACGAGACCCCTGAAGGAACCAGATTTTGGGGAGAGGGTGGAGAGGAGACCCCCAAAAGGGACTGGATTTTTGGGAGGGGCAGAGAGAAGCCCCCCAAAAGGAACCCAATTTTGAGGAAGGGGCACAGAGAACCCCCCAAAAGCCACCCAATTTTGAGGAGGGTCTGCACACCGACCTCTCCCTTGTCCCGGGGCTCGGTGTCCTGTCCCGGGGGGGGTCCCAGCCCTTTCTATGCCCCCCAGGACCCCCAGCCCTTTCTGTCCCCCCAGGACCCCCAGCCCTTTCTGTCCCCCCAGGACCCCCAGCCCCTTCTCTCCCCAGGACCCCCAGCCCTTTTTCTCCCCCCAGGACCCCCAGCCCTTTCTCTCCCCCCCAGGACCCCCAGCCCTTTCTCTCCCCCCAGGACCCCCAGCCCTTTCTCTCCCCCCAGGACCCCCAGCCCTTTCTCTCCCCCCCAGGACCCCCAGCCCTTTCTCTCCCCCCAGGACCCCCAGCCCTTTCTGTCCCCCCCAGGACCCCCAGCCCTTTCTCTGCCCCCAGGACCCCCAGCCCCTTCTCTCCCCAGGACCCCCAGCCCTTTCTCTCCCCCCCAGGACCCCCAGCCCTTTCTGTCCCCCCAGGACCCCCAGCCCTTTCTCTGCCCCCAGGACCCCCAGCCCTTTCTCTGCCCCCCAGGACCCCCAGCCCTTTCTGTCCCCCCAGGACCCCCAGCCCTTTCTCCCCCCCAGGACCCCCAGCCCTTTCTCTCCCCCCCAGGACCCCCAGCCCTTTCTCTCCCTCCAGGACCCCCAGCCCTTTCTCTGCCCCCAGGACCCCCAGCCCTTTCTCTGCCCCCAGGACCCCCAGCCCTTTCTCTCCCCCCAGGACCCCCAGCCCCTTCTCTCCCCAGGACCCCCAGCCCTTTCTCTCCCCCCAGGACCCCCAGCCCCTTCTCTCCCCAGGACCCCCAGCCCTTTCTCTCCCCCCAGGACCCCCAGCCCTTTCTCTGCCCTCAGGACCCCCAGCCCTTTCTCTCCCCCCAGGACCCCCAGCCCTTTCTGTTCCCCCAGGACCCCCAGCCCTCCCGGCGCATCCCCAGAGCCGCCCCCGGCCCCGCCCTCGCTCTCCGAGCCCCTCCTGGGCTCCGACGAGGGGGAACAGGAGGATCCCCGCGATTACTGCAAAGGTGGGGGGACACGGACACCCCTCTCCTTTATTTTTGGGGGTGTAAAGACCCCCGGAGTGACGCCCCCCGCCCCTCGGCGCCCCCTCCCCAGGCGGGTATTACCCGGTTCGCATCGGGGACCTTTTCCACGGTCGTTACCACGTCGTTCGAAAATTGGGTTGGGGACATTTCTCCACCGTGTGGCTTTGCTGGGACCTCCGGTGAGTGCTGGGGACACCCCTGGGGGGCTCCCCAAAATATCCAGGGGGATCTCCTTTGGAATTTTTTTTTTTTTTTTTTTTTTTTTTTTTTTTTTTTTTTTTTTTTTTTTTTTTTTTTTTTTTTTTTTTTTTTTGTGACAGGAGGAAACGTTTCGTGGCGCTGAAGGTGGTGAAAAGCGCCCCCCAATACACCGAGACGGCTCTGGATGAGATAAAGCTGCTGAAATGTGTGAGTGATGCCACCCTAAAGACCCCTCCTCAAAACGGGGAGCCCCCCAAATTCACCCCCCCAAAACCCCAGAGTTGGGATCCACAGAGTACTCAACACATGTGGTGGTGATGGGAGAGACTGGAAGGGACTGGGAGGGGATTTGGGGGCACTGGGGGGGACTGGGAGGGGATTTGGGGGGACTGGGAGGGACTGGGAGGGGATTTTGGGGGCACTGGGAGGGACTGGGAGGGGATTTTGGGGGCACTGGGAGGGACTGGGAGGGGACTGGGAGGGGATTTGGGGGCACTGGGGGGGACTGGGAGGGGATTTGGGGGCACTGGGAGGGAACTGGGAGGGGATTTTGGGGGCACTGGGAGGGACTGGGAGGGGACTGGGAGGGGATTTGGGGGCACTGGGGGGGACTGGGAGGGGATTTGGGGGCACTGGGAGGGAACTGGGAGGGGATTTGGGGGGACTGGGAGGGACTGGGAGGGGATTTTGGGGGCACTGGGAGGGGATTTTGGGGGCACTGGGAGGGACTGGGAGGGGATTTGGGGGCACTGGGAGGGACTGGGAGGGGACTGGGAGGGGATTTGGGGGCACTGGGGGGGACTGGGAGGGGATTTGGGGGCACTGGGGGGGACTGGGAGGGGATTTGGGGGCACTGGGAGGGAACTGGGGGGATATTTGGGGATTTTTGGGGTCCCTCTGATGGGGGTCTCTGATTTCCCCAGCAGATATTTTGGGATTTTGGGGGGTCTCTCCTCTCTCTTGGGGATATTTTGGGGGTCTCTCCTCTCTCTTGGGGATATTTTGGGGGTCTCAGGGGGTCTCTCCTCCCCCTAGGGGTGGATTTTGGGGGTCTCAGGGGTCTCTCCTCCCCCCGGGTGTGGATTTTGGGGGTCTCAGGGGGGGTCTCTCCTGTCCCAGGGGATTTTTTAGGGGTCTCAGGGGTCTCTCCCCCTGGATTTTGGGACCCCCAGGTTCGGGATTCAGACCCCAGCGACCCCAACCGTGAGAACATCGTGCAGCTCATCGATGATTTCAAGATTTCGGGGGTCAACGGTGTCCGTATCCTTTTCTGGGGGGGGCTCTGAGGGGGGTACCCCGAGTTTCTCATCCCTCAGGGGGGGTTTTAGGGGTCTGGGGGCTCCTTGACTGCCCCCCACCCCAGATGTTTGCATGGTGCTGGAGGTGCTGGGCCACCAACTGCTGCGCTGGATCATCAAATCCAACTACCAGGGGCTGCCCCTGCCCTGCGTCAAGAGCATCGTCCGCCAGGTCAGGGGGCTCTGGGGACCCCCCAAATCCCCTCTGGTGGTGTGGGACCCCCAAATGGGCTGCAGAGAGACCCCCAAATCACCCCAAATCATCCTGGTGCTCTGGGACCCCCAGATGGGCTGCACAGAGACACCCAAATCCCCCCTGGTGGTGTGGGACCCCCAGATGGGCTGCACAGAGCCCCCTAAATCCTCCCAAATGCTCCTGGTGCTCTGGGACCCCCAAATCCTCCTGAGACCCGAAATCTGCTGCCCAGAGACCCCCAAATCCCCCCTGGTTCTCTGGGACCCCCA
This sequence comes from Zosterops lateralis, assembly GCF_965231275.1. Taxonomy (NCBI): domain Eukaryota; kingdom Metazoa; phylum Chordata; class Aves; order Passeriformes; family Zosteropidae; genus Zosterops; species Zosterops lateralis. The sequence continues at coordinate 3,340,683 of NC_139793.1, forward strand.
AATCCTCCTGAGACCCCCAAATGTGCTGCCCAGAGACCCCCAAATCCTCCTGGGACCCCCAGATGTGCTGCCCAGAGCCCCCAAATCACCCCAAATCCTCCTGGTGTTCTGGGACCCCCAAATCCTCCTGGGACCTCCAAATGGGCTGCCCAGAGACCCACAAATCCTCCTGGGACCCCCAAATGTCCTCCCCAAATCCCCCATAGCCCCCATAGCCCCCAGCCCCACAGAAGCCTCTAGAACCCCTCAGATTCACATGGGAACCCCAAATCGTCCTCAAATCACCCCAAAATCCACATGAGGAACCCCAAACAGCCCCAAAATCCCCCAAATTCTCTTGTGGACCCTCCCAAATCCTTATGGGAACCCCAAACATCCCCCAAATCCCTCTGAGATGCACATGGGAACCCCAAACAGCCCCCAAATCCTCCAAATGTCCCTGTGGACCCTCCCAAATCCTTATGGGAACCCCAAATGTCCCCCAAAATCTCTCCACATCCCCATGAGGAACCCCAAACATCCCCCAAATCCCTCTGAGGTCCACATGGGAACCCCAAACATCCCCCAAAATTCCTCCACATCCCCATGAGGAACCCCAAACAGCCCCTAAATCCACCAAATTCTCTTGTGGACCCCACAAAATCTCCCTCAAACACCCCCAGCTCCCCAAAATCTCACCAGGGTTTGATTTTGGGGGGGATTTTGGCCCATCCCACCCCTGGGGATGCCCCTCACAGCTTTGGGGACCCCCCAAATCCCTTCCCAAACACCCCCAGCTCCCCAAAATCCCACCAGGGTTTGATTTTGGGGGGGATTTTGACCCATCCTTCCCCTGGGGATGCCTCTCACAGCTTTGGGGGGCCCCTTCCCAACCCCTTTGATATTTATTTTCTTTAGTAAAGCTGTAGTTATTATTGCTATTATTACTATTATTACTATTATTACTATTATTATTACTATTATTATTATTATTATTACACTCAGCCTTATATTTTAATTCGATACAAATTAAATGCTGACAGAACCAAGTCCATTTAATCTTTACTACCTTTAGCTCTTAATCAAGTTACATTTTATTATTTCAGCATTTTATTAACACTGATTTTATTAATTTTGGGGGGATTTTTTGGGCAGTAATTTTTCCCCAGGTTACATTTTATTATTTAAACATCCTGTTAACACTAATTTTATTAATTTTGGTAGGATTTTTGGGGGGTAATTTTTCCCCAGGTTACATTTTATTATTTTACCATCCCATTAACACTAATTTTATTAATTTTGGGGGGATAATTTTTATTTCCCCAGGTGCTGGAGGGACTGGATTACCTGCACACCAAATGCAAGATCATCCACACAGACATCAAACCCGAGAACGTCCTGCTCTGTGTGCAGGAGCCTTTCCTCAGACACCTGGCGGCGCAGGCAGCGCGATGGGCACGGGGAGAGGGACCCCCACGGGGAGCAGGTACCACAAAATACACCTGGGGGGCCCAAAAAACACCTGGGGGGCCCAAAAAACACACCTGGGGGGGTCAGGGATCCCAAAATCCAGCCCTGGGGGGTCAGGGGTGCCCCAAAAATCATCCCCGGGGGCTCAAAATTGCACCTGGGGGGCTCAAAATCACACCTGGGGACCCCAAAATCACACCTGGGGGTGCAGGCAGCGCGATGGGCCAGGGGAGAGGGGCCCCCAAGGGGAGCAGGTACCCCGAAAAACACCTGGGGGGGTCAGGGAACCCCAAAATCCATCCCTGGGGGCTCAAAATCGCACCTGGAAGGGTCAGAATCGCACCTGGGGGGCCCAAAATTGCACCTGAGAGGCCAAAATCACACCTGGCGGCACATTGGGCAAGGGGAGAGGGGCCCCCAAGGGGAGCAGGTACCACAAAAAAACACCTGAGGGGCCCAAAAAACACCTGCGGGGGTCAGGGATCCCAAAATCCATCCCTGGGGGGTCAGGGGTGCTACAGAAATCATCCCCAGGGGCTCAAAATCGCACCTGGGGGGCTCAAAATTGCACCTGGGGGGACTCAAAATTGCACCTGGGGGCCCCAAAATCACACCTGGGGGAGAGGGGACCCCCAAAAAACATCCCCAGAGAGGAAAGGGACCCCAAAAAACATCCTCAGTGGGAAAAAGGACACCAAAATCACACCTGGGGGGCTCAAAATTGCACCTGGTAGGGCAGGGAACTCCCAAAATACGTCCCTGGGGGGGTAGGGATCCCAAAACTCACACCTGGGGACCTCAAAATCACACCTGGGGGTGCAGGCAGCACAATGGGCCAGGGGAGAGGGACCCCCACGGGGAGCAGGTACCCCAAAAAACACCTGGGGGTTCTAAAATTACACTTGGGGGGTCAGGGGGGCCCCAAAATCCATCCCTGGGGGCTCAAAATCGCACCTGGAAGGGTCAAAATCGCACCTGGGGGGCCCAAAATTGCACCTGAGAGGCCAAAATCACACCTGGCGGCACATTGGGCAAGGGGAGAGGGGCCCCCAAGGGGAGCAGGTACCACAAAAAAACACCTGGGGGGCCCAAAAAACACCTGGGGGGGGTCTAAAATTACACCTGGAGGGTCAGGGGTGCTACAGAAATCATCCCCGGGGACTTAAAATTGTACCTGGAGGGTTCAAAATCGCACCTGGGGGGACTCAAAATTGCACCTGGGGGCCCCAAATCACACCTGGGGGAGAGGGGACCCCCAAAAAACATCCCTGGAGGGAAAGGGACCCCAAAAAACATCCTCAGGGGGGAAGGGGACCCCAAAAAACATCCTCAGTGGGAAAAAGGACACCAAAATCACACCTGGAGGGTTCAAAATTGCACCCGGGGGGCTCAAAATCACACCTGGGGGGACACAAAATCACACCTGGCGGCACAAGCAGCACAATGGGCCAGGGGAGAGGGACCCCCACGGGGAGCAGGTACCACAAAAAACACCTGGGGGGCCCAAAAAACATCCTCAGAGGGAAAGGGGACCCCAAAAATCATCCCCGGGGGCTCAAAATTGCACCTGGGGGGTCAAATTCACACCTGGGGGGCCCAAAATCACACCTGGGAGAGAAGGGACCCCCCAAAAACATCCCGGGGGGGGCAGGTACCCCAAAATCACACCTGGGGGGCCCCAAAATCATACCTGGAGGGGCCCAAAAAACAACCCCAGGGGCCAGAAACTGCCAAAATCACACCTGGGAGGTCAGGGATACCAAAATCACACACCTGGGGGGGCAGGGAACCCAAAATCCACCCCAGGAATTCAGGTAACGCCCAAAATGGATCCAGGAGTGCAGGTAACCCCCAAAAATGGATCCAGGTGTGCAGGTAACTCCTGTTCCACTGCTCTGGGGGTCCCCCCAAAATTCAGGGCCCCCCAGTCCCCCCACACCTGGTCTGGGGGGGGCTCTACTGACCCCCCACCTGTCCTGTCTATCCACAGTGAGCTCAGCCCCGCAGGAGGAACCTGTGAGTGTCCCTGCACACCTGGGGCTGCTTTACCTGTGTGTGTGCTCACCTGTGTGTGTGTGTGTGCTCACCTGTGTGTGCTTTACCTCTGCTCACCTGTGAGTGTCCCTGCACACCTGGGGCTGCTTTACCTGTGTGTGTGTGCTCACCTGTGTGTGTGTGCTCACCTGTGAGTGTCCCTGCACACCTGGGGCTGCTTTACCTGTGTGTGTGTGCTCACCTGTGTGTGTGCTCACCTGTGTGTGTCCCTGCACACCTGGGGCTGCTTTACCTGTGTGTGCTCACCTGTGTGTGTGTGTGCTCACCTGTGTGTGTGTGTGCTCACCTGTGTGTGTGTGTGTGCTCACCTCTGTGTGTGTGTGTGTGTGTGTGTGCTCACCTGTGAGTGTGTGTGTGTGCTCACCTGTGAGTGTGTGTGTGTGTGTGCTCACCTGTGAGTGTGTGTGTGTGCTCACCTGTGAGTGTGTGTGTGTGTGTGCTCACCTGTGTGTGTGTGTGCTCACCTGTGAGTGTGTGTGTGTGTGTGCTCACCTGTGAGTGTGTGTGTGTGTGTGCTCACCTGTGTGTGTGTGTGCTCACCTGTGAGTGTCCCTGCACACCTGGGGCTGCTTTACCTGTGTGTGCTTTACCTGTGTGTGTGTGTGTGTGCTCACCTGTGAGTGTCGCTGCATACCTGGGGCTGCTTTACCTGTGTGTGTGTGCTCACCTGTGTGTGTGCTCTCACCTGTGTGTGCACACCTGGCTGTGCTCACCTGTGTGCCCTCACCTGTCCTTGCACACCTGTGTGTGCCCTCACCTGTGTGTGCTCTCACCTGGCTGTGCTTTCACCTGTGTGTGCTCTCACCTGTGTGTGCTCTCACCTGTGTGTGCCCTCACCTGTGTGTGCTCTCACCTGGCTGTGCTTTCACCTGTGTGTGCTCTCACCTGTGTGTGCTCTCACCTGTGTGTGCCCTCACCTGTGTGTGCTCTCACCTGGCTGTGCTTTCACCTGTGTGTGCTCTCACCTGTGTGTGCTCTCACCTGTGTGTGCTCTCACCTGTGTGCCCTCACCTGTGTGTGCCCTCACCTGTCCTTGCACACCTGTGTGTGCCCTCACCTGTGTGTGCCCTCACCTGGCTGTGCTCACCTGTGTGTGCTCTCACCTGTCCTTGCACACCTGTGCATGTGTCCTGACACCTGGCTGTGCTCACCTGTGTGTACCTTTGCATGGTTTTGCACACCTGTCTGCCCTTTGCCCCCCAAAACCAAAGGTCTCCCATCTGGGGAGTCACCAAAATCGAGGAAATCCCCCCAAAACCGAGGAAATCCCCCCAAAATCAATCAATCAACCGATCAATCAATCGATCCCCCAGGAGCGCCTGTCCCGGGCTCAGCGGCGGCGGCGGCGGCGGCGACAGCGGCGACAGCGACACCTGCTGGCCCAGAGACTGCGGGACCTGGAGCAGCTCCGCGACACCGCGGGGACACCGGGGACAGCCAGTGACACCGGTGAGCCCGGGGACACCGGGGGGGTTTGGGGACACCGGGGGGGACAGCCAGGGACACCGGTGAGCCCGGGGGGCTTTGGGGACACCGCGGGGGTTTGGGGACAGCCAGTGACACCGGTGAGCCCGGGGGGCTTTGGGGACACCGGGGGGGTTTGGGGACAGTCAGTGACACCGGTGAGCCCGGGGGGACACTGGGGGGGTCTGGGGACACCGCGGGGACACCGGGGACAGCCAGTGACACCGGTGAGCCCGGGGGGCTTTGGGGACACTGGGGGGGTTTGGGGACATTGGGGACAGCCAGGGACACCGCGGGGACACCAGGGACAGCCAGCGACACCGGTGAGCCCGAGGACACCGGGGGGGTTTGGGGACACCGGGGGGGACAGCGGGGACAGCCAGGGACAGCCAGCGACACCGGTGAGCACAGGGACACCGGGGAGGGGACACCAGGAGAGACACCGGGGACAGCCAGTGACACTGAATTTGGGGAGGGGTCTCAGTGTCTCTCTCTCCCCCCGAGAAGCCCCCCAGGACCCCCCGGAGGAATTGGGGAGGGGTGTCAGTGTCTCTCTCCCCAGAGCCCCCCTCGGAGGAGTTTGGGGAGGAGTTGGGGAGGAATTGGGGAGGGGTCTCACCGTGTCTCTCCCCCAGAGCCCCCCCCGGAGCCCCCGGAGGAGTTGGGGAGGGGTCTCAGGGTCTCTCTCCCCCAGAGCCCCCCCCGGAGCCCCCGGAGGAATTGGGGAGGGGTCTCACCGTGTCTCTCCCCCCAGAGCCCCCCCCGGAGCCCCCGGAGGAGCTGTTGGGGGGCAGCCCCCCGAGCGGCGCCTCCTCCTCGGGGGTGCACACGCTGCCCCCCGGCGGCTCCAGCGATGGATTCTCGGGGGGCTCCCCCGGCTCGGGGGGTCCCCCCCGGCGCGCCCCCAGCCCCAGCTCGGCCTCGGACTCGCTCTTCACCCCCACCTCGGGCTCCCTCATCTCGGGGGGCTCCGAGGGGCTGCCCCCCACCCTCGGTCAGTGCATGGCCACGGGGGATTGGGGGATTTTGGGGTTTGGGGAGGGGTCTGGGGGGATTTGGGGGGTTTTGGGGTTTGGGGAGGGGTCTGAGGGGGATTTGGGGGTTTGGGGGGTCTGGAAGGGCAGTTTGGGGGGGATTTGGGGGGTTTTTGAGGTTTGGGGAGGAGTCTGGGGGGATTTGGGGTATTTTGGGGTTTGGGAGGGTCTGGAAGGGCAATTTGGGGTCTGGAAGGGCAATTTGGGGGATTTTGGGGTTTGGGGAGGGGTCTGGAGTGGCAATTTGGGATCTGGAGGGGCAGTTTTGGGGGGCATTTTGGATTTGGGGCGATCTGGAGCTGTGGGGTGGGTCTGGGGGTCCCCAGGTGTCCCCCAAGGTCCCCAATGTCCCCCACAGGTGAGGGGGGGCTGTGGGGTGGGTCTGGGGTCCCCAGGTGTCCCCCAAGGTCCCCAATGTCCCCCACAGGTGAGGGGGGGCTGTAGGGTGGGGTCTGGGGGTCCCCAGGTGTCCCCCAAGTCCCCAATGTCCCCCACAGGTGAGGGGGGGCTCCCGGGGGGGCAGGAGAACCCCCTGGACCCCCGAGCGGCCCCTCGGCTGCGGGTCAAGATCGCCGACCTGGGCAACGGCTGCTGGGTGGTGAGAGGGGCTGGGGGCACTGGGGAGACTGGGGGGACTGGGGGGACTGGGAGGGGATTGAGGGGGACTGGGAGAAACTGGGAGGGGACTGGGAGGGGATTGGGAAGAAACTGGGGGGGACTGGGAGAGACTGGGAGGGGATTGGGAGGAATTTGGGGGCAACTGGGAGGGACTGGGAGGGGACTAGGAGGGACTGGGGGTGACTGGGGGACTGGGAGAGACTATAGGCAACTGGGAGAGGACTGGGAGGGACTGGGAGGGGATTGGGAGAGACCGGGGAGAGATTGGGAGGGATGTGGGGGGACTTGGAAGGACTGGAGGGGACTGGGGGCACTGGGAGGGGACTGGGGGGAACTGGGAGGGGATTGGGGGGCACTGGGAGAGACTGGGGGCACTAAGAGAGACTCGAGGCAACTGGGAGGGACTGAGGGGGATTGGGAGGGGATTGGGAGGGGATTGGGGGAACTGGGAAGGACTGGGATGGAACTGGGAGGGGATTGGGAAAGACTGGGGGGGCACTGAGAGGGACTGGGGGGACTGGGAGGGGACTGGGAAGAACTGGGAGGGACTGGCAGAGACTGGGAGGGGACTGGTGGGGATTGGGAGGGGATTGGGAGGAACTGGGAAGGACTGGAGGGGGGGAGATTGGGAGGGATTGAGAGGGACTGGAAGGGACTGGGGGGGATTGGGAGGGGATTGGGAGGAACTGGGAAGGACTGGAGGGGGGGAGATTGGGAGGGATTGAGAGGGACTGGAAGGGACTGGGGGGGATTGGGAGAGATGTGGGGGGAACTGGGAGAGATGTGGGGTGGGCTGGGAGGGGATTGGGGGGAGCTGGGAGGGTTTGGGGGAAGTTTTGAGAGGCTTTGTGGGACTGGGGTGGTCTGGGGGTTTTGTGGGAGAGTTGTGGCTTTGGAGTGTTCTGAGTGTTTCAGGGAGGGGTTGTGAGTGGGGAGCTGAGGGTTTTGGGGGGCCTTGTGGGGGTGTAGGGGGGTTGTGAGGTGTCTGTGGTCTGTGGATATTTGGAGTCTGTGGGTTTTTAGGGTCTCTCTGTGGCTGTTTGGGGTCCCTGTGTGTGTTTGGGGTCTCTGTGTGTGTTTGGGGTCTCTGTGTGTGTGTTTGGGCTCTGTGTGGGGGGTCTCTGTGTGTGTTTGGGGTCTCTGCGTGGGTTTTTAGGGTCTGTGTGTGTGTTTGGGCTCTGTGTGGGGGGTCCCTGTGTCTGTTTGGGGTCTCTGTGTGTGTTTGGGGTCTCTCTGTGGGTTTTTAGGGTCTGTGTGTGTGTGTTTGGGCTCTGTGTGGGGGGTCTCTCTGTGTGTTTGGGGTCTCTGTGGCTGTTCAGGCTCTCTCTGTGTGTATTTGGGGTCTCTGTGTGTGTGTTTGGGTTCTCTGTGGGGTCTCTGTGAGTTTTTAGGGTCTCTCTGGGTTTTTGGGCTCTCTCTGGGTGTTTGGGGTCTGTGTTTGGGATCTCTCTATGTGTTTGGAGTCCCTGTGTGTGTTTGGGGTCCCTGTGTGTTTGGGGTCTCTCTCTGTAGGTTTTTAGGGTCTCTCTGGGTTTTTGGGGTCTCTCTGGGTTTTTAGGGTCTCTCTCTGTAGGTTTTTAGGGTCTCTCTGGGTTTTTGGGGTCTCTGTGTGTGTGTTTGGGGTCTCTCTCTGTAGGTTTTTAGGGTCTCTCTGGGTTTTTGGGGTCTCTGTAGGTTTTTAGGGTCTCTCTGGGTTTTTGGGGTCTCTGTGTGTGTGTTTGGGGTCTCTCTCTGTAGGTTTTTAGGGTCTCTCTGAGTTTTTGGGGTCTCTCTGGGTTTTTAGGGTCTCTCTGTAGGTTTTTGGGGTCTCTCTGGGTGTTTGGGGTCTCTCTGTGTGTCTGTGGTCCCCGTGTCCCGGCTGACCCCGCTCTGCCCCCGCAGCACAAACACTTCACCGAGGACATCCAGACCCGGCAGTACCGGGCCCTGGAGGTGCTGCTGGGGGCGGGCTACGGGCCCCCCGCCGACATCTGGAGCACGGCCTGCATGGTATGGGGGGCTCGGGACCCCCGGGGAGGGCAGGGACCCCCAGAATAGGGGAGGGGGCTCAGGGGACCCCCAGGGAGGCTCTCAGGGACCCCCAGAGGGGGGCAGGGGGTTCAGGGATCCCCGGGGGGGGGCTCTGAGGGACCCCTGGGATAGGGACAGGGGGGCTCAGGGACCCCTGAGGGGGATCAGAGGGACCCCTTGCATGGTCAGGGGGGGCTCAGGGACCCCCGGGGGACCTGGGACCTCCAGAGGAGGGGAGGGGGGCTCGGGGACCCCCAGGGGAGATTAGAGGGACTCCTTGCATGGGGACAGGGGGGTTCAGGGACCCCCAGAATAGGGGAGGGGGTTGAAGGACCCCCGGGGGGAACAGGGACCCCTGGGATGGGGACAGAGGGGCTCAGGGACCCCCGGGGGGAACAGGGACCCCCAGCGTGGAGAGAGGGGGCTCAAGGGACCCCCGGTGGGGCTCTGAGGGACCCCGGGGTGAGGAGGGGGCACTGAGGGACCCCAGGATGAGGAGAGGGGGCTTCTGATGACCCCCATTGGTGCTCCCCCACCGCCGGGACCCCTCCCCAATTCCCATTGCCCCCCCAGGTGTTCGAGCTGGCCACGGGCGATTACCTGTTCGAGCCCCACTCGGGGGAGGACTACAGCCGGGACGAGGGTGGGTGTGGCCTGGGCGTGACCGAGGGGCGTGGCCTCGGGGTGGGCGTGGCAAGGACATGGGTGTGGCCAGGGAATGGGTGTGGCCTCAGGGGTGGGTGTGGCCAGCTACATTTGGGGAAGAGTACAGCCCTGATGAGGGTGGGTGTGGCCTAAGGGATGTGGCTCAAGTGGGTGTGGCCTAAGGGGTGTGGCACAGGTGGGTGTGGCCAATTATATATAAAAGAGGCGTGGTCTCCTGGAGCGGCAATCTCTGGTAGCCAATAGGAGGCCAAAGGGGGTGTGGCCTGTCCCAAGGGTGTGGCCATTGGGGTTGTGGCTTCCAACAAAGGGCGTGGTCTGAGTGTAGGGGCGTGGCTCAGAAAGGGGTGGAGCCTGTCTAGATGTAACAGCCAATGGGAAGGGAGTTTGGCCAAGGGGGCGTGGCCGGGTCAATATCTGCATATGGGGAAAGGAGATGGGTTGGAACCAGCGGGGTGGGCGTGGCTAAAGGCGGTGGGCGTGGCTCAAACAAGCCACGCCCCCCGCAGACCACATTGCCCACGTGATCGAGCTGCTGGGGGAGATCCCGCGGCACGTGGCCCTGGGGGGGCGCTACTCCCGAGAGTTCTTCAACAGGAAAGGTGAGGGCGGGGGCGGGGGCGGGGCCAGGGCTGGGTGTGGCCCTGGGCGGGGGCACGGCTGGGTGTGGTCCATGGGCGTGGTCAGGGATGGGTGTGGCCCGTGGGCGTGGCTAAGGATGGGTGTGGCCGGGTGGATTCCAAATGGGCGGGGTCGAGGGGTGGGTGTGGCCTTAAAGGTGTGACGGGGTGGGGTCCTGCAGGTGGGATGATGTGGGGATATGCAAATGAGGGGTGGGGGTTGTCCTATAGCCCCGCCCACAAGGAGAGGGGCATGTCATGACCACACCCCTCTAGGGGCGTGGCCACATCAGGACTGGGGCGTGTCCCTCTTCTTGGTGGGAGGGGCGTGTCCTGCCCACACCCCTCACTTTAGGGGCGTGGCCACCTCAAGATTAGGGCGTGTCCCTCCAAAACCCCTCCTCATTTTAGGGGCGGGGTCTCAGGTTTAGGGCGTGTCCCTCCCTAACCCCTCCCCCTACTCTATGTGTGTATTATGAGGGAGGGGCGTGTCCCTCGCTGACCCCGCCCCCTCCCCAGGTGAGCTGCGGCACATCCGGCACCTGCGGCCCTGGGGGCTGCGGGCGGTGCTGCAGGAGAAATACGAGTGGCCTCGGGGTCCCGCGGCCGCCTTCGCGCGGTTCCTGCGGCCCATGCTGGCCTTCGAGCCCGCCCGCAGGGCCACGGCCCGGCAGTGCCTGCAGCACCCCTGGCTCCGCCCCTGACACGCCCCGGGCACGCCCACCACGGGTCAATAAACCACAATTACGGGGGGACATGTCTGGTGGTCCTGGTGAAGGGTGTGCCCCTGGCTCCGCCCCTGACACGCCCCCTGGACACGCCCACCACGGGTCAATAAACCACAGCCACAGGGGGGCGCTCCTGTGATGTTTATTGGGGGTTTTGGGTGGGTCTGGTGGGGGGTCTGGCCGTGGGTCCACCCCTAGACACGCCCACCTCACCTCAATAAACCACGGCCACAGGGGGGCGCTCTTGAGATGTTTATTGGGGGTTTTGGATGGTCCTGGTGAAGGCTCTGCCCCCTAGACACGCCCCTGGACACGCCCACCATGGCTCAATAAACCACGGCCACAGGGGGGCGCTCCTGTGATGTTTATTGGGGGATTTTGGGTGGTTCTGGTGAAGGGTGTACCTCTAGACACGCCCCTGACACGCCCCCGGGCACGCCCACCCTGCCTCAATAAACCACAGCCATGGGGGGCACTCCTCAGGTGTTTATTGGGGGTTTTGGGGTATTTTGGGTGGTCCTGGTGAGGGCTCTGCCCCTGGACACGCCCCCTAGACACGCCCCCAGACTTACCCCTAGACACGCCCACCCCACCTCAATAAACCACAGCCACTGGGGGGCGCTCCTGGTGGTCCTGGGGTGTTTTTTGGGGGATTTTGGGTGGTCCTGGTGAAGGCTCCACCCCTAGACACGCCCACCCCACCCCAATAAACCACAGCCACAGGGGAGCGCCCTTGCAGTCTTTATTGGGGGGGTTGGGTGGTCCTGGTGAGGGATTGGGGGGGGGTCTTGGAGTAGTCCTGGAGAGTCCTGGAGTGTCTGGTGGTCCTGGGGGGGTCCCAGGGGTCTTGTGTGTGGTCCTGAGGGGTCCTGAGGGGTCCTGGAGGTGTTTTGGGGTCCCAGGGGTGCTTTTTGTGTGGTCCTAAAAAGTCCTGGGGGAGATCCTGACAATGTTTTGGGGTCCTCGGGGATTCTGGGCCTATTTTGGAGTCCCAGGAGTGCTTTTTGTGTGGTCCTGGGGTGTCCTGGAGCTATTTTGGGGTCCCAGGGGTGTCCTGTGTGTGGTCCTAAGAAGTCCTGGGGGGGGGATCCTGAAGATATTTTGGGGTCCTGGGGGATTCTGGAGATATTTTGAAGTCCCAGGAGTGCTTTTTGTGTGGTCCTAACGTGTCCTGGGGTTGTTTTGGGGTCCCAGGGGTGTTTTTCGTGTGGTCCTAAGAGGTTTTGAGGGGAATTCTGAGGATATTTTGGGGTCCTGGAAAAGTTTTGGTGTCCCAGGGGTGCTTTTTGTGTGGTCCTAAAAGGTCCTGGGAGGGGCCCTGACAAATTTTTGGGGGTTTTGGAGGATCCTGGAAATGTTTTTGGGTCCCAGGAGTGTTTTGTGTGTTGGTCCTGAGTGATCCTGGGGGTGTTTTGGGGTCCCAGGGGTGGTTTGTGTGGTCCTAGAGAGTCCTAAGGGTGTCCTGTGGTGTCCAAGACGTGTTTTGGGGTCTCAGGGATGTTTTTTTTGTGGTCCTGAGGAGTGCTGGGTGATCCTGGGGGTGATTTGGGGTCCCTGGGGTGTTTTCTGTGTGGTCCTGGAGGGTCCTAAGGGTGTCCTGGGGGTGTCCTGTGGTCCTAGGGTACCCTGGGGGTGTTTTGGGGTCCCTGGGGTGTTTTCTGTGTGGTCCTGGGGTATCCTAAGGGTGTCCTGGGGGTGTCTTGTGGTCCTGGGGTATCCTGGGGGTGTTTTGGGGTACCTGGGGCTGTTTTCTGTGTGGTCCTAAGGGGTTCTCAGGGTCTCCCAGTGATGTTTTGGGATCCTGAAGTGTGTTGGGGTCCCTTGTGGTCCTGGAGATGCTTTGGGGGTCCCTGGGGCTGTTTTGGGGTCTCTGGGACTGTTTTGGAGTCTCAAGAGTGTTTTCTTGAGGTCCCTGGGGCTGTTTTGGGGTCCTGTCAGGGTCTCTGGGGCTGTTTGAGGGTCCTGGGGGTCCTGTTGGGGTCCCTGGGGCTGTTTTGGGGTGCCAGGAGTGTCTTGTATGTGGTTGTGAGGATGTTTTGGAGTCCTGGGTGTGGCTGGTGTGTGGTTCTGGTGCTGTTTTGGGGTCCCAGGAGTGTCTGGTGCGTGGTCCAGGGGCAGATTTGGGGTCCTGTCAGGGTCCCAGGGGGTCCAGTTGGGGTCCCTGGTGCTGTTTTGGGGTCCCAGGGGTGTCTGGTGCGTGGTCAGGGGATGTTCTGGGGTCCTGGACATGCCTGGTGTGTGGTCCTGGTGCTGTTTTGGGGTCCTGGGGCTGTTTTGGGGTCCCAGGAGTGTCTGGTGCATGGTCCAGGGGCTGTTTTCGGATCCTGTCAGGTCCTGGTGCTGTTTGGGGGGTCTTTGGGGCTGTTTTAGGGTCCCAGAAGTGTCTTGTGCGTGGTCGTGAGAAAGTTTTGGAGTCCCAGGGGGTCCTGTCAGGGTCCTGGTGTTGTTTTGGGGTCCTGGTGCAGTCCTGGTGCAGTTTTAGGGTCCTGTCAGGGTCCTGGGGGGTCCTGTCTCAGTGCTGGGGGTCCTGTCAGGGTCCTGTCGGGGTCCTGGTGCCATTTTTGGGGTCCTGTCTCAGTGCTGGGGGTCCTGTCAGGGTCCTGTCGGGGTCCTGGTGCCATTTTTGGGGTCCTGTCTCAGTGCTGGGGGTCCTGTCTCAGTGCTGGGGGTCCTGTTGGGGTCCAGGGGGGTCCTGTTGAAGTCCTGGTGCCGTTTTGGGGTCCTGTCTCAGTGCTGGGGGTCCTGTCGGTTTCCTGGGGGTCCTGTCAGGGTCCCGGGGCCGTTCTCGGGGTCGGTTCCGGCTCAGGCTCGGGGCAGGTGGCTGATGATGCTCTGCACGGCCCCCGACGTGGTGCCCTGACCGCCGATGTCCGGGGTGTGTGTCTGCGGGGCGGGGCCGCTCAGGGACACGCCCACCAGGATGGGGACACACCCATGTGGAGGGAGACACGCCCACAAGGATGGGGACACACCCACGGGGCTGGGGACACGCCCACGGGGCTGGGGACACGCCCACGAGGTTGGGGACACGCCCACAGTGTTGGGGACACGCCCATGGGGCTGAGGCCACGCCCATAAGGCTGAGGCCACACCCACAATGATGGGGACACGCCCATAGGGCTGAGGCCACGCCCACAGGGACACACAAACTGGGTGAGGCCACACCTACAGCAGCGAACCCACGCCCATCAGGGCTGAGGCCACGCCCACAGGGCCGGGGGGCGGGGCTTACCCGGGGGTCGTCCAGCGAGGCCAGCACCGCCTGGCGGATGGTGGAGGCGTGGCCGTGCAGCCTGGGGGCGGGGCGAGAACGGGACACGCCCACATTAATGACCAACACACAACCATGGAGGGTCTGCCCTGCCCCTCCCTCTGACCACACCTGCAGGAGGCTCCACCCCCTCCCCAGGTGTTCCCATTCCCTCCCCAGGTGTGCCCTGTCCCTCACAGGTGTGTCCTGCCCTTCCCCAGGTGTGCCCCACCCTTCCCCAGGTGTTCCCTGTCCCTCCTAGGTGTTCCCATCCACTCGCCAGGTGTCTCCCAGGTGTGCCCTGCCCCTCTCCAGGTGTTCCTCACACCCATCAAGGTGTTCCTTAGCCCCTCCCAGGTGTTCCCATCCTTTCCCCAGGTGTTCTCAGCCCCTTCCAGACATTCCTCACTCCCCCTCCAGGTGTGCCCCACCCCTCCCCAAGTGTTCCCACCTCCTTCCAGGTGTTCTCCAACCCCTCCCCAGCCCCTCCCCAGTGTCCCTGCCCCTCAGGTGTGCCCCACCCCTCAGGTGTCCCCAATCCCTCCAAAGTGTTCCCCAGCCCCTTTAGGTGTGCCCCACCCCTCAGGAGGTCCCGCCCCCATTGGCCCCGCCCCTCTCCAGGTGTGTCCCGCTCACCTGAGGTGGTCCAGCATCATGCAGGTGTGCCCCACCCCTCAGGAGGTCCCGCCCCCATTGGCCCCGCCCCTCCTCCAGGTGTCCCCACCCCTCTCCAGGTGTGTCCTGCTCACCTGAGGTGGTCCAGCATCATGCAGGTGTGCCCCATAGGTGTGCCCCACTCACCTGAGGTGGTCCAGCATCATGCAGGCCGCCAGCAGCGCGGCCGTGGGGTTGGCGATGTTGCGGTTGGCGATGCTCTTGCCCGTGTTCCGCGTGGCCTGGGGGGACGGGGGACACCGGTTACACCCCCAGTGCTCCCAGTATGCCCAGTTATACCAGTTACCCCCCTGGGGATCCCAGTTACACCAGTTACCCCTCAAAGGGTGCCCAGTTACACCAGTTACACCAGTTACACCCAGTTACCCTCCCAGTTACACCAGTTACACCAGTTACACCCAGTTACCCTCCCAGTTACACCAGTTACACCCCAAAGGATTCCCAGTTACACCCCCAGGGATCCCAGTTACACCAGTTACATCCCAAAGGGTTCCCACTAATTACACCAGTTACACCCCAAAGCGCTCCCAGTTACACCAGTTACCCCCAGTTACCCCCAATTACACCAGTTACATCCCAAAGGGTTCCCAGTTCCACCAGTTTTCCCCCTGGGGATCCCAGTTACACCAGTTACATCCAGTTATACCCAGTTAACACTCCCAAGGGTTCCCAGTTACACCAGTTACACCCCAAAGGTGCCCAGTGCTCCCAGTTACACCCCATGGGGTTCCCAGTTACACCAGTTGCACCAGTTACACCCCAAAGGGTGCCCAGTTACACCAGTTACCCCCAGTTACCCTCCCAGTGCTTCCAGTTACACCAGTTACACCAGTTAACACCCCCAGGGATCCCAGTTACCCCCCAGTTACACCCAGTTACACCAGTTACACCCCAATGGGTACCCAGTTACACCAGTTACACCAGTTACACCCCAAGGAATCCCAGTTACTCCCACAGCGCTCCCAGTTACCCCCAGTTACCTCCTCAGGGCTCCCAGTTACACCCCAGTGCTCCCAGTGCCCTCCCAGTGCTCCAGTGCCCCCCAGTGCTCCCAGTGCCTCTCTGGACACCCCCCAGGACCCACAAATCCCTCCAGGACCCCTCCAGGACCCCCCAAACTCAAAGTTTCAAACACAGCGTAGTCAAGGCTGTAGTTGGCTCTTGACACACCAGTGCTCCCAGTGCCCTCCCAGTGCCCTCCCAGTGCTCCCAGTAATGTCCCAGTCCCTCCCAGTGCCTCTCTGGAACCCTCCCAGTCCCTCCCAGTCCCTCCCAGTCCTCACAGTCTCAAACACAGCGTAGTCGTGGCCATAATTTGCCCCCAGCACCAGCCCAGGGCCCCCCACCAGTGCTCCCAGTGCCCCCCACCAGTGCTCCCAGTCCCTCCCAGTGCTCCCAGTCCCTCCCAGTGCCCTCCCAGTCCCTCCCAGTGCTCCCAGTAATGTCCCAGTGCCCTCCCAGTACTTCCAGTGCCTTTCTGGACACCCCCAGATCCTTCCAGAACCCCCTCAGACACCCTCAGACACCCCCGGACTCACAATTTTGAACATGGCTGTAGTTGGCTCCAGGCACACCAGTGCTCCCAGTGCCCTCCCAGTGCTCCCAGTCCCTCCCAGTGCTCCCAGTCCCTCCCAGTCCCTCCCAGTGCTCCCAGTCCCCCCCAGCATTCACAGTCTCAAACACAGCATAGTCGTGGCCATAGTTTGCCCCCAGCACCAGCCCAGGGCCCCCCACCAGCGCTCCCAGTCCCTCCCAGTGCTCCCAGTGCCTCTCTGGAACCCTCCCAGTGCCCCCCAGCACTCACAGTCTCAAACACGGCGTAGTCGTGGCCGTAGTTTGCCCCCGGCACCAGCCCAGGGCCCCCCACCAGGCCGGCGCAGACGTTGTTGACGATGTTCCCGTAGAGATTCGGCATCACCATCACGTCAAACTGCTGGGGCCGGGACACCAGCTGGGCACGCAGGGGTTAACTGGGGTTACTGGGAGCACTGGGAGGGCACTGGGAGGGCTCTGGGGAGGGGTCTGGGGTCACACCTGCATGGTGGTGTTGTCCACGATCATGTTCTGGAAGGTGATCTCGGGGTACTCGGCCGCCACTTCGCGGCAGCACTGCAGGAACAGCCCGTCCCCCAATTTCCTGTGGGGTCAGAACCACAAAAATCAGGGATTTCACCCCAAAAACCCTCAGATTCCACCCAGCACTGCAGGAACAGCCCGTCCCCCAGTTTCCTGTGGGGTGAGAACCACAAAAATCAGGGATTTCACCCCCAAAAAATCCAGAATATCACCCCAAAGTGCAGGAACAGCCCGTCCCCCAATTTCCTGTGGGGTGAGAACCACAAAAATCAGGGATTTCACCCCAAAAAAAACTCAGATTCCACCCAGCACTGCAGGAACAGCCCGTCCCCCAGTTTCCTGTGGGGTTAAAGAGGTGAGAAACCCCAAAAATCTGGAAGTACACCCTAAAAAATCAGGGATTGCACCCCAAAAATCTGGACTCCCACCCAGCACTGCAGGAACAGCCCGTCCCCCAGTTTCCTGTGGGAATTAAAGGGGTGAGAACCCATAAAAATGAGGAATTCCACCCAAAAAAACCTGGGATTACACCCACCACTGCAGGAACAGCCCGTCCTCCAATTTCCCCATGGGGAGGGGTGATTCAGGACCCTCAAAACCTCCCCCAAGCACCACCTCAGGACCCCTAAACTGTCCCCAGGATCCCCTCCCATGCCCCAAATCCCCCAAAGTCCCCCCTCAAACCCTCCCAAATCCCCCCCAGGACCCCCAAACTGCCCCCTGAGACCCCAAAATCCCCCAGGACCCCCCCAAAGCCCGTACATGATGTTGGCCTTGTGCACAGCACTGACAGTTCTCCTGCCAGCAGCCCTGGCCAGCCCCAAATCCCTCCCAAATCCCCCCAAAGATCCCCAAAAACCCACTCAAGGACCACCAGGACCCTCCCCCAAGACCCCAAATTCCCCCAATGACCCCCAAAACCCCCAAAGGACTCCCAAAACCCACCCAGGGACCACCTGAACATCCTCTGGAACCCCAAAACTCCCCCCCAGTCCCCCTGAAACCCTCCCAAAATCCCCTCCAAGACCCTCATATCCACCCCCAGGACCCCAAAATCCCTCCCCAGGAGCCCCCAAATGCCTCAGGACCCTCTCCAAGACCCTAAAGATCCACCCAGTGATTGCCAAGAGCCACTCCCAAACCCCAAATCCCCCCCAAGGAAGCCCCAAAACCACCTCAATTTCCTCCCAGGATCTCCAAACTGCCACCAAGGCCCCCCCAAACCTCCCCAAATCCCCCTCAAACCCCTGCAGTGCCCCCTAAACCCCGTACATGATGTTGGCTTTGTGCACAGCAGTGACAGTTCTCCTGCCAGCCGCCCTGGCCAGCCCCAAACCCCCCCCAAATCTCCCCCAGGACCCCCAAACCACCCCCCAGGACCCCCAAAACCCCTCCAAAATCCCCCCAGAGCCCGTACATGATGTTGGCTTTGTGCACAGCAGTGACACTTCTCCTGCCCGCGGCCCGGGCCAGCCCGAAGGCGTAGTGGGCGATTCTCCGCGACCGCCCGGCCGTGATGATCTTCAGGCTCTCCACCACCCCCGCCACGCTCTGGGGGGGAAACGGGCGTGGCAGGGGCGTGGCAGGGGCGTGGTGTCACCCAGGGGCGTGGCAGGGGTGGGGAAGGGGCGTGGCAAGGGTTTGATGTCACTTTGTGGTGTGGAAAAGGTGTGATGTCACACCCAGGGTGTGGCCTGGGCGTGGCAGGGACGTGATGTCACACCCAGGGTGTGGAAAGGGTGTGATGTCACACCCAGGGTGTGGCCTGGGCGTGGCAGGGACGTGACATCACACCCAGGGTGTGGCCTGGGCGTGGCAGGGGGGTGTGGCATCACCCCCAGAATGGAGAATGGGCGTGGCTTTAATCCCAGGGTGTGGCAGGGGCGTGGCATCACCACAGGGTGTGGCATGGGGGGCATGGCAGGTGTGTGATGTCACATCCAGGGTGTGGAAAGGGTGTGATGTCACACCCAGGGTGTGGCAGGGGCGTGGCAGGTGTGTGACGTCACATCCAGGGTGTGGAAAGGGTGTGACGTCACAGCCTGGGTGTGACATGGGTGTGGCAGGGGCGTGGCACAGCTGTGATGTCACTTCCAGGGTATTTTGGGGTATTTTTGGGGTGTTTTTCAGGGTATTTTGGGGGTATTTTGGGGGTATTTGGGGGATATTTTGAGGGTTTTTTTCTGTATTTTAGGGTATTTTTGTGGGGTTTTTTGGGGTATTTCGGGGGTATTTTCGGGGTATTTTTTCTAGTATTTTTTTTAGCTATTTTTGGGCTATTTTTTGGCTATTTCTGTGTGGTTTTTGTGCCCACCTCGTGCTCCAGGGAGCTGTATTCCCCCTCGGTGTTCTCCCTGACGATGAGGATGTCGATGTCGCGGTGCCGCGTCTCCACCCCGGGCAGACTCTGACAGTGGATCACGTTGGCGTAAAGATCCAGGCTGGTCCTGGAAACCCAAAAAACGGGCAAATCCACCCCAAAACAGGCAAATTAACCAAAAAAAAAAAAAAAAAAAGCAAATCGATCTCTAAAAACATACAAATGAACCCACAAAATATGCAAATCAACCCCCAAACTATTCAAATGACCCCCCAAACAATTAAATGAACCCCCAAAACATCCAAATCAACCCCAAAATATGCAAATAAATCCCTAAAACAATGAAAATAAACCCCACAGAAAGGCCAATCAACCCCAAAAAATGAAAAATCGGCCCCAAATTATTCAAATCGAACCCCAAGTTATGCAAATGAGCCCTCAGATATGCAAATGAGCCCCCAAATTATGCAAATGAGCGACACCTGATGAGGTTGTTGCGGGATTTGTGGTTGGGGGGGAGGTTGTGGTTGGTTTCGATGTTTCCTAAAAGGAAAAGAACAAAAAATCAGAGCAGGATTTTGGGAATTTGGGGGAATTTTGGGGATTTTGGGGAATTTTGGGGATTTTGGGGGGGATTTTGGGGGTTTTGAGGCAATTTCAGGGATTTTGGAGAGATTTTGGGGGATTTGGGGGGAATTTCGGAAAAGATTTTTGGGGTATTTTGGATGGGATTTTTGTGGGATTTTTGAGGAGATTTTGGGAGAATTTTGAGGCGATTTCAAGGATTTCAGAGGGGATTTTGGAGGAGATTTTGGGAGAATTTTGTGGATATTTTTGGAAGAGATTTTGAGGAGATTTTGGGGGAATTTTGAGGCAATTTCTGCGATTTTTGAGGAGATTTTTTTGGGGGAATTTCACAGCGATTTCAGGGATTTTGGAGGAGATTTTGGAGAAGATTTTGGTGAGATTTTAGGAGGATTTTGGAGAAGATTTTGGCGGTATTTTGGGGATATTTTTGGATAAGATTTTGGTGAGATTTTGGGGGTATTTTGGGGGATTTTTGGAGGAGATTTTGGGAAGATTTTGGGGATATTTTTGGATGAGATTTTTTGGGGAATTTTGAGACGATTTCAGGAATTTTGGAGAAGATTTTGGAGAAGATTTTGGGGATATTTCGGATGAGATTTTAGAGGAGTTTTGAGGCGATTTTGGGGGGGATTTTCAGATGATTTCAGGTATTTTGGAAGAGATTTTGGGGATAATTTTGGAGATTTTGGGAGGATTTTGAGGCCATTTCAGGGATTTCAGAAGAGATTTTGGGGATAATTTTGGATGAGATTTTGGGGCAATTTCAGGGATTTCAGAGCAGATTTTTTCAGGGAATTTCGGAACCATTCCAGGGATTTCAGAGGAGATTTTGGAGAAGATTTTGGGGATTTTTGGGGATATTTTTGGACGAGATTTTGGGGGAATTTCACAGCGATTTCAGGGACTTCAGAGGAGATTTTGGAGGAGATTTTGGGAGGATTTTGGGGATATTTTTGGAGGAGATTTTTTGGGGAATTTTGAGGCGATTTCAGGGATTTTGGAGAATATTTTTGGGGGTATTTTGGGGATATTTCAGATGAGACTTCGGTGGGATTTTGGGAAGATTTTGAGATGATTTCAGGGATTTCAGAGCAGATTTTGGGGGAGATTTTAGAAGAGATTTTTTTGGGAATTTTTAGGCAATTTCAGGGATTTCTGAGAAGATTTTGGAGGGATTTTGGAGAGATTTTAGGGGGATTTTGGGGATACTTTTGGATGAGATTTTGAGGGGATTTTCAAAGCGATTTTTGGGGGGTTTGGGGGGAATTTGGGAGAAGATTTTGGGGATATTTTTTGATGGGATTTTGGTGGGATTTTGGAGAAGATTTTAGGGGGTTTGAGGGGAATTTTGGAGGAGATTTTGAGGGGATTTCAGAGGAGATTTTGGAGATGATTTTGGGGGGGATTTTAGAAGAGATTTTTTTGGGGAATTTTGAGACGATTTCAGGGATTTTGGAGATGATTTTGGGGGGGATTTTGAGGCGATTTCTGCGATTTCTGAGGAGATTTTTTGGGGGAATTTCACAGCGATTTCAGGGATTTTGGAGAAGATTTCAGAGAAGTTTTTTGGGGTTATTTGGGGGTATTTTGGGGTATTTTTCAGCCCCCATACCCTTGAGGGCCACCCCGTTGCGGCGGATGGCGGTGATGGCGTTCTGCACGTCGGCCTCGGGCGCCTCCGAGTTCACACGAACCTCCTCAAAGTCCACGGGGACACACGCGTGTCTGGGGGGAAAAAATTCAATTTATTAACTGAGATTGGGGGGAAAAATCAATTTATTAACAGTTAAATGGTGTCTGGGAGGGGAAAAAATTCAAATTATTAACAGGTAAACAGGGTCTAGGGGGGAAAAATTCAATTTATAAACAGTTAAACAGTGTCTGGGGGGAAAAATACATTTATTAACTGGGATTGGGGGGGAAAAATCAATTTATAAACAGTTAAACAGTGTCTGGGGGGAAAAATCCATTTATTAACTGTCCTGGGGGCCAAAAGTCAATCTATAGTTATATAATATATATAACTTATAAAAATATCTTTTATATAACGTATAATGTATAAAATATATATTTAAAATATATTATAGGTACAAATTATATATCTTATATAATTTAATTTACATATTTTATATAGTTTATAAACATGTTTATATATAATTATATTAAATATGCTATATTTATGTTGCATTATGTTTCGTCATGTTATTTTATATTATATATGTATTATATTATATATAAATAAAACATATAATATGTACTTATATTACATATATGATACTAATTATAAATAATCTATAAAACACGTATAATATATAAAATCTCTATAACACAGAAAATATTTCTAACACATAAAATACAGGTAAATTATAAAAATCAATTTATAGTCGTATAACCAAATATATTTTCCATCCTTTCATCAATTTGCTCTTCATTTTTCCCACCTCATCCTTTACTTTTCTCCCACTTTCTGCCTCCAAAAATGTCTTTTTTTTTTCCCAAATTTCCCCTCCCATGATGCCTTGGGTGCATCAATTACTAATTTGCATATTCCATTTGCTCATTTGCATAACCCCGCCCCTCTCGTCAATTTGCTCTTCATTTTTCCCACCTCACCCTTTACTTTTCTCTCACTTTCAGCCTCCAAAAATAACATTTTTTACCCCAAATTTCCCCTCCCATGATGCCTTGGGTGCACCCATGCCTCATTTGCATATTTATCTTCCTCATTTGCATAACCCCGCCCCTTCCTTGCCTCCCTTTCACTTTCTCCTTTACTTTTCTCCCATTTTCTCCCTCCCCTGAACCCCCAAAACCCCCAAATTTCCCTTCCCACAATCCCCTGGGCCCCTTTTCTCCCCCCCTAATTTGCATAGCCCCGCCCCCGGGCAGAGGAAATGCCCATATTTGGTCACCTGAAGACGTCCTTGACGTGCAGCATCAGCTCGGGCCCGATGCCGTCCCCCGGGATCAGCGTCACCGTGTGCCGGCCCCCGTACTTGGCCGGGGGGGGCTGGGGGAGAATTTGGGGGGTTCAGGTCAGGATTTTGGGGTGGTGGTATTCAAAAGTCAAAA
This sequence comes from Zosterops lateralis, assembly GCF_965231275.1. NCBI lineage: Eukaryota > Metazoa > Chordata > Aves > Passeriformes > Zosteropidae > Zosterops > Zosterops lateralis. The sequence goes on from NC_139793.1 coordinate 3,363,305, forward strand.
TTCCTAACCAAAAATATCCTAAATACCCCCAAAAATACCCAAAATCCAGCCAAAAACTTCTAAAAAAAACCCCCCAAATCCTCCAAAAACACTCAAAATCCCCCCAAATCTGGCCAAAACTTCTAAAAAAAAAAAACCCAAAACCCACCCAAAATTCCCCCCAAAACTTCAAAATTCCACCCAAAACCCACCCAAAATCCTCCCAAACCCACCGAAAATCCACCCCAAAACACCCCAAAATACCCCCAAAAATGCCCAAAATTCTCCCAAAACCCACCCAAAATTCCCCCCCAAAAATCACCCAAAATCCCCCTAAAACACCCCAAAACACCCGTAAAAACACCCCAAAATTCCCCCAAAAAACACCCTAAAATCCATCCAAAAACCTCTAAAAAAATCCCCCCAAAACCACCCCAAACTCCCTCTCTTCCTTCCCCCAAAATTTCCCGAAATTTCCCCAAGTTTTCCCAATTTTCCCAGTCCTGAGGCCCCCCGTACTTGGCTGGGGGGGCTGGGGGGAAAATTTGGGGAGGGGTCCTTAAAAATCAAAATTTCTACCCAAAATTATCCTAAATAGCCCCAAAAGCTCTAAAAAAACCCCACAAAACCACCCAAAACCACCCAAAATCTGCCCCAAAATACCCCAAACCGCTCCAAAACACTCTAAATTCCCCCCAAAATCCCCTCCCAAAATACCCAAAATTCCCCCCAAAATCACCTTAAATCCCCCCAAACCCTCCAAAAAAAACCCCCCAAAAATCCACCCAAAAAAATCAAAATTCCCCCCAAAAACCACCCAAAATTCTCCCCAAAAACACCCCAAATCCCCCAAAAACCACCTAAAATTCCCCCAAAAACCACTAAATCCTCCCAAAACACCCCAAATCCCCCCAAAACACCCCAAATCCCCCCAAAACCTCAAAATTCCCCCCCCAAAAACACCCCAAATCCCCCCAGAACCTCTAAAATATCCCCCAAAATCCCTCCAAAAATGACCCAAATTTTCCCAAAGACTCAAAATTACCTCCCAAACCACCCCAAATCCCCCCAAAAAACCCTAAATCCCCCCCAGAACACCCGAAATCCCAAAATAACCTCAAAATTCCCCCAAAAACCTTTTGGGACCAACCCCTCGGTAATTTTTGAGGGATTTTTAGGAGACTTTTGGGATCCCTGAGTGACTTTTGGGGGCCCCAAGAGGTTTTTGGGGTCCCCAGGAGATTTTTGGGACCTCCCTGGTGATTTTTGGGGTCCCCAAGGAGGTTTTTGGGGTCCTCTCTGATGATTTTGGGACCCGCCAGAAGATTTTTGGGGTCTCTGAGGAGGTTTTTGGGGCCTCCCAGGAAGATTTTAGGACCCTCCTGATGATTTTTGGGGCCTGCCAAGAGATTTTTGGGGCCCCTCAGGAGGTTTTTGGGGTCCCCAAGAAATTTTTGGGGCCCCCCAAGAAATTTTGGGGTCCCTGAGAAAGTTTTTTGGGGTCTCCAAGAAGTTTTTGGGGTCCCAAGGAAGATTTTTGGGTCCCCTCAGGGGGTTTTGGGGTCCCCAGGGGGTTTTTGGGGTACTCACGATGCTTCTTTGCTGTGGGAGGAGAAGAAAAGCGTTCAATTAGTGAAAAACATTCAATTTTGAGGGCAAAACCCCCCTCAAACAACCCCAAAATCCCCCAAAAACCCCAAAATTTGGGGTTTGGAGTCCCCGAAGAGGAGAAAAGGGGTCTGGGGGTACCTGGGACCCCCCCCAGGTGTCCGAGGCACTCACGGGGGGGAGGTGGAGCCGTTCGGCCATGTGGGAAATGGCGGCTTGTGGAATCCACACCTTTATTAATTTAAAAAAATGTTAATTAAACTTTTTTGGGGGTTGATTTGGGGGATCCCAAACCCCCCCCCCCCTTTACGACCCCTTCAATGGTTCAGGCCAAGGCACCACCCCCCTGGAAATATCAACCAATCACAACGCGAAGCGCTGCTGCTCCCTCAGAGTTCAGCCAATCAGCGCTCGAGAAACGGACCCCCACTTTCCCAGCTCAGCCAATCAGAATCCGATCCGCCGCTTCTACGCCCCGCCCCTCCTGGAGGTCGCCCGGCCCTCACCGCCGCTCCAGCCAATCAGGAGCGGCCGGTGCGGCGGGAACCGGGCGGGAACCGGGCGGGAAGCGGCGGGGGCGAGTCCCGGTGGGCGGCGGAGCGGGTTTTGGTTGGTGACTCACCGCTCGCGGCCGTAGCGCGGCACGCATCAGCCGCCGTCGAGCCGTCGTCAATGCCGCCGCCATGATGCTCCCCCCCGTTAGCGCGAGTTCTCGCGAGATCTAGGCACCGCCCACGAGAGGTGATAGGGAGATAAGCTGGAATTCTCGCGAGAGTACCCGCCACGCCCTCACGCCGCGGCGGCCATTTTGTGCCTGGGAGTGGCGGCCCCGTGGGGCCTCACGGCGAGAGGCCACAAAGGCGATGCCGCCCACCCCGTTTTGTCCCGGAACGGCGACGTTTTATCGCCGAGCCCTTTCCTCAGCCACGCTTCGTTCTGAGGGCGAAAAAAACCTCAACTGATAACGGGCGGGGAGAGCTGCAGCCACCGCCCCTCATCTGTCGCTATGGCAACGGCGAGACTGCGCATGCGCTGGGGCGTGGCGGCCGCCATTTTATCTGCGTGGGCGCCGCACTGCGCATGCGCAGTGAGTTAACCACACCACCGGTGTTTCTTAGCCACGCCCTTTTCCGCTCTAGGCCACGCCCCCTCCTCCTCCGCGAGCCACGTCGCGCGCGGCCCGGGCGGCACGCTCGCTTCTCATTGGTCAGCGAGCGTGCGGGTGCCCGCCCTCCGCGTTCTGATTGGCTCATACCGAGGCGCTGCCGGCGTTGATTGGTTGCTTTCCGCGTGGGCGGGGCTTGTGGGCCGGTGCGCGGGGTTGATCATGGCGGGTGCCGGGGCGCTCCCGTTATTGCTGCTGCTGCTGGCGGCGGCCGGCGGGGCCGCGGGTAGGGCGGGAATCGGGGTTTTCTGAGGAGGAACCGGGATTTCTGAGGGAAAATCGGGGGCGCTGAGGGCGCTGAGGGGTTTTGGGGGCGGTGAGGGCCGAGGGGGTCCCGAGGTTTTGGGGTCCTGTGGAGGTGGCGGAAGTTGAGGCTTCTGAGAGCCGTGAGGGGAAGGAGGAAACTGGGTGTTCCATGAGGGTAATCCTGAGGCTGGTGAGGGGATTGGGGGTCCCATGAGGGGATCGGGGGTTCTAATGAGGAGATTGGGGTGTCCCATGAAGGGATCCTGGAGCCCATGAGGGGATTTGGGGTCCTATGAGGGAATTGGGGTTCCATGAGGGGATTGAGGGTCCCATGAGGGGATTTGGGGTCCCATGAGGGGAATCCTGGGGAATTGGGGGTCCCATGAGGGGAATCCTGAGGCAAGTGAGGTGATTGGGGGTCCATGAGGGAATTGGGGGTCCCATGAGGGGATTGGGGGTCCTATAAGGGGGTCCCATGAGGGGATTGGAGAGTCCCATGAGGGGATTGGGGGTCCCATGAGGGGATTGGGGGTCCTATAAGGGGGTCCCATGAGGGGATTGGGGGTCCCATGAAGAGATTTGGGGTCCCATGAGGGGAATCCCAAAGATTTGGGGTCCCATAAGGGGACTCCCAGAGAATTGGGGGGTCCCATGAGGGAATTGGGGGTTCCATGAAGGGATTGGGGTCCCATGAGGGGAATCCTGGGGAATTGAGGGGATTGGGGGGTCCCATAAGGGGGATCCCATGAGGGGAATCCTGGGAATTGAGGGGATTGGGGGATCCCATAAAGGGACCCCGAGACCACTGACCGACTTTTGTGAAGGCACATTTTTGGTATCTCAGCTAAGCGCGAGCTGAGAGCTCTCAGACACCTTCCTGTGGATCTTCTGGGACATTATTTTGTGGTTTTTCCCCCCCAGGTGAGCCGTGCCCCGAGCCCACCATCGTCCCCTCCTATTACACCACGTCCGACGCCGTCATCGCCTCCGAGAGCGTCTTTGTGGTGGAGATTTCCCTGCTCTGCAAAAACGGGGCTCAGGTGAGACCCCCACGGGCTGGAGAAAGCTCAGAGGGGGTTTAGGGACCCCCCCAAAACCCTCCTGAGCTCCTTTTTTCCCCTCACAGAACGTGGCACTTTATGCTGATGTCAATGGGAAACAGTTCCCGGTGACCCGAGGGCAGGACGTGGGCAGGTACCAGGTGAGGATTTTGGGGGGGTTTCAGGTGTTTTTGGGGTTCCTGGGAGGGATTTTGGGGAGCTCAGGTGAATGGGGAATCCCTGGGAGGGGTTTTGGGGGTTTCAGGTAAGTGGGGGGTCCCTGGGGGGGTTCAGGGAGGGGTTTTGTGGGGCTCAGGTGTGTTTGGGGTCCTTGGGAGGGTCCAGGGATGGGGTTTCGGGGGGTTCAGGTGGGTTTGGAGGGGCCTGGGAGGATTTAGGGAGGAGTTTTGGGGGTCTCAGGTGAGTGGGAGGTTCAAGGAAGGGTTTTAGAGTGTTTTAGGGAGGGTTTTGGGGGTCTCAGGTGGGTTTGGAGGGGCCTGGGAGGGTTTAGGGAGGAGTTTTGGGGGTCTCAGGTGAGTGGGAGGTTCAAGGAAGGGTTTTAGAGTGTTTTAGGGAGGGGTTTTGGGGGGGCTCAGGTAAGTCAGGGGTTCCTGGGAGGGTTTAAGGGGACTCAGGTGAGTGTGGGGGTTTCTGGGAGAGTCCAGGGAGGTGTTTTGGGGGTTTCAAGTGTTTTTAGGGTTCCTGGGAGGTTCTAGGGAGGGGTTTTGGGGGGCTCAGGTGTATTTGGAATTATTGGGAGGGTTTAGGGAGGAATTTTGGAGGGGCTGAGGTGAGTGGGGAGGGGTTTTGGGGGGCTCAGGTGAGGCTGAGGGGGTTCAGGGCTTGTTTTTAGGGGTCTCAGGTGAGGCTGGGGTCGGTTTTGGGGCTCTCAGGTGAGGCTGGGGTCGGTTTTGGGGCTCTCAGGTGAGGTTGGGGTCAGTTTTGGGAGTCTCAGGTGAGTTTGGGGTTGGTTTTGAGTATCTCAGGTGAATTTGGGGTGGAATTTAGGAATCCCAGGTAAGTTTTTTGGGGTCTCACCACAACAACATTCGCTCCATTCTGGTCATATCCAGGTGAGCTCAGGTGAGGTTTAACCCTTTTTGAGGCCTCTCAGGTGAACTCAGGGGGTCTCTGGGGGTCTCAGGTGAGCTCAGGGGGTCTCAGGTGAATTTGGGGAGGGGTCCTGGTGGTCCCAAAGCCCCCTTTGTCCCCCCCAGGTGTCCTGGAGCCTGGAGCACCGCCAGGCCCAGTCGGGCACCTACGAGGTGAAATTCTTTGATGAGGAATCCTACAGTGCCCTGCGCAAGGTGGGGACCCCTCCCCGAATTCTGGGGGGCCTTGGGGACCCCCTGAACCCCCAAATCCCCTCCCCAAATCCTGGGGGGCTCTGGGGACCCCCTTGAACCCCAAAATCCCCTCCCCGAATTCTGGGGGGCTCTGGGGACCCCCTTGAACCCCAAAATCCCCTCCCCGAAATCTGGGGGGCTTTGGGGACACCCCTGAACCCCCAAAATCCCACCCTGAACCCCAAAATCCTTCCCTAAACCCCCAAAATCCCGCCCCAAATCTTCCTTAAGCCCCCAAAATCTCTCCCAAACCCCAAAAATCCCTTCCCAAACCCCCTTGAATCCCCAAAATTCTTCTCTGAACCCCCAAAATCCCCCCTGAACCCCCAAAATTCTCTCCCAAATCCCCCTGAACCCTAAAAATTCTCCTTGAACCCTCCCTGAACCCCCAAAAATGCTCCTCTGAACCCCCGAAAATCCCTCTGAACCCCCAAAATCCCCCTTGAACTCCAAAATCTCCCCCTGAACCCCCAAAATCCCACCCCAAACCCCCCTGAACCCCCAAAATTCCCTCCTTGAACCCCCAAAAGTCACCCAAACACCCCAAAATCCTCCCCTGAATCCCCCAAAAATCCCCCCAAACCCCAAAAATCCGCCTCAAATCCCCAAAATTCTCTCTCAAACCTTCCTGAACCCCCAAAATTCCCCCCAATCCCCCCTGAACCCCCAAAGTTTTGTCTGAACCCCAAAAATTCCCCCCCAGGCCCAGAGGAACAACGAGGACGTGTCGCGGATCCGGCCCCTCTTCACTGTCAACGTCGACCACAGGGTGGGTTTGGGGGGGATCCCCCAAATTTGGGGGGTTTGGGGGGGATTTCCTCAAATTTAGGGGGGATTCCCTCGAATTTGGGGGATTTTGGGGAGGATTCCCTTGTTTTTGGGGGGGATTCCCTCAAATTTGGGGGTTTTTGGGGGGATTCCCTTAAATTTGGGGCATTTTTCGGGGGGAATTCCCTTGAATTTGGGGGATTTTGGGGGGATTTTCTCAAATTTGGGAGGGTTGGGGGGAATTCCCTCAAATTTGGGGGGTTTTTGGGGAGGATTCCCTCAAATTTGGGGGGTTTTGGGGAAGATTCTGCCCAAATTTGGGGGTTTTGGGGGAGATTTCCCTCAAATTTGGGGGTTTTAGGGGGAATTCCTCGAATTTGGGGGCTTGGGGGATTCTGTCGAATTTGGGTTTTTTTGGGGAGGATTCCCTTAAATTTGGGGCATTTTTGGGGGGGAATTCCCTTGAATTTGGGAGATTTTGGGGGGATTTTCTCAAACTTGGGGGGGTTGGGGTGAAATCCCTCAAATTTGGGGGGTTTTGGGGGGGATTCCTTCAATTTTGGGGGGGATTCCCTCAAATTTGGGGAATTTTGGGGGGAATTCCTCGAAGTTGGGGGGTTTTGGGGAGGATTCTCTCAATTTTGGGGGGTTTTGGGGAAGATTCTGCCCAAATTTGGGGGATTTTGGGGGAGGATTCCCTCAAATTTGGGGGGTTTGGGGGGATTCTCTTGAATTTGGGGGAGTTTGGGAGGTCTCGTGGGGTTTTGGGGTGTCCCAGGGAATTTTGGGGGGAAGAATTTGGATTTTGGGGTGTCCCAGGGTTTTTTTTTTTGAGGGTTCTGTGGGATTTTGGGGGGATTATTAAGATTTTGGGGTGTCCCAGGGAGTTTTAGGGGGGAGAATTTGGATTTTGGGGTGTCCCAGGGGGGTTTTGGGGGGGAAATTGGGATTTTGGGGCATCCCAGGGTTTTTTTTTGGGGGGTTCCCACTGAGATTTTGGGATTTTTTGGGTGTTCTCATTGGGATTTTGGGATTTTCTGGGATTTTTTGAGTTTTCCACTGGGATTTTGGCATTTTTTTGGGGGGGTTTCTCACTGTGATTTTGGGATTCCCCAGAATATTTTGGATTTCCCACTGGGATTTGGGGATTTTTTGGGGTCTGCACTGGGATTTTCTGGGATTTCCTGGGATTTTTGGGGCGTCCCATTGGGATTTTGGGTTTTCCCAGAATATTTTGGGTTTCCCACTGGGATTTTCTGGGGTTTTTTGGGTGTTCTCACTGGGATTTTGGGATTTCCTGGGATTTTTTTGAGTTTCCCACTGGGATTTTGGGATTTTTGGGGTTTCCACTGGGATTTCTTGGGATTTTTTGGGGTCCCCACTTGAATTTGGGGATTTTTTGGGGGGGTTCCCACTGGGATTTTGGGTTTCCCCAGAATATTTCGGGTTTCCTACTGAGATTTTGGGATTTCCTGGGATTTTTGAGGGGTTTCACTGGGAGATTTTGGGGTGCTCACTGGGATTTTGGAATTCCCCAGAATATTCTGGGTTTCCCGCTGGGATTTTGGCATTTCCTGGGATTATTTTGGGCTTCCCATGGGGAATTTGGGACTTCTCAGGATTTTTTCGGGAATTTCCACTGGGATTTTGAGGTTTTCTAGGATTTTGGGGGATATTTTGGGGTTCTCACTGGGATTTTGGGATTCTCCAGAATATTTTGGGTTTCCCATTAGAATTTTGGGATTTCTTGGGGGTTTTTTGGGATTCGCATGGAGGTTTTGGAATTCCCCAGTATATTTTGGGTTTCCCACTGGGATTTTGGGATTTCCTGGGATTTTTGGGGGTTTCCCACTTGGATTTTTGGGATTTCCTGGGATTTTTTGGGTTTCCTGTTGGGATTTTCTGGGATTTTTGGGGTGTTCCCATGGAGATTTTGGGATTTCCCAGGATTTTTTAGGGAGTTCCCACTGGGATTTTGGGTTTCCCCAGAATATTTTGGGTTTCCCACTGGGATTTTCTGGGATTTTTTGGGGGGTTTCACTGGGATTTTGGGATTTCCTGGGATTTTTTTGGGTTTCCCATCAAGATTTTGGGATTCCCCAAAATATTTGGGGTTTCCCACTGGGATTTTGGGATTTTTGGGGGTTCTCAGTGAGATTTTCTGGGATTTTGGGGAGTTCCCACTGGGATTTTGGGATTTTTTTGGGTTTCCCACTGGGATTTTGGGATTTTCTGGGATTTTTTGGGGGGGTTTCACTGGGATTTTGGGATTTCCTGGGATTTTTGGGGGTTTCCCACCACGATTTTGGGATTTTTTGTGTTTCCCACTGCGATTTTGCGATTTTTTTTTGGGATTTCCAACTGGTATTTTTACACTCCCTGCCATTTTTGGGCCTTTCAGCACTAAAATGGGGTCAGATTTTGGGGAAAGTGAATTTTTTGGGATATTTTTGGGGGGTTTTGGGGACTCTGGTGACCCCAACTCCCCCCTCAGGGCGCCTGGAACGGGCCCTGGGTGTCCACGGAGGTTTTGGCAGCTGCCATTGGACTCGTGGTTTATTATTTGGCCTTCAGCACCAAGAGCAGCATCCAGGCTTGAAGAAAACAAATAAAAATTAAATTAAATAAACAGTTGAAAAAGTTTTTAAAAAGTCTGAAAAAAAAAAACCTCACAAAAAATTGTCTGTAAAAGGTACAAAAAATGCTGTGAAAAACCTGAAAATTGCCCCGAAAAACAACCCAGAAGTTTCAAAAATCACCACAAAAAACACTAAATAATTACCAAAAAAAAAATTCCAAGAAAACCCTAAAAGGAACTCGAAAAAAACCGCAGGAACTGCCAAAAAAATCCGCCCCAAAACCACCTTAAAAACACCCCAGAAGCGCCAAAAACCACCACAGAAAACCCCCAAAGAATTGCCCCAAAAAACTCCCCAAAAGCTTCAAAATCCACCACAAAAAAATGATGAAAATTGCCCCAAAACCAGCCCAAAACCCGTCACAAAAAAACCTAAAAATTGCCCCAAAAAAACTCCCCAAAAGCACCAAAAACTACCACGAAAAAACCCTAAAAAAACCCCTAAAACCACTTTGAAAAGAACTGAAAAACCCCTCGAAAAACAGCCCAAAATCCCCAAAAACCACCACAAAAAAAATCTGAAATTTACCACAAAAACCACCACAAAAAACCCAAAAAATTGCCCCAAAAAAACTCCCCAAAAGCTCCAAAAACTGCCACGAAAACCCCAAAAAAATGTCCCAAAAAACGACCCCAAAAGCTCCAAAATCCTCCACAGAAACCCCTAAAAATTACCCCAAAAAATAAAAAAAAAAGCCTTAAAAAGAACCCAAAAAACACCCGAAAAATCCTCCAAAAATCACCCCAAAACCTGCCCTGAAAAAGCCCCCAAAACCCCCCCAAACCGCCACAGAAAACCCTAAAAATTACCCAAAAAATCCCCAAAAATGCCCTAAAAAGAACCCAAAAAACACCCGAAAAACCCTCCAAAAATCACCCTAAAACCTGCCCTGACAAAGCCCCAAAAAAACCAAAAATTGCCCCAAAAACCGCCACAAAAACCCCCAAATTTCCCTCCAAAAAAGACCCCAAAAGCTCCAAAAACTGCCCCCAAAACCCCTAAAAATTACCAAAAAAATGCCTTAAAAAGAACTCAAAAAACACCCGAAAAATCCCCCCCAAAAACCACCTTAAAAACTGCCCCAAAAACACCCAAAAAAACAGCCCAAAAGCCCCAAAAACCGCCACAAAAAAACCCAAAAATTCCCCCCCAAAAATAACCCCAAAGCTCCAAAAAACGCCATAAAACCCCCTAAAAATTACCAAAAATATCCAAAAAATTCCCTAAAAATAACTCAAAAAACACCCAAAAATCACCCCAAAAACTGCCCTGAAAAATCCCACAAAAAACCCCCAAAAAACCTCAAACCCCCCCAAAAAACACCCCAAAAACACCCTCAAAAAACCCAAAAAAACCCCAAAAAAACCCCAAAAACATCACCCAGGGAGGGGGTGAAACGCCCCAAAAATTCTCCCTCACCCCAAAAAAATGGAGACCCCAAAATTTGGGAAATTTTGGGGTCATTTGGTCCCAATAAATTTGGGGAAAATTTGAAAAAAAATTGGGAAATTAATTCAAGTTTTATGGAGATTAATGACGTCATACACACCAATTGATGACGTCACCACGAGGGGTGTCCCGGGATTTTTTTTTTTTTTTTTTTCCGAGATTTCCTGGAATTTTCCCAAAAAATTATCCCGGAATTTCCCGGAATTCCCAAGACGGAATTTCCGAGAATTGGGGGAGGGGGAGGGTCCCAACCCCGCCCCCAAAATTTTGGGGGATCCCCAAATATTTGGGGTCTTAACCCCAAAATTGGGACCCCAAAAATTCGGGGGGGGTCGCAAATATTTGGGGTCTCATCCCCCTAAATGGGGACCCCAAAAATTTGGGGAGGGGTCGGAAATGTTTGGGGTCTCAACCCCCTAAATTTGGACCCCAAAATTGGGGGGGGTCGCAAATATTTGGGGTTTCTTCCCCTCAAATTTGGACCCCAAATTTGGGAGGGGTCGCAAATATTTGGGGTCTCAACCCCAAAATCGAGACCCAAAAATTTGGGGAGGGGTCTCAAATATTTGGGGTCTCATCCCCCTAAATGGGGACCCCAAACTTTGGGGGAGGGTCGCAAATATTTGGGGTTTCATCCCCCTCCCCAAATAGACCCCAAGTGCCCTTTGGGGGGGTTTCAAGCCCTTTTTGGGGGTCTTTGTCCCCCCAAATGGGGGTCCCAGCCCCCAATCGAGACCCCAAATCCCCACCTCGGGGGTCTTTTCCCCCAAATATGGGTCCTGCCCCCCAAATCGAGACCCCAATCCCCCCTCGGGGGTCTTTTCCCCCCAATTGGGGGTCTCAGCCCCAAATCTGGACCCCAAATACCCCATGAGGGGCTCAAACCCACCCTCGGGGGTCTTTTCCCCCACAATTGGGGTCCCCAAACGCCCCCTCGGGGGTCTTTTCACCCCCAAATGGGGGTCCCAGCCCCCAATCGAGACCCCAATATCCTGGGGGGGTCTCACCCCCTAAATCAAGACCCCAAATCCCGCCTTGGGGGTCTTTTCCCCCCCAGTTGGGGACCCTACTTCACCCCTCGGGGGTCTCACCCCCCAATCGAGACCCCAATATCCTGGGGGGGGGGGTCTCACCCCTAAATAAAGACCCCAAACCCCCCCAATTCCAGACCCCACCCCCCAAATCGAGACCCCCAATCCCCCCTCGAGTCTCCCCCCGCCCCAATTCCAGACCCCACCCCCCAAATCGAGACCCCCAATCCCCCCTCGAGTCTCCCCCCGCCCCAATTCCAGACCCCACCCCCCAAATCGAGACCCCCAATCCCCCCTCGAGTCTCCCCCGCCCCAATTCCAGACCCCACCCCCCAAACCGAGACCCCCAATCCCCCCTCGAGTCTCCCCCCCCCCCAATTCCAGACCCCACCCCCCAAAAACCCAAACCCCACCCCCTCCTTTTGGGGGGGGGGGTGTCCCCCCTTTCCCCCCCACCCCCCACCCAGGGCGTGGCCGGGTGGGCGTGTCCATTGCAGGGCGTGGTCAGGTGGGCGTGGCCTCTTTGGGCGTGGCCGGTGGGCGTGGCCTCCCAAAGGGGGCGTGGCCTCCGGGCGGATTATGTCAACCCCGCGGCAGCCGCAGCCCCGAGCTGGGAGCGGCAGGAGCAGGTACAGCCCTGGGGGGGCTCTGGGGAGGCTTTTGGGGGTCTCTGGGGGGTCCCAGGAGGGTCCTCAGCATCTCAAGGGACCCCTGAGATTTTGGGGATCCCGAGATTTATTTTTTTTGGGGGGTGGGGGGAGCGCCGAGGATGAGGAGCGGCTTTGGGAGGGTCTCGGGGGATGCTTGAAAGGGTGGGGAAGGGGGGAAAGGTGGGGCTGGGGGGGATTTGGGGGTTTTTGGGGGGTCTGGGATGTTTTTTGGGGGGGTCTGGGGGGGTTTTAGGGCGATAAATTTGGGTCTGGGGGCGTTCCCGGGGTGTTTATGGGGCTGGGCGGGGGTTTAGATGGGTCTCTATAGAGATGGGAGGGTTTTGGGTCTGGGGGCGATTTTAGGGGGTTTTTGGGGGGTCTGGGGGATTTGTTTTGGGGATCTAGGGGGGGGTTAGGGGCTTAAAATTGGGTCTGGGGGCGATCTCGGGGTGTTTATGGGGCTGGGCGGGGGTTTAGGTGGGTCTCTATAGGGCTGGGGGCGGAGTTGGGGCTGGGGGCGATTTTGGGGGGTTTTAGGGGGTCTGGGGTGTTTTTTGGGGGGGTCTGGGGGTGTTTTAGGGGCTTCAATTTGGGGCTGGGGGCGTTCCCGGGGTGTTTATGGGGCTGGGCGGGGGTTTAGATGGGTCTCTATAGAGCTGGGGGGGTTTTAGGGGGTCTGGGGGCGTTTAGGGGGTCCTGGGGGGGTTTGTTTTGGGGTCTGGGGGGGGTTTAGGGCGGTAAATTTGGGGCTGGGGTCTGCAGGGTCTGTAGGGTCTCTATAGAGCTGGGAGGGGTGGGGCTGGGGGGGTGTTGGGGGGTTTTAGGGGCTCTGGGGGCGTTTTAGGGGGTCCATGGGGTTTGTTTTGGGGTCTGGGGGGGGTTTAGGGCGGTAAATTTGGGGCTGGGGTCTGTAGGTCTGTAGGGTCTCTATAGAACTGGGAGGGGTGGGGCTGGGGGGGATTTTGGGGGGTTTTAGGGGCTCTGGGGGCGTTTAGGGGGGTCTGGAGGGGTCGTTTGGGGGTCTGGGTGTTTTTAGGGGCTTAAAATTGGGGCTGGGGGTGTTTATGGGGCTGGGCGGGGCTTTAGATGGAGCTGTAGGGTCTCTATAGGGCTGGGGCGGGGTTGGGTCTGGGGGCGATTTTGGGGGGTTTTAGGGGCTCTGGGGGCGTTTTGGGGCGTCTGGAGGGGTCGTTTAGGGGTCTGGGGGTTTTTTAGGGGCTTCAATTTGGGGCTGGGGGTGTTTATGGGGCTGGGCTGGGGTTTAGGTGGAGCTGTAGGGTCTCTATAGAGTTGGGGCGGGGTTGGGTCTGGGGGCGATTTTAGGGGGTTTTAGGGGGTCTGGGGGTTTGTTTTGGGGATCTAGGGGGGGTTTAGGGGCTTAAATTTGGGTCTGGGGGCGTTCCCGGGGTGTTTATGGGGCTGGGCGGGGGTTTAGGTGGGTCTCTATAGAGCTGGGGGGGTTTTGGGGCTGGGGGGATTTTGGGGGGTTTTGGGGGGTCTGGGGGGTTTGTTTTGGGGTCTGGGGGGTTTTAGGGCGATAAATTTGGGTCTGGGGGCGTTCCCGGGGTGTTTATGGGGCTGGGCGGGGGTTTAGGTGGAGCTGTAGGGTCTCTATAGGGCTGGGGGGGCTTTAGGGGGGTCTGGGGGGTGTTTAGGGGGGTCCAAGGGGGGTTTTATGGGAACTGGGGGGGATTTTATAGGATCTGGGGGGGGTTTAGGGGATGAAGATGGGGTGGGGGGATTCCGGGCTTTGGGGCGGGGTCTCTGTGTTTATATCGGGTTGGACACAGGTAAAAGTGGATCTATAGGGTCCATATAGGGCTGGGCACAGGTAAAGGTGGATCTATAGGGTCCATATAGGGCTGGGCACAGGCAAAGGTGTGTCTATAGGGTTTCTATAGGGTCTCTATAGGGCTGGGCACAGGTAAGGGTGGGCCTATAGGGTCCATATAGGGCTGGGCAGAGGCCAAGGTGGGTCTATAGGGTCTCTATGGGGCTGGACACAGGTAAGGGTGGGTCTATAGGGTCTCTATAAGGTCCCTATGGGGCTGGGGGTTTATTGAGGGTCGGAGGGTGGGTCTATAGGGTCTCTATGGGGCTGGGCACAGGTTAGGGTGGGTCTATAGGGTCCATATAGGGCTGGGTAGAGGCCAGAGTGCATTTATAGGGTCCCTATAGGGCTGGGCACAGGCACAGGTGGATCTATAGGGTCCCTATAGGGTCAGGCAGGAGGCACAGATGGTTCTATAGGGCACAGGTGGTTCCATAGGGGCTCCATAGGGTCAGGCTGGGTGGCACAGGTGGTTCTATAGGGTCAGACCAGGGGGCACAGGTGGTTCTATAGGGCACAGAAGTTTCTATAGGGTCAGGCTGGGGGGCACAGGTGGTTCTATAGGGCACAGAAGGTTCTATAGGGTCAGGCTGGGGGGCACAGGTGGTTCTATAGGGCACAGAAGTTTCTATAGGGTCAGGCTGGGGGGCACAGGTGGTTCTATAGGGTCAGGCTGGGGGGCACAGGTGGTTCTATAGGGCACAGAAGGTTCTATAGGGTCAGGCTGGGGGGCACAGGTGGTTCTATAGGACCTGTGGGGGGGGGCAGAGGTGGTTCTATAGGGCACAGAAGGCCCTATAGGGGCTCCATAGGGCCAGACCAGGGGATACAGGTGGCTCTATAGGGCACAGGTGGTTCTATAGGGGCCCTACAGGGCCCAGCTGAGGGGTACAGGTGGTTCCATAGGGGTTCTATAGGGTCAGATGAGGGGGATTGGGTGGTTCTATAGGGCAGGGGATTCTATAGGGGCCCTATAGGGCCTGGCTGAGGGGCACAGGTGGTTCTATAGGGCACAGGTGGTTCCATAGGGGCTCTATAGGGTCAGACCAGGGGCACAGGTGGTTCTATAGGGCACAGGTGGTTCCATAGGGCACAGGTGGTTCTATAGGGACTCTATAGGGAGTTTGGGGGTCAGGGGTGAATTTGGGGGGTCCCGGGGGGTCTTTGGGGGGGGGAGCCGGGGGGAGGGGTCCGGGCCCCATTTTTGGGAGGGGATTTGGGGCCATTTTGGGGCTGTTTTGGGGGGATTTGGGGCTGTTTTGGGGCGTTTTGGGGGATTTTGGAGCAGCTTTAGGGGCGAGTTTTGGGGGGATTTGGGGCGGTTTTTGAGGAGCTTTTGGAGCAGTTTAAGGGGCGATTTTGGGGCAGTTTTTGGGGGGACTTGGGGCGGTTTTTAAAGGGGATTTTGGGCCGTTTTGGGGCCGTTTTTGGGGTGATTTTAGGGCTTTTTTGAGATTGTTTTGGGGCGATTTTGAGGCTGTTTTTGGGCGGTTTTTCAGAGGATCTTGGGGCTGTTTTGAGGCTGTTTTGGGGCTTTTTTTGGCCAGATTTGGAGCAGTTTTAGGGCCGATTTTGGGGCAGGTTTTGAAGCTGTTTTAGGACAATTTTGGGGGGCTTTGGAACAGTTTCAGGGGTGGTTTTGGGGCCGTTTTTTGGGGTGATTTTTAGGGCTTTTTTGAGGTTGTTTTAGGGCGATTTTGAGGCTGTTTTGGGGCGGTTTTTGAGAGGATTTTGGAGCAGTTTTGAGGCTGTTTTGGAGCAGTTTTAGGGGCGATTTTGGGGTGGATTTGGGGGGTATTTGGGCCAATTTTTGGGGGTATTTGAGGCCATTTTTGGGGTGATTTTGGGGCCATTTTGGGATCTCCACAAGCCCCAGGAACTCCCAGAGGGAGAAGCAGCTCCAAACATCCCTCGGTGGGTCTGGGGGCTCTGGGGGGGGGTCCCAGATTTAGGGGAGGGGTCCCAAATTTAGGGGGGGGTCCTAAAGATCCCCAACAACCCCCTTTAGGATTTCTATGGTTTCTTTAGGGTCTCTATAGGTTTCTATAGGGTTTCTATAGGGCGTCCAACAGATGGGCGGGGCCGGCCTGGGCTGGGGGTGGGGGAGGGGAAAAAAAAATCTCCATCACCCCCTGCGCGACCCCCGCCCCTCCCCCACCCCCCCAGGGACCCCCAAGGTTGGGGAGGGGGATCCCAATGGGGTGGGGGAGGGGCAACTCTGATATTTCCCCTCCCCCCCTTTATTTCCCTACAGGTGCCCCCGCCCCTCCCCCACCCCATGTTTTGGGGCCCCTCCCCCACCCCATTGAGGATTATTTTGGGGGAGGGGTCTTGGAAGGGAAGGGGTTAATTCTGGAGGAATTTGGGGTCAATAAAGGAGCCCCTTGTTCCCTCCGGGGCCGCCCCCGCTTCCGGCTGGGCGGGGTCGAGATGGAGAAAAAAAAAAAAACTAAAAAAAATTCCCAAAATTCAGCCCAAAAAATCCTTCCGGGGGGTCCCAAAATCCTTCCGGGATTATTTTTATTATTATTATTGTTATTATTATTATTATTACTATTATTAATTTATTATTATTATTTTTATTATTATTATTATTCCTGGGGTTGGAATGGGAGGGGAAAAATCAAAAATTCACCCCAAAATTCACCCCAAAATTCACTCAAAATTAATCCAATTTCACCCCAAAATTCACTCAAAATTAATCCAAATTCACCCCAAAATTCACCCCAAAATTCACCCCAAAATTCACCCCCCAAATTCACCCCAAATTCACCCCAAAATTGACCCCAAATTCACCCCAAAATTCACTCAAAATTAACCCAATTTAATCCCAAAATTCATCCCAAAATTCACCCCAAAAAATCCTTCCGGGATTATTTTTTGGGGGATCCCAAAGCCTTGGGGGGATTTTTGGGGGGATTTTTTGGGATTTTGGGGGGATTTTAGGGGGATTTAGGGAGGACTTGAGGGAGTTTGGAGGATATTTTGGGGATTTTGGGGGGATTTGAGGTTTTTTTGGGGGATTTTGGGGGGATTTAGGGAGGATTTGAGGATATTTTGGGGGGTTTTGAGGGTTTGGGGGATATTTTGGGGAGTTTTGAGGGGTTTTTGGGGGGATTTTGGGGGGATTTTTGGAAGATTTGAGGGTTTTTTGGGGGATTTTGGAGGAGGTTTGGAAAGATTTTAGGGTGGGATTTGAAGGGGTTTGGGCAAGAATTTTTGGGGGTTTTGAGGTTTTTTGGGGGGATTTTGGGGGTTTCAGGGAGGATTTGAGAAGTTTGGGAGATATTTTGGGGGGTTTTGAGTTTTTTTGGGGGGATTTGGGGGGATTTTAGGGGGATTTTAAGGAGGATTTGAGGGAGTTGGGGGATATTTTGGGGGCTTTTGAGGTTTTTTCGGGGGATTTTGGGGGGATTTGAGGGTTTTTTTGGGGGGATTTTGGAGGAGAGATTTTGGGGTGGGTTTTGAGAGGAATTTTTTGGGATTTTGGGGATTTTGGGGGTTTTTTGGGGGGGTTGAGAGGCTTTAAGGAGATTTAGAGAAGATTCGAGGGGGTTTTGGGGTGAATTTGGGGGATATTTTGGGGTTTTGAGGGGCTTTAAGGGGGATTTAGAGAGGATTTGAGGGAGTTTTGGGGTGAATTTGGGGGATTTTGGGGGATATTTTGGGGTTTTTGGGGGATTTTGGGTGGATTTTGGGGTGTTTTGGGTGGGTTTGGGGAGATTTGAGGGGCTTTTGGGGGGTTTGAGTGATTTACAAAGGCCTTGAAAGACCTCGGATGAATTTTGGTTGAATTTCCGGCTGTTTTGGGGTGATTTGGGGGCAAAATTTTGAGGTGATTTGGGGACGATTTTGGGGAGGAATTTGAAAGGATTTGAGAACAATTTTGGGGACGATTTTGGGGGGTTTGGGGACGATTTGGCAATTTTTTTAATGTTTTAACTGACTCACAAACCCCTTTAAGAATGAACCCTCGGATGAATTTTGTGTTGAATTTTCAGCTGTTTTGGGTGGATTTTGGGGTGATTTTGGGGTGATTTTGGGGCAGAATTTGAGGTGATTTGGGACCAATTTTGGAGCAAAATTTGGGGACAATTTTGGGGGGTTTGGGGACAATTTTGGCAATTTTTTTTGTATTTTAACTGACTCCCAAACCCCTTTAATAACCCTCAGACTGGTTGAATTTTCAGCTCTTTCGGGGTGATTTTGGGGCAGAATTTGAGGTGATTTGGGGCCAATTTTGAAGCAGAATTTGGGAGCAATTTTGGCGATGAATTTGAATTTATTTTGGGATTTTTTTGGGGGGGATTTTAGGCATTTTTTCCCCATTTTAACCGACTCACAAACCCCTTTAAGAACCCTCGACTCTATTTTGAATTAATTTTATTTTTTTCCGGCCTCATTTTGTGTCGGTTTTTTCCCTTTTCCGGGCCCGTCCCTGTCCTTGGTGCTGAATTTGGGGCGGGGGGCGGGGAAAGGTCTGGGGAAGGGTCTTTCCCCAATGGGGGAAGGGGTTAATTTTTAATTTGGGGAGGGGTCTCTCCCCAAGGTGACAATTCCATCCCCCGGTTCCCATGACAACCATTGGGGGGGGGAGGGGAAAAAAAAAAAGAAAAAAAAAAAAAAAACAAAAAACCCCACACACAATAAGAGGAGGGGGGAGGGGATTTAAAGGGGATTTAATTTTGAGGAGGGGGCTTTAAAGAGGTAAAGCCCCCTCCCCAAAATGGATTTGGTGTGTTTTTAGGGCTCTGATGGCGGGGCTGGGCCTGGTGGTCCCGCTGCTGCTGCTGCTGCTGGGGGGGCGCGGGGGGGCCATCGCCATCCCCCCCGAGTGTGAGTCAATTTGGGGAGGGGGCTTCGGGGGGGGTTTGGGGAGGGGGATTCGGGGGGGGGGGTTTGGGGAGGGGGGGTTGTTGTTGGTCTGACCCCTCCCCCAGTGAGGGATTCCGGCATGGAGATCCGCCCCTCCCCCCCGTATAGAGTGTGGGGTGGAGACCCCCCCTCAATTACCCCCCCGGCATGGAGACCCCTCCCCAAATTCACCTCTCTGATCATAGACCCCCCCTCAATTACCCCCCCGGCATGGAGACCCCTCCCCAAATTCGCCTCTCTGATCATAGACCCCCCCTAGCTATGGAGACCCCCCCTCAATTACCCCTCTGGACATGGAGACCCCCCCTCAATTACCCCCCTGGCATGGAGACCCCCCTCAATTACCCCCCCAGCATGGAGACCCCTCCCCAAATTCGCCTTATTGATTGTAGACCCCCCCCAGCATGGAGACCCCCCCTCAATTACCCCCCTGGCATGGAGACCCCCCCTCAATTACCCCCCTTGGCATGGAGACCCCCCCTCAATTACCCCCCTGGCATGGAGACCCCCCTCAATTACCCCCCTTGGCATGGAGACCCCCCCTCAATTACCCCCCTGGGCATGGAGACCCCTCCCCAAATTATCCCCCCGGCATGGAGACCCCCCCTCAATTACCCCCTCCAGGCATGAAGACCCCCCTCAATTATCTACCCAGGCATGTAGACCCCTCCCCAAATTCACCTTATTGATTGTGGACCCCCCCCTTGGCTATGGAGACCCCCCCTCAATTACCCCCCTGGGCATGGAGACCCCCCCTCAATTACCCCCCTGGCATGGAGACCCCCCTCAATTACCCCCCTGGGCATGGAGACCCCCCCTCAATTACCCCCCTTGGCATGGAGACCCCCCCTCAATTACCCCCCTGGGCATGGAGACCCCCCCTCAATTACCCCCCTTGGCATGGAGACCCCCCTCAATTACCCCCCTGGCATGGAGACCCCCCTCAATTACCCCCCTTGGCATGGAGACCCCCCCTCAATTACCCCCCTGGCATGGAGACCCCCCTCAATTACCCCCCTTGGCATGGAGACCCCCCCTCAATTACCCCCCTGGCATGGAGACCCCCCCTCAATTACCCCCCTGGGCATGGAGACCCCTCCCCAAATTATCCCCCCGGCATGGAGACCCCCCCTCAATTACCCCCTCCAGGCATGAAGACCCCCCTCAATTATCTACCCAGGCATGTAGACCCCTCCCCAAATTCACCTTATTGATTGTGGACCCCCCCCCTTGGCTATGGAGACCCCCCTCAATTACCCCCCTGGCATGGAGACCCCCCCTCAATTACCCCCCTGGGCATGGAGACCCCCCCTCAATTACCCCCCTGGCATGGAGACCCCCCTCAATTACCCCCCTGGGCATGGAGACCCCCCCTCAATTACCCCCCCGGCATGGAGACCCCTCCCCAAATTCGCCTCATTGATTGTGGACCGCCCCTTGGCTATGGAGACCCCTCCCCAAATTCACCTCTCTGATCATAGACCCCCTCCAGGCATGAAGACCCCTCCCCAAATTCACCTCCTTGACTGTGGACCCCCCCCAGGCATGAAGACCCTCCTCAATTCCCCCCCCCAGGCATGGAGACCCCTCCAGCATGAAGACCCCTCCTCAATTACCCCCTCCAGGCATGAAGAGACCCCCCCAGCATGGAGACCCCTCCCCAAATTCACTTCTCTGATCGTGGACCCCTCCCCTGCATGAGGAAACCCCCCCAGGCATGAAGAGACCCCTCCCGAAATTCCCCCCTGCATGAGGAGACCCCCCCCTGCCGTGCTCGGGGGTCTCAGGGGAGACCCCTCCCCACTCACTCTCTGTCTCTCCCCCTCCCCTTTGTGCCCCCTCCTCAAATGGACGGTGCAGATTCGCTGCACGAGCGTGAGTTTGGGGGGCCTGGGGGGGTCCTGAGGGGTCCTGGGGGGCTTTTGGGGGGGTCCCACAGGGATCTGGGGGTCCTGAGGGGGTCTCAGGGGTTGTCTTGAAGGTTTTGGGGAGGGTCTTGAGGGTTCTGGGGGGGTCCTGGGGGTGTCTGAGGGTTTTAAGGGGATCCTGGGGGGGTCCCAGGGGGGGTCTGAGGGTTTTGGGGAGGGTCTTGAGGGTTTTAGGGGGGTCCTGAGGGGATCTGGGGGGTCCTGGGAAGGTCCCACAGGGATCTGGGGGATCCTGAGGGGGTCTCAGGGGGATCTGGGGGGTCCTGAGGGGATCTCAGGGGGTGTCTTGAGGGTTTTGGGGAGGGTCCTGAGGGTTTTTGGGGGGTCCTGGGGGGCTTGGGGGAATCCCAGGGGGGTTCCAGGAGGTCCTGAGGCGTTTGCGGGGGTCCCAGGGGGATCTGGGGTGTCCTGAGGGTTTTGGGAGGGGTCCTGAGGGTTTTTGGGGGGTCCTGGGGAGGGTCTTGGGGGGTCCCAGGGGGGTCCTGAGGGGTTTGGGGGGGTCTCAGGGGGTCCTGGGGCTTTGGGGTGGTCCTGAGGGAGTTTGGGGAGGGTCTTGAGGGTTTTGAGGGGGTCCTGGGGGGGTCCTGGGGGGGTCTGGGGGGTCCTGGGAGGGTCTCAGAGAGTCCTGGGGGGCTCTGGGGGTCCCAGGGGGGGTCTCAGGAGTCTCAGGGGGTCCCAGGGGGGCTCTGGGGGTTTTGGGGAGGGTCCTGGGGGTGTCAGGGGGTTCTCAGGGGTCTCAGGGGTGTCCAGGGGGTCTCAGGGGTGTCCTGGGGGTCTCAGGGGTGTCAGGGGAGGTCCCAGGGGGTCTCTGGGGGTCTCAGGGGTGTCAGGGGAGGTCCCAGGGGGTGTCAGGGGGGTCTCTGGGGGTCTCAGGGGTGTCAGGGGGGCACTGGGGATCTCCTGGGGGTCTCAGGGGGTCTCAGGGGGTCTTGGGAGTGTCTGGATGGCTCTGGGTGTTCCTGGGGGTCAGGGGGGATCTCAGGGGGCTCTGGGGGTCTCAGGGGGTTTCCCGGGGGCTCTGGGGATCCTGAGGGGGGGGTCTCAGGGGTGTCAGGGGGTCCCAGGAGGTCCCAGGGGGGATCCCGGGAGTGTCAGGGGGTCTCAGTGGGGCTCTGGGGGTCTCAGGGGGGTCCTGAGGGTTTTGGGGGGGTCCTGAGGGGATCGGGGGGGTCCTGAGGGTCTCTGAGAGTCTCTGAGTGTCCCGGGGGTGTCAGGAGGGGTCTCAGGGTGTCAGGGGGTCTCAGGGGGGTCTCAGGGGGTCTCAGGGGGTTTTGGGGAGGGTCCCGGGGGGTGTCCCACCGGCCGTGCCCCCCCAGTCCAGCAGCCCCCCGAGCTGACGGAGCAGCCCCCGGAGCAGCTCGTGGTGTTCCCCAGCGACGACGTCGTGCTCAAGTGCGCGGCCACGGGACAGCCCCCGGTGCAGTGAGTGACACCTGTGTCACCTCCCCGTGTCACCTCCCCTGTGTCACCTGTGTCACCCCCTGTCAGCCCCCGGTGCAGTGAGTGTCACCTGTGTCACCTCCCCGTGTCACCTGTGTGTGTCATTAATGTCACCTGTGTCACCCCCTGTCAGCCCCTGTCAGCCCCCGGTGCAGTGAGTGTCACCTGTGTCACCTCCCCGTGTCACCTGTGTGTGTCATTAATGTCACCTGTGTCACCCCCTGTCAGCCCCTGTCAGCCCCCGGTGCAGTGAGTGTCACCTGTGTCACCTCCCCGTGTCACCTGTGTGTGTCATTAATGTCACCTGTCAGCCCCTGTCCGCCCCCGGTGCAGTGAGTGACACCTGTGTCACCTCCCCTGTGTCACCTGTGTCATCTGTGTGTCACCTGTGTCATCCCGTCAGCCCTGTCACCTCCCCTGTGTCACCTGTGTCACCTGTGTGTGTCACCTGTGTCATCCCCTGTCAGCCCCCCGTGCAGTGAGTGTCACCTGTGTCACCTGTGTCACCTCTGTCACCTCCTGTGTCACCTCCCCTGTGTCATCCCTGTGTCACCCCTGTGTCACCCCTGTGTCACCTGTGTGTGTCACCTGTGTCACCTCCCCTGTGTCACCTGTGTGTGTCACCTGTGTCATTAATGTCACCTGTGTCACCTCTGCCCCCTGTGCAGTGAGTGTCACCCGTGTGACACCTGTGTCACCTCTGTGTCACCTCCTGTGTCACCTGTGTCACCTGTCACCTGTGTGTGTCACCTGTGTCACCTCCTGTGTCACCTGGGGGGCTGTATCACCTCCCTGTGTCACCTCCTGTGTCACCTCCCTGTGCCATCTGTGTTGCCCCCGTGTCACCTCCTGTCACCCCCCCGGTGGAGCGAGTGGCACCTGTGACACCTCCCTGTGTCACCCTCTGTGTCACCCATGTCACCTCCTGGTGTCACCTGTGTCACTTCTTGTGTCATTAATGTCACCTGTGTGTCACCTGTGTGTCACCTGTGTGTCACCTGTGTGTCACCTGTGTCCCCCGTGTCCCCCCGTTCAGTGAATGTCTCCCAGTGTCCCCTCACCCGGTGATTGTCCCCAAGTGTCCCCGTGTGTCCCCCCTGTCCCTGTGTCTCCCCGGTCACTGAATGTCCCCTCCTGTGTCCCCTGATGTCCCCAAATGTCCCCTCATGTGTCCCCCGGCGTCCCCAGTGTCCCCAAATGTCCCCCCCGTCCCCACTGTCCCCATACTCAGCCACTGTCCCCATGTCCCCCCTGGTGTCGCCCACCGTCCCCTGCTGTCCCCATCCCCCTCGTGTCTCCGTGTCCCCCATGTCCCCAAGTGTCCTTGCTGTCCTCAGTGTCCCCATGTCCCCACACTCAGCTCTGTCCCCATGTCCCCTCGGTGTCCCCACTGTCCCTACACTCATCACTGTCCCCCTGCTGTCCCCATGTCCCCCCGCATCCCTCTGTGTCCCCCCGGTGTCCCCACTCTGCGCCCTGTCCCCGTGTCCCCTCTCTCTGTGTCCCCTCTCTGTGTCCCCATGTCCCCTCAGTGTCCCCTCACTGTCCCCATGTCCTCTCAGTGTCTCCATGACCCCTCTGTCAGCCCTGTCCCCATGTCCCCTCAATGTCCCCTCACTGTCCTCTGTCCCAGTGTCCCTCTCAGTGTCCCCTCAGTGTCCCCATGTCCCCTCAATGTCCCCTCTCACCCCTGTCCCAGTGTCCCTCTCAGTGTCCCCTCAGTGTCCCCATGTCCCCTGTGTGTCCCCTGTCCCCTGTCTCAGTGTCCCCCTGTCCCCATGTCCCCAGTGTGTCCCCATGTCCCCTCTCTGTGTCCCCAGTGTGTCCCCATGTCCCCTCTCTCAGTGTCCCCCTGTCCCCTCTCTCAGTGTCCCCTGTCCCCTGTCTCAGTGTCCCCCTGTCCCCAGTGTGTCCCCCTGTCCCCTCTCTCAGTGTCCCCCTGTCCCCTGTCCCCAGTGTCCCCCTGTCCCCTCTCTCAGTGTCCCCCTGTCTCAGTGTCCCCTGTCCCCTGTCTCAGTGTCCCCTGTCTCAGTGTCCCCTGTCCCCTCTCTCAGTGTCCCCCTGTCCCCTCTCTCAGTGTCCCCTGTCTCAGTGTCCCCTGTCTCAGTGTCCCCTGTCTCAGTGTCCCCTGTCCCGCAGGTTCCGCTGGACGCGCGAGGACGTCCCTTTCTCCGCGGAGCTCCCGGGGGTGTCCCTGTCCCCCGGGGGGGGGACCCTGGTCATCAACGCCAGCCTGGCCGGGCGCCTGCAGGGCCGCTTCCGCTGCTCGGCCACCAACGCGCTGGGGACAGCCCTGTCCCCCGAGAGCCGGGTCATCGCTGAGAGTGAGACCCCAAAAATATCATAAATTATCCCAAAATCCCCTGGGACAGCCCTGTCACCCGAGAGCCGGGTCATTGATGAGAGTGAGACCCCAAAAATATCATAAATTATCCCAAAATTATCCCCAAATCCCCTGGGACAGCCCTGTCCCCCGAGAGCCGGGTCATCGCTGAGAGTGAGACCCCAAAAATATCATAAATTATCCCAAAATCCCCTGGGACAGCCCTGTCCCCTGAGAGCAGGGTCATCGCTGAGAGTGAGACCCCAAAAATACCCTAATTCACCCCAAAAATCATCCCAAAATCCCCTGGGACAGCCCTGTCCCCTGAGAGCCGGGTCATCGCTGAGAGTGAGACGCCAAAAATCCCCCCAAGAATCCCCTAAATTATCCCAAAAATCATCCCAAAATTATCCCAAAGCGCTGTCCCCCGAGAGCCGGGTCATCGCTGAGAGTGAGAGACCAAAAATCCCCCCAAAAATCCCCTGATTCACCCCAAAAATCATCCCAAAGTGCTGTCACCCAAGAGCAGGGTCATTGCTGAGAGTGAGACCCCAAAAATACCCTAAAAACCCCAAAGCCATCCCAAAATGGGGTTCCCTGGCTGGTTTTGGGGTTCCCCGGTGGGTTTTGGGGTCCCTGGATGGTTTGGGGGGTCCAGGGAGAGCCTCGAGAGCCCCCCCAGCCCTGGGGGATCCCTGGTTGTTTTTGGGGTTCCCTGTTGGGTTTTGGGCTTCCCCTTTGGGTTTTTGGGGTTCCCTGTCCATTTTTGGGGTCCCTCTTTAGTTTTCGGGATCCCCCTTTGGTTTCTGTGATTCCCCTTTGGGTTTTGTGGTTCCCCTTTGGGTTTTTGGGGTTCCCTGTCCATTTTTGGGGATCCCCCTTTGGTTTCTGTGATTCCCCTTTGGGTTTTGTGGTTCCCCTTTGGGTTTTTGGGGTCCCCCATTGGTTTTGGGGTCCCCCTTTGATTTGTGTGGTTCCCCTGTCAGTTTTTGGGGTTCCCCCCTTGGTTTTTGGGATTTCCTGGCTATTTTTTGGGGTCCCTCTGTGGGATTTTGGGGTTCCCTGTGGGTTTTTTGGGTTCCCCTGTGGGTTTTGGGGTCTCCCTTTGGTTTCTGTGGTTCCCCTGTTGGTTTTTGGGATCTCTCTTTGGTTTTTATGGTTCTCCTGTGGGTTTTGGGGTTCCCTCTGTGGGATTTTGGGCTCTACTTTGGTTTCTGTGATTCCCCTTTGGTTTTTGGGGTCCCCTATGGGATTTTGGGGTGCTCTATGGGATTTTGGGGTCCCCCATGTCCCCTGTCCCCCCAGACACGCCGCAGTGGCCCAAGGAGAAGGTGTCCCCTATGGGATTTTGGGGTCCCCTATGGGATTTTGGGGTGCTCTATGGGATTTTGGGGGTCCCCTGTGGGATTTTGGGTGTCCCCTATGGGATTTTGGGGTCCCCTGTGGGATTTTGGGGGTCCCCTGTGGGATTTTGGGGTCCCCTGTGGGATTTTGGGGTCCCCATGTCCCCTGTCCCCCCAGACACGCCGCAGTGGCCCAAGGAGAAGGTGTCCCCGGTGCGGGTGCAGGAGGGGGACCCGGTGGTGCTGCCCTGTGACCCCCCCCGGAGCGCGGTGCCCCCCAAGATCTACTGGCTCAACAGCCGTGAGTGACCCCACAATACCCCCTGACCCCCGAAATATCCCCTGAACCCCGAAATATCCCCTGAGCCCCAAATATCCCCTGAACCCCGAAATATCCCCTGAACCCCACAATATCCCCTGAGCCCCCAAATATCCCCTGAACCCCACAATATCCCCTGAGCCCCCAATTTTACCCTGAACCCCAAAATTTCCCCCCCAAAAACCCCACGACACCTCGGTCAGGGTTCGGGGTTTGGGGTCAGTTTGGGGTTTGGGGTCAGGTTTGGGGTTTGGGATCAGGGTTTGGGGTCAGTTTGGGGTTTGAGGTCAGTTTGGGGTTTGGGGTCAGGTTTGGGGTTTGGGATCAGGGTTTGGGGTCAGTTTGGGGTTTGAGGTCAGTTTGGGGTTTGGGGTCAGGTTTGGGGACAGGTTTAGGATTTTTTCCCCAGGCATCGTTCACATCACTCAGGACATCCAGGTCAGTTTTGGGGTCAGTTTTGGGGTCAGTTTTAGGATAATTTTTTGGGATTTTTCCCCCAGGAATCGTTCACATCGCCCAGGATGCCCAAGTTACTTTTGGGGTCAGTTTTAGGGTCAGATTTGGGATTTTTTCTCCCCCAGGCGTTGTCCACATCGCGCAGGACGCCCGGGTCAGCATGGGGTCAGTTTTGGGATCGGTTTAGGGTCATTTTTGGGATTTTTTCCCCCAGGCATTGTCCACATCGCCCAGGATGCCCGGGTGAGCACGGGGCCAGTTTAGGATCAGTTTTAGGATCAGATTTGGGGGCAGATTTGGGATTTTTTTCCCCAGGAATCGTTCACATCGCTCAGGATGCCCAAGTTACTTTTAGGGTCAGTTTTAGGGTCAGATTTGGGATTTTTCTCCCCCAGGCGTTGTCCACATCGCCCAGGATGCCCGGGTGAGCATGGGGCCGGTTTAGGATCAGTTTTGGGGTCAGTTTTAGGATCAATTTTAGGGTTTTTCTCCCCCAGGCATTGTCCACATTGCTCAGGACGCCCGTGTGAGCATGGGGCCAGTTTTGGGATGGGTTTAGGATAATTTTTAGGGTTTTTTTCCCCAGGAATCGTGCACATTGCCCAGGACGCCCGTGTGAGCATGGGGCTGGTTTTGGGATGGGTTTAGGATAATTTTGGGATTTTTTTCCCCAGGAATCGTGCACATTGCCCAGGACGCCCGGGTGAGCATGGGGCAGGACGGGTTCCTGTACTTTGCCAATGCCCAGGTCGGGGACAGTCACCCCGATTACATCTGCCACGCCCATTACCTGGGCCCCAGGACCATCATCCAGAAGGAGCCGCTGGACCTGCGGGTGACGCCCAGTGAGTGCCGGGGGACCCCGAAACACACCTTGAAATCCTCTGGGGACCCCAAAACCCGCCTTAAAATAACCCTGGGGATCCCCAAAACCCGCCCTAAAATACCCCTGGGGATCCCCAAAACCTGCCCTAAAATACCCCTGGGGATCCCCAAAACCCGCCCTAAAATACCCCTGGGGATCCCCAAAACCTGCCCTAAAATACCCCTGGGGATCCCCAAAACCTGCCCTAAAATACCCCTGGGGATCCCCAAAACCTGCCCTAAAATACCCCTGGGGATCCCCAAAACCCGCCCTAAAATACCCCTGGGGATCCCCAAAACCTGCCCTAAAATACCCCTGGGGACCCCAAAACCTGCCCTAAAATACCCCTGGGGATCCCAAAACCTGCCCTAAAATACCCCTGGGGATCCCCAAAACCTGCCCCAAAATACCCCTGGGGATCCCCAAAACCCGCCCCAAAATCCACCCCCAAATCCATCCCCAAAATCCACCGGGGGACCCCCAAAACCCGCCCCAAAATCTGCTGGGGGACCCCAAAACCTGCCCTAAAATACCCCTGGGGATCCCCAAAACCCACCCCAAAACCCACCCCCAAATCCATCCCCAAAATCCACCGGGGGACCCCCAAAACCCGCCCCCAAAACTACCAGGAGACCCCCAAACCCACCCCAAAATACCCCTGAGGGACCCCCAGACCTGTCCCCAAAATCCCCCAGGGGATCCCCTAAGGAGAAGCCCTTGGGGGGGGTCCCTCAATTCCCTTTTTGGGAAATTTCACCCCAAAATTATGGGCTGGGACTCCCCCAAAGACCCCCCAGAGACCCCCCCAATTCCCTCCCCAGGAAATTCCACCCCAAAATCCTGCTCTGGGACCCCCACAAAGACCCCCCTGATGAATTTGGGGGGCTCCTGATGAATTTGGGGGGGTCCTGGGAGGGATTTGGGGGGTCCTGATGAATTTGGGGGGTCCTGGGAGGGGTTTGGGGGGTCCTGATGAATTTGGGGGGTCCTGGGAGGGATTTGGGGGGTCCTGATGAATTTGGGGGGGGGGCCCTGATGAATTTGGGGGCTCCAGATGAATTTGGGGAGGCCCTGGGGGGTCTCTAAGCCCCTTTTTGCCCCCCCAGGTAACTCGGTGCAGTCGAGGAGGCCCCGCCTGGTGGTCCCCAGGGACCCCCAACCCACCCACGTGGCCCTCAGGGGGGAGACCCTGGTGCTGGAGTGCATCGCCGAGGGGCTGTGAGTGGGGAGGGGGCTCAGGGGGGGGTTTTGGGGGGTCCTGGGGGGATAGTGAGAGGTTTGGGGGGTCCTGGGGGGAGTTGGGGGGTCCAGAAGGGTCTTAAGGGGGTTTGGGGGGGGTTGGGGTGGTCCTGAGTGGTCCAGAAGGGTCTGGGGGAGTCTTTGGGGGGATCTGAGGGGGCTTTGGGGGATCCAGAAAGGACCTGGAGGGGCTTTGGGGGGTCCCGGGGGAGTCCCAAGGGATATCCCAGGTTTATCCCAGGGGGTCTCAGGGATTATCCCAGGACTATCCCAGATCTATCCCAGATTTATCCCGGGTCTATCCCGGTCCAATCCCATATTTATCCCGGGTTTATCCCGGGTTTTTCTCACTCCTGGGTGTCCTGGCAGAGGCTGAACACACCTGGGGCTATCCCAGGTTTATCCTGGGGGTCTCAGGGATTATCCCAGATTTATCCTGGATTTATCCCAGTCCAATCCCATATTTATCCCGGGTTTATCCCAGTTTTTTCCCACTCCCTGGGTGTCCTGGCAGAGGCTGAACACACCTGGGGGTCCCTGGGGCTGACTCAGGGATACCCCAGACTTATCCTGGGGGTCTCAGGGATTATCCCAGGATTATCCCACATTTATCCCGGGTTTATCCCAGGATTATCCCACATTTATCCCGGGTTTATCCCAGGATTATCCCATATTTATCCCGGGTTTATCCCGGCTTTTCCCCCTCCCAGCCCCACTCCTGGGTGTACTGGCAGAGGCTGAACACACCTGGGGCTGTCCCAGCTTTATCCCAGGGAATTCCCAAGGATCTCAGGGATTATCCCAGGGAATTTTCCCGGGTCTATCCCAGTCCAATCCCAGATTTATCCCGGGTTTATCCCGGTTTTTTCCCACTCCCAGCCCCACTCCTGGGTGTCCTGGCAGAGGCTGAACACACCTGGGGCTGTCCCAGGGATATCCTGTGGATCTCTGTGATTATCCCAGGATTTATCCTGGATTTATCCCAGGATTATCCCATATTTATCCCGGGTTTATCCCGGGTTTTTTTTATCCCTGGGTGTCCTGGCAGAGGCCGAACACACCTGGGGCTGTCCCAGGTTTATCCCAGGGAATTCCCAAGGATCTCAGGGATTATCCCAGGGAATTTTCCCGGATCTATCCCAGGATTATCCCAGATTTATCCTGGATTTATCCTGGGTCTATCCCGGTTTATTATTTATTATTTATCCCGGTTTTTCCCCCTCCCAGCCCCACTCCTGGGTGTCCTGGCAGAGGCTGAACACACCTGGGGCTGTCCCAGGGATATCCTGTGGATCTCAGGGATTATCCCAGGATTTATCCTGGATTTATCCCAGATTTATCCCATATTTATCCCGGGTTTATCCCGGGTTTTTTTTTATCCCTGGGTGTCCTGGCAGAGGCCGAACACACCTGGGGCTGTCCATGGGGCTGACTCAGGGATACCCCAGACTTATCCTGGGGGTCTCAGGGATTATCCCAGGATTATCCCAGATTTATCCCGGGTCTAACCCGGGTCTATCCCGGTTTTTCCCCGTCCCAGCCCCACGCCCTGGGTGTCCTGGCGCCGGCTGAACGCTCCGCTGCCCCCGGGCCGGGCCGTGCTGGACAATTTCAACAAAACCCTGAGGCTGCGCAACGTGTCCGAGGCCGACGACGGCGAGTACGAGTGCACGGCCCAGAACGGGCTGGGCACGGCCAGAGCCACACACAGCGTCACCGTCGAGGGTACTGGGATATACTGGGATATACTGGGATATACTGGGATGGGCACTGGGATATACTGGGATGGGCACTGGATTATACTGGGAGGGCACTGGGGGCACTGGGATATACTGGGATATACTGGGATATACTGGGATATACTGGGATGGGCACTGGGCTATACTGGGAGGGCACTGGGGACAATGGGCAGTCCCAGGGCACGGCCCAGAACGGGCTGGGCACGGCCAGAGCCACACACAGCGTCACCGTGGGGGGGACTGGGGGCACTGGGAGAGACTGGGATATACTGGGAGGGCACTGGGGGCACTGGGCAGCCCCAGGGCACGGCCCAGAACGGGCTGGGCACGGCCAGAGCCACACACAGCGTCACCGTCGAGGGTACTGGGGGCACTGGGGATACTGGTTATACTGGGTTATACTGGGATATACTGGGATGGGCACTGGGATATACTGGGATGGGCACTGGATTATACTGGGAGGGCACTGGGGACAATGGGCAGTCCCAGGGCACGGCCCAGAACGGGCTGGGCACGGCCAGAGCCACACACAGCGTCACCGTCGAGGGTACTGGGGGCACTGGGGATACTGGGATATACTGGGATATACTGGGAGGGCACTGGGGGCACTGGGCAGTCCCAGGGCACGGCCCAGAACGGGCTGGGAACAGCCAGAGCCACCCACAGCGTCACCGTCGAGGGTACTGGGGGCACTGGGGATACTGGGTTATACTGGGAGCACTGGGATGGGTGTGGGAGGAGGATTGGAGGCATTGGGAGGGACTGGGATGAGCACTGGGTTATACTGGGAGCACTGGGATGGGCACTGGGTTATACTGGGATGGGCACTGGGCTATACTGGGTTATACTGGGAAGGCACTGGGTTATACTGGGATGGGCACTGGGCTATACTGGGTTATACTGGGATGAGCACTGGGTTATACTGGGAGCACTGGGATGGGCACTGGGTTATACTGGGAGCACTGGGATGGGCACTGGGTTATACTGGGATGGGCACTGGGCTATACTGGGTTATACTGGGAAGGCACTGGGTTATACTGGGAGCACTGGGAGCACTGGGAGGGCACTGGGCCATACTGGGATGGCCCCTGACCCCCAGTCTCCCCAGCTGCCCCGTACTGGGAGCGCCGGCCCCAGAGTGGGGTGTTCGGGCCGGGGGAGACGGCACGACTGGACTGTGAGGTGGGGGGCAAACCCCGACCCCGAATCACCTGGAGCCTCAACGGGGTCCCCCTGAACGGTACGGGGGGGTTGGAGGGGTTTGGGGGGCTGGGGAGGGGATTTGGGGGAAAGTTGGGGGAGTTTGGGGGTTTTGGGGGGCTGGGGAGGGGGTTTGGGGGTGGTTTGGTGTCCCCGGGTGAGTTTTTAACTGTCCCCCGATGTTCCTGATGTCCCCAAATGTCCCCAAATGGGTTTTGGTGTCCCCAATGTCCCCATTTCAGAGTTTCCAGTCTCAAACCGCCGGGCCCTCCGGGACGGGGCGCTGGGCCTGTCCCCAAATGTCCCCAAATGTCCCCAAATGTCCCCAAATGACCCCAAAATGGATTTTGGTGTCCCCTGGGGAGGTTTTTGGTGTTCTCTGATGTCCCTAAATGGTTTTTGGTGTCCCCCAATGTCCCCAAATGTCCCCATTTCAGAGTTCCCAGTCTCGGACCGCCGGGCCCTCTGGGACGGGGCGCTGGTCCTGTCCCCCAATGTCCCCAGATGTCCCCAATGTCCCCATTTCAGAGTTCCCAGTCTCAGAGCGCCGGGCCCTCCGGGACGGGGCGCTGGTCCTGTCCCACCTGGAGCCCAACGACTCCCTGGTGGCCCAGTGTGAGGCCACCAACAGCCACGGGCGGCTGCTGGCCAACGCCTTTGTCTACGTCGTGGGTGAGTCGCCCCAAAAACACACCTGGGACCCCCAAAACACCCCAAAAAACACCCCAAAACACATCAAAAAACTGCCTGGACCCTAAAAAAACACCCCCAGGACACTGAAAACACCCCCGGGACCCCTGAAACAACCCCAGGAACCCAAAAACACCCCAAAAACCACCCCCAGGACCCCTGAAATACTCCAAAAACCACCTCATGGACTCCCAAAACATCCCAAAAACTCCCCCGGGGAACCCCAAAACACCCCAAAACCACCCCTGGGAACCCCAAAAACCACCCCTGGGAACCCCAAACACCCCCAGGATACCCCAAAACCACCCCTGGGAACCACAAAAACACCCCAAAACCACCCCCAAAACACCCCCAAGAACACTCCTGGGAGCCCCAAAAACCCTCCCAAAATCTGCTCAACCCTCTGGGACCCCGAGACCCCCGAAACACCCCCAAAACACACCCAGGACCCCCGAAACACCCCAAAACCACTCCTGGGACCCCCGAAACACCCCCAAAACACACCGGGACCCCCGAAACACCCCCAAAACACACCCAGGACCCCTGAAACACCCCCAAAACACACCCAGGACCCCTGAAACACCCCCAAAACACACCCGGGATCCCGAAAACACACCTGGGATCCCCAAAACACACCCGGGACCCCCAAAACCCACCCCCAGGATCCCCAAAACACCCCATAAACATCCCCATCACCCCAAAAACCCTCCCAAAATCTGCTCAAACATCTGGGACCCCCCAAAACAGCCCCAAAACCTGCTCAATTCTCCCCAAACCCCCCCCCCCCCCAAAATCCCCCTGAAATCTGCTCAGTTCCTGGGACCCTCCTGGGAACTCCCAAAACCCTCCCAGGACCCCCCAAAACCCGCCCCCAAAATCTGCTCAATCACCTCAGGATCCCCCAAAACTCCCCCAAATCCCCCCCGGGATCCCCCAAAATCCCCTCAGGACCCCCAGATTCACCCCCCATCACTGACCTCCTGATGTTTCCATGGGTACCCAGAGCATCCCTGAGCAACGGTTGCCATGGCAACGGTGCTTCCCCCCCCCCCCACAGGTGCATCCCCCTGGCTTTTGTTGCCATGGTGACAGCGTCGCCATGGTGACAGTTGCCATGGTGATGGTGTAGCTATAGTCATGATGTGGTGACCATGATGGTGTCACCATGGTGACCGTTGCCATGGTGATGATTGCCATAGTGATGGTGTTGCCACGGTGATGGTGTTGCCACAGTGACCATCACCATGGTGATGGTGTTGCCAAGGTAACAGTGTCACCATGGTGATGGTGTTGTCATGGTGACCGTTGCCATGGTGACGGTGTTGCCATGGTGATGATATCCCATGGTGACGGTTGCCATGGTGATGGTGCTGTCATGGTGATGGTGTTGTCATGGTGACCGTTGCCATGATGACGGTGTTGCCATGGTGATGATATCCCATGGTGAGCGTTGCCATGGTGATGGTGTTGCCATGGTGATGATATCCCATGGTGACGGTTGCCATGGTGATGGTGCTGTCATGGTGACAGTGTTGCCATGGTGATGATGTCCCATGGTCGCCGTTGCCATGGAGACAGTGTCACCATGGTGACCCTTGCCATAGCGAAGGCGTCGCCATGGTGATGATGTCCCATGGTGATGATTGCCATGGTGACGGCGTTGCTATTGTGATGGCGTTACCATGGTGACCATCGTCATGGTGACAGTGTTGCCATGGTGACGGCGTTGCCATGGTGATGATGTCCCATGGTGGTGATTGCCATGGTGATGGTGTTGCCATGGTGACCGTTGCCATGGTGATGCTGTTGCTATTGTGATGGCATTACCATAGTGACCATCGTCATGGTGACAGTGTTGCCATGGTGACGGTGTTGCCATGGTGATGATGTCCCATGGTGGTGATTGCCATGGTGACCGTTGCCATGGTGACGCTGTTGCTATTGTGATGGCGTTGCCATGGTGACCATCGTCATGGTGACAGTGTTGCCATGGTGACAGTGTTGCCATGGTGATGATGTCCCATGGTGGTGATTGCCATGGTGACCGTTGCCATGGTGACGCTGTTGCTATTGTGATGGCGTTGCCATGGTGACCATCGTCATGGTGACAGTGTTGCCATGGTGATGGCGTTGCCATGGTGACTATTGCCGTGGTGACTGTTGCTGTAGTGCCGGTGTTGCTGTAGTGCCGGTGTTGCCATGGTGACTGTTGCTATGCTGATGGCATTACCATGCTGATGGTGTTGCCATGGTGACAGTTGCCATGGTAACAGCATTGTCTGGGTGTGGTACCCACCCCCATGGCATCTCCATGGCAACCACATCCCCATGGCAACCGTGCCCCCCACAGCAGCCCCTTAGTGATGGTTCCCATGGCAACACCACCCTCCTGTGGTTGCTATGGCAACCAGTCCCAGCAGCACAGGGTACCTGTTGCCATGGAGACAGCGGGGATGCTTAGGGGGGGATTTGGGGTCCTGGGTGCAAATTTGGGGTCCCGGGGAGGATTTTGAGGTCCAGGGAGGGATTTTGGGGTCCCAGGATGCAGATTTGGGGTCTCAGGGAGGGATTTTGGGGTCCAGGGATGGATTTCGGATCTTGGGGATGGATTTGAACCCCTGTGGGGGATCAGGGTGTGAATTTGGGGTTCCAGGAGGGGACTTTGGGATCCCAGGGTGGGATTTTGGGATCCCAGGGAAGGATTTTGGGATCCCAGGGGGGTACTTTGGGGTCCCTGACCCCCTCAATCCCCCCAGAGCTGCCGGTGCAGATCCTGGGGGGGAAATTTGGGATCCTGGGGAAGGATTTTGGGATCCCAGGGGTGGATTTTGGGGTCCCTGACCCCCCCTACCCCCCCAGAGCTGCCGGTGCAGATCCCAGGGAGGGATTTGGGGTCTCAGGGAAGGATTTTGGGGTCCCAGGGGTGGATTTTGGGGTCCCTGACCCCCCTACCCCCCCAGAGCTGCCGGTGCAGATCCTGACCCCGGACTCGGCGCTGTACGAGGCCGTGGAGAACCAAACCGTGTTCCTGCACTGCCGCAGCTTCGGGGCCCCCGCGCCCGCCGTGGAGTGGTGAGACCAGAGTCACCCAGAACTGCCCCAAATCCAGAGAAATTCACCCCAAAACTGCCCCAAATTCACCCCAAATCCACCCCGCGCCCGCCGTGGAGTGGTGAGACCAGAGTCACCCAAAACTGCCCCAAAACTGCCCCAAATCTAGAGAAATTCACCCAAAACTGCCCCAAATCCAGAGATATTCACCCAAAACTGCCCCAAATCCAGAGAAATTCACCCCAAAACCGCCCCAAATCCAGAGAAATTCACCCCAAAACTGCCCCAAATTCACCAAAAACTACCCCAAATCCACCCCGCACCCGCCATAGAGTGGTGAGAGGAAATTCACCCAAAACTGCCCCAACACTGCCCCAAATTCAACTAAAACAGCCCCAAAACTGCCTCAAATCCAGCCCAAACTGCCCAAAACCTGCCCCAAATTCACCCAAAACTGCCCCAAATGCACCCCACGCCCGCCATCGAGTGGTGAGACCAAAGTCACCCAAAACTGCCCCAAATCCATCCAAAACTGCCCCAAAACTGCCCCAAATCCAGCCAAATTCACCCCAAATCCACCCCACGCCCGCCATCGAGTGGTGAGAACAAATTGGCCCAAAACTGCCACAAAACTGATTCAAATCCATCCAAAACTGCCCCAAAACTGCCCCAAATCCACCCCGCGCCCGCCGTCGAGTGGTGAGACAGCCCAGGACCCCAAAACTGCCCCAAATTGCCCCAAAACTGCCCCAAATCCAGCAAAATCCGCCCCAAAACTGTCCCAAATGCACCCCACGCCCGCCGTGGAGTGGTGAGACCAGAGTCACCCAAAACTGCCCCAAATCCAGAGAAATTCACCCCAAACTGCCCCAAATCCAGAGAAATTCACCCCAAACTGCCCCAAATCCAGCCAAAACCGCCCCAAAACTGCCCCAAATCCCCTCAAATCCCCTCCCCAAATCTTTGCTCTGTGCCTCCAGGTTAAGCCCGGCCCAGACCCCCGCCCTGCAGGACGATCAACCCCCCCCAAATCTGCCCCAAATCCCCCTCAAAACAGTCCGAAATCCCCCAAAATCCCCCTGAAATCGCCCCCAAATCCCCCCCAAATCCCCTCTCTGATCTCAGGTTTATCCCCAGGTTAAGACCAGCTCAAGAGCCGGCCCTGCAGGACCATCAAACCCCCCAAATCCCCCCTAAAACCCCCCAAAACTGCCCCTAACCCCCCAAAACCGCCCCAAATCCCCCCAAATCCCCCCAAAACTGCCCCTAACCCCCCAAAACCGCCCCAAATCCCCCTGAATCCCCCCCAAATCTCCCCAAATCCCCTCTCTGTCCTATCCCCAGGCTAAACCCGGCCCAAGACCCCACCCTGCAGGACCATCAAACCCCCCAAATCCCCCCTAAAACCCCCCAAAACTGCCCCAAATCCCCCCAAATCCCCCCAAAACTGCCCCAAATCCCCCCAAAACTGCTCCAAACCCTCCTGAATTCCCCCCAAATCCTCTTTTTGTCCTGTCCTCAGGTTAAACCCAGCTCAAGACCCGGCCCTGCAGGACGATCAGACCCCCCAAATCCCCCCTAAAACCCCCCAAAACTGCCCCAAATGCCCCCTAAACCCCCCTAAATCCCCCCAAAACAGCCTGAAATCCCCCCAAAACTGCCTAAATCCCCTCAGAATCTTATCTCTGTTTCCCCCCCAGGTTAAACCCAGCTCAAGACCCCGCCCTGCAGGACAATCAGACCCCCCAAATCCCCCCAAAACAGCACCAAACCCACCCCAAATCCCCTCTCTGTGCCCCCCCAGGCTAAACCTGGCCCAGGAGCCCACCCTGCAGGACCATCAAACCCCCCTAAACCTCCCCAAATCCCCCCAAAACTGCCCCAAACCCCCCCCAAATCCCCCCGAATCCCCCCAAATCCCCCCAAATCCCCCCAAAACTGCCCCAAACCCCCCCAAATCCCCCTGAATCCCCCCAAATCCCCCCAAATCCCCCCAAAACTGCCCCAAACCCCCCAAATCCCCCTGAATCCCCCCAAATCCCCCCAAATCCCCCCAAATCCCCCCAAAACTGCCCCAAACCCCCCCAAATCCCCCCAAAACTGCCCCAAACCCCCCCAAATCCCCCTGAATCCCCCCCAAATCCCCTAATCTCTGTTTCCCCCCAGGTTTAACCCAGGCCAGGAGCCGGCCCTGCAGGACGATCGCGCCTTCGCCTTCACCAACGGGACCCTCCGGCTGGGCCCCCTGGGCCGGGGGGACTCGGGGGGCTTCACCTGCCGGGCCCACAACGCCCACAGCAACGCCAGTGTCACCGCCCGCCTGGACGTCAGGGGTGAGGGACCCCAAACCTGGGCATGGGACCCCCAAACCCGGCTTGGGACCCCCCAAAACCAGCCCAAGACCCCTGAGCCCAGCATGGGACCCCTGAGCCTGGTCTGGGACCCCCAAACCCAGCTTGGGACTCCCCAAAAGCAGCCTGGGACCCCTGAGTCCATCTGGGACCCCCAAACCCGGCTCGGGACCCCCCAAAAACAGCATGAGGTCACTGAGTCCATCTTGGACCCCCCAGCCCAGCCTGGGACCCCCAAAACCTGGCTTAGGACCCCCCAAGTCTGGTCTGGGACCCCCCAAAACCAGTATGGGATCCCTAAACTCAGCATGGGACCCCCAAACCCGGCATGGGACCCTCAGAGCCATCGAGGACCCCCCCCAAGTCTGGTCCAGGACCCCCCAAAAACAGCCTGAGACCTCCCAAGTCTGGTCCGAGACCCCCGAGTTCATCTGGGACCCCCGAGGCCATCTAGGACCCCCCAAATCTGGTTTGGGACCCTCAAATCTGGTCTGGGACCCCTCAAATCCAGGATGGGACCCCTGAGGCCATCGGGGACCCCCCAAACTTGGCATGGGACCCCCCAAATCTGGTGTGGGACCCCCCAAAACCAGCCTGGGGCCACTGAGTTCATCTGGGACTCCAGAGTCTGGTCTGGGACCCCCCAAAACCAGCCTGGGACCCCCCAAGTCTGGTCCGAGACCCCCGAGTCCATCTGGGACCCCTGAGTCCATATGGGACCTCCCAAACCTGGCATGGGACCCCCCAAATCCGGGATGGGATCCCTCAAGAACAGCCTGGGACCCCCGAGTTCATTTGGGACCCCCCAAGTCTGGTCTGGGACCCCCCAAGTCTGGTCTGGGACCCCCAACCCCTCCTGGGACCCCCCCGACCCCCCATTTCCCCCCCAGGTGCCACCCGGATTGAGGTGCCCCCCCAGGGGGTGATGGGACCCCCAAATCCTCCCCAAACCCCTCCTGGGACCCCCCTGACCCCCCATTTCCCCCCCAGGCGCCACCCGGATCGAGGTGCCCCCCCAGGGGGTGACGGGACCCCCCAAACCCCTCCTGGGACCCCCAAATCCTCCCCAAATCCTCCCCAAACCTTTCCAGGACCACCCAAACCCTTCCTGGGACCCCCAAATCCCTCCTGGGACCCCCCCGACCCCCCATTTCCCCCCCAGGCGCCACCCGGATCGAGGTGCCCCCCCAGGGGGTGACGGCCAAGAAAGGGGAGTCGGTGACCTTCACCTGCCGCGCGACCTTTGACCCCGGGCTGGAGCCCCGCGGGGTCCTGTGGCTGCGGGACGGGACCCCCGTGCTGGAGACCCCCGACAGCGACAAGTGAGGGGGGACTGGGGGGTCCTGGGGGTCCCAGGAGGGTTTCAGTGGGATTTGGGGGTCCCAGAAGGGATTTGGGAGAATTTGGGGTGTCCTGGGGGGTTTCAGGGGTCCCAGAAGGGATTTGGGGGGTTAAGGGGGGTCCTGGGGGTCCCAGGAAGGGTTTGGGGGATCCTGGAAGGGATTTGGGGTGAATTTGGGATGTCCCAGGAAGGGATTTGATGATTTTTGGTGTCTCAGGTTCTCGGTGTCCGGGGACACGCTGACCGTGACCTCAGTGGACTATCAGGACCAGGGAGGATTTGGGGTGGATTTTGGGGGTCCCAGGAAGGATTTTGGGGTGTATTTTGGGGTTCCCCAGGATGGGATTTGATGATTTTTGGGGTCCCCCAGGTTCTCAGTGTCGGGGGACACGCTGACCGTGGCCTCAGTGGACTATCAGGACCAGGGAGGATTTGGGGGGTCCCAGGATGGATTTTGGGGTGTATTTAGGGATCTCAGGATGATTTTTGGGGTCCCCCAGGTTCTCGGTGTCCGGGGACACCCTGACCGTGACCTCAGTGGACTATCAGGACCAGGGAGGATTTGGGGTGGATTTTGGGGGTCCCAGGAATGATTTTGGGATGTATTTTGGTGTCTCAGGTTCTCGGTGTCCGGGGACACCCTGACCGTGGCCTCAGTGGACTATCAGGACCAGGGAGGATTTGGGGTGGGTTTGGGGTGGATTTTGGGGTTCCCCAGGATGGGATTTGATGATTTTTGGTGTCCCAGGTTCTCGGTGTCCGGGGACACGCTCTCAGTGACCTCAGTGGACTATCAGGACCAGGGAGGATTTGGGGTGGATTTGGGGTGTCCCAGGATGGATTTTGGGGTGTCTCAGGATGATTTTTGGGGTCCCCCAGGTTCTCGGTGTCCGGGGACACGCTGACCGTGGCCTCAGTGGACTATCAGGACCAGGGCCGGTTCCGGTGCCGCGCCTGGACACGACTGGACGCGGCCGAGGCCGAGGCCGAGCTCAGGGTCGTGGGTGAGACCCCAAAAATGGGGAGGGGGATCCAAAAAAATGGGGAGGGGAACCCCGAAAATGGGGAGGGGACATGAAAATGGGGAAAAGGACCTGAAAAAATGAGGAAGGGACCCCAAAAATGGGGAGGGGGATCCAAAAATGGGGAGGGGGATCAAAAAAATGAGGAGAGGAACCTCAAAAATGGGGAGGGGGGATGCAAAAAATGGGAGAGGAACTTCAGAAATGGGGAGGGGACCCTAAAATTTCCCCCATTATTTTTTCCCCATTTCTTCTTCATTTTTTCCCTATTTTTTCCATTTCCCCCCCTATTTTCTCTTCATTTCCCCCTTCCTCAATTTTTCCCGTATTTTTCTCATTTTCTCTTCATTTTATCCCATTTTTCTCTCATTTTCCCCGTCCATTTTCCCCCCTTTTCCCCCCCATTTTCTCTCATTTTCCCCCTATTTTTCCCATTTCCCTCCCATTTCCCCTATTTTTTCTTCAATTTTTCCCTTTTTTCCCCATTTTTCCTTATTTTCTTCTATTTTTTCCCATTTCCCCATTTCTCCTCCCCATTTCCCCCATTTTTCTCCTTTATTTCCCCCATTTCCCCCTCATTGTTCCCCATTTTTTCACCTATTTTCTCCCATTTTCTCTCATTTTTTCCCCAATTTTCCCCCATTTTTTCTTATTTTTTTCCCAATTTTCCCCCTATTTTTCCCAATTTTCCCCCTATTTTCCCCTATTTTTTTCCTTATTTTCCCCAATATATTCCCCTATTTTTCCCCTATTTTCCCCCTATTTTTCCCCTATTTTTCCCCTATTTTTCCCTATTTTTCCCCTATTTTTTCCCAATTTTCCCCCTATTTTTTCCCAATATTTTCCCCTATTTTATCTTCATTTTTCCCCTATTTTATCTTCATTTTCCCCCTATTTTCCCCCCTATTTTTTCCCTATTTTTTCCCAAATATTTTCCCCTATTTTATCTTCATTTTTCCCCAATTTCCCCCTATTTTTCCCCTATTTTTCCTCCAATTTTCCCCCTATTTTCCCCCTATTTTCCCTATATTTTCCCCTATTTTATCTTCATTTTCCCCCAATTTTCCCCCAATTTTTCCCTTATTTTCCCTTATTTTTTTCCCATTTTTTCCCTTATTTTTCCCATTTTTTTTTCTTATTTTCCCGCCTATTTTCCCCCCAATTTTTTTCCTTATTTTCCCCGATTTTTCCCCAATATTTTCCCCTATTTTTCCCCCTATTTTCCCCCTATTTTATCTTCATTCTTCCCCTATTTTCCCTCAATTTTCCCCCTATTTTTCCCTTATTTTTTTCCCATTTTTTCCTTATTTTTCCCAATTTTTTTCCCTTATTTTTCCCTTTTTTTCCCATTTTTTTTTCTTATTTCCCCCCTATTTTCCCCCAATTTTTTTCCTTATTTTCCCCAATATTTTCCCATTATTTCCCCCCCTATTTTCCCCAATTTTTTTCCTTATTTTCCCCAATATTTTCCCCTATTTTTCCCCTATTTTTCCCCTATTTCCCCCTATTTTCCCCCTATTTTCCCCCTATTTTCCCCCTATTTTCCCCCTATTTTTCCCCTATTTTTTCCCAATATTTTCCCCTATTTTATCTTCATTTTTCCCCTATTTTATCTTCATTTTCCCCCTATTTTCCCCCCTATTTTTCCCAATTTTTCCCCGATTTTATCTTCATTTTCCCCCTATTTTCCCCCTATTTTCCCCCTATTTTTCCCCAATTCCCCCCTATTTTCCCCCTATTTTTTCCCAATATTTTCCCCTATTTCATCTTCATTTTTCCCCAATTTTCCCCCTATTTTTCCCTATTTTTTCCCCTATTTTATCTTCATTTTCCCCCTATTTTCCCCCTATTTTCCCCCTATTTTCCCCCCTATTTTATCTTCATTTTCCCCCTATTTTTCCCAATATTTTCCCCTATTTTATCTTCATTTCCCCCCAATTTCCCCCCTATTTTTTCCCAATTTTTTCCCCAATTTTCCCCCTACTTTTTTCCTTATTTTTTCCCAATATTTTCCCCTATTTCCCCCCTATTTTCCCCCTATTTTTTCCCTATTTTTTCCCTATTTTTTCCCCCAATTTTCCCCAATTTCCCCCCAATATTCCCCCCCATTTTCCCCCATATTTTCCCGTATTTCACGCTGATTTCTCTCCCCCAGGGCGGCCGGGGCGGGTCCGCGGGGTGTCGGTGGAGGCGCTCGGGGAGCGGCAGGTCCGGCTCTCCTGGACCCCGGGCGAGGACAACAACAGCCCCGTCACCAGTGAGGAAACGGCACTCGGGGATTTGGGGGGATTGGGGGGAAATTTGGGGGGTTTGGGGGGTTTGGGGGGGTTTTGGGAATTTTTGGGAATTTTTGGAAAAATTTGGGGGGGTTTTAGGGGGAATTTTTGGGAAATTTGGGGAAAATTTGGAGGAAAAATGGGGGAAAATGGGAAAAAAATGAACAGAAAATGGGGGGGAAATGGGGGAGAGAAATGGGGGGAAGTGGGAGGAGAAATGGGGAAAAAATGGGGAAAAAATTGGGGGAAAAATGGAGGGAAAAGTGAAGAGAAAATAGGGAAAAATGGGAGAAAAATTAGGGGGAAATGGGGAAAATGGGGGGAGAAAATGGGGGGAGAAATGGGGGGGAAATGGGGAAAAATTTTGGGAAAAATGGAGGGAAAAGTGAAGAGAAAATAGGGGAAAATGGGAGAAAAATTAGGGGAAAATGGGAAAAAATGGGGGGAAATGGGAAGAGGAATGGGGGGGAAATGGGGGGGAAAATGGGGGGAAAATGGGGAAAAATTTGGGGAAAAATGGAGGGAAAAGTGAAGAGAAAATAGGGGAAAATGGGAGAAAAATTAGGGGAAAATGGGAAAAAATGGGGGAAAATGGGGAGAAAATGGGAGGAGAAATGGGGAAAAATGGGGAAAAAATTGGGGAAAAATGGAGGGAAAAGTGAAGAGAAAAATGGGGAAAAATGGGAGAAAAATTAGGGGAAAATGGGAGGAGAAATGGGGGGAAATGAAGAAAAAAGAGGGGGAAAATGGGGAGAAAATGGGGGGGGAAATGGGAAAAATGGGGAATATGGGTGGAAAAAGTGAAGAGAAAATGGGGGGAGAAAATGGGGGGGGAAATGGGGGGAGAAATGGGGGAAAGGGAAATGGGGAAAATGGGGGAAAATAGGGGGAAAAATGAAAAGAAAATGGGAAAAAATGGGGGGAAATAGGAAAAAAATAGAGGAAAATGAAGAGAAAATGGGGGGAAATGGGGGAAATAGGGGAAAACATAGGGGGAAAATAGAGGAAATTGGGAAAAAATGAAGGGAAGATGGGGGGGAATGGGGGGAAAAATTGGGGAAATGGGGGAATTTGGGGGAGTTTGGGAAATTTTGGGAATTTTTGGAAAAATTTGGAGGTATTTGGGAGGAATTTTGTGGGGGTTTAGGGGGAGATTTGGGGGAAATTTGGGGGTGTTTTGGAGGAAAAATGGGGAAAAAATGGGGAAGTTTGGGATTTGGGGATTTCAGGGATTTGGAATTCGGGAATTTTGGATT
Source organism: Zosterops lateralis (assembly GCF_965231275.1). Lineage (NCBI taxonomy): Eukaryota > Metazoa > Chordata > Aves > Passeriformes > Zosteropidae > Zosterops > Zosterops lateralis. The sequence continues at coordinate 3,406,772 of NC_139793.1, forward strand.
TTTTTTTTTTTAACCCTTTCCTCCCCGCAGAGTTCCTGGTGGAGCAGGAGTTTGAGATTTTGGGGATTTTGGGATTTTGGGAATTTTGGGATTTGGGGCATTTCAGGGTTTGGAATTTGGGAAATTCAGGATTTTAGGGACCCAATTTAACCCTTTCCTCCCCGCAGAGTTTGCAGTGGAGCAGAAATTTGGGATTTTGGGGCATTTCAGAATTGGGAATTTTTAGGATTTTAAGTTAATTTTTAACCCTTTCCTGCCCGCAGAGTTGGTGATGGAGCAGGAGGGGGGGATTTGGGGAATTTCAGGGTTTGGAATTTGGAAATTTTGGTGATTTTAGGGTCTCATTTTAACCCTTTCCTGCCCGCAGAGTTCCTGGTGGAGCAGGAGGAGGAATTTGGGATTTTGGGGCATTTCAGGATTGGGAATTTGGGGAATTTCAGTTAATTTTTAACCCTTTCCTGCCCGCAGAGTTCCTGGTGGAGCAGGAGGAGGAATTGGAATTTGGGATTTGGGAATTTCAGGGATTTGGGAATTCCATGGATTTGGGATTTTGGAATTTGGGGATTTCAGGGTTTGGATTTTAGGGATTTTGGGGATTTTGGGATTTGGGGAATTCCAGGGATTTGGATTTTGGGAAATTTGGTATTTGGGCATTTCAGGGTTTTGGAATTTGGAAATTTTGGGAATTTTTGGACCCATTTTAACCCTTTCCTCTCCACAGAGCAGGAGGAGGGTGAATTTGGAATTTGGGCATTTCAGAATTGGGAATTTGGGGATTTTCAGTTAATTTTTAACCCTTTCCTGCCCGCAGAGTTCCTGGTGGAGCAGGAGGAGGAATTTGGGGATTTCAGGGTTTGGAATTTGGAAATTTCGGGAATTTTAGGACCCATTTTAACCCTTTCCTGCCCGCAGAGTTGGTGGTGGATCAGGAGGAGATTTGGGGCATTTCAGAATTGGGAATTTTGGGATTTTCAGTTAATTTTTAACCCTTTCCTCCCCGCAGAGTTGGTGGTGGAGCAGGAGGAAGGGAATTCAGGATTTCAGGCATTTGGAATTCGGGAATTTTTAGGATTTTCTGACCCATTTTAACCCTTTCCTGCCCGCAGAGTTGGTGGTGGAGCAGGAGGGGATTTGGGGCATTTCAGGCATTTGGAATTCGGGAATTTTTAGGATTCTCTAACCCAATTTAACCCTCTCCTCCCCGCAGAGTTGGTGGTGGAGCAGGAGGAGATTTGGGGCATTTCAGGGTTTGGAATTCGGGAATTTTTAGGATTTTCTGACCCACTTTAACCCTTTCCTCCCCGCAGAGTTGGTGGTGGAGCAGGAGGAGGAGATTTGGGGTATTTCAGGCATTTGGAATTCGGGAATTTTCAGGATTTTCTGACCCACTTTAACCCTTTCCTCCCCGCAGAGTTGGTGGTGGAGCAGGAGGAGGGGAATTTAGGATTTCAGGCATTTGGAATTCGGGAATTTTCAGGATTTTCTGACCCACTTTAACCCTCTCCTCCCCGCAGAGTTGGTGGTGGAGCAGGAGGAGGGGATTTTCTCGCCGGGCCGGTTCCAGGAGGTGCTGACGGTGCCGGGGGGGCGGCGCTGGGCTCAGCTGGGGCTGTCCCCGTACGGCCGGTACCGGTTCAGGGTCCTGGCGGTCAATGGATACGGGAGGGGAGAGCCCAGCGAGCCCAGCGAGGCCGTCAGCACTGAACCTGCTGGTGAGAGACAAAAAAATCCCATAAAATGTCCTAAATCCCAAAAAAATCCCATTAAATTAGCCCAAAATACCATTAAATTACCCCAAAATCCCATTAAATTACCCCAAAATGTCCTAAACCACAAAAAAATCCCATTAAATGACTCAAAAATATCCTAAATCCCCCCCAAAAAATGTGTTAAATTACCCCAAAAAATCCCTTTAAATTATGCCCCAAAAAATCCCATTAAATTACCCCCCAAAAATCCCATTAAATTACCCCAAAATCCCATTAAATTACCCCAAAAATCCCATTAAATTACCCCAAAAATCCCATTAAATTAGCCCAAAATCCCATTAAATTAGCCCAAAATCCCATTAAATTACCCCAAAATACCATTAAATTAGCCCAAAATGTCCTAAACCACAAAAAATCCCATTAAATTAGCCCAAAATCCCATTAAATTAGCCCAAAATCCCATTAAATTACCCCCCAAAAATCCCATTAAATTACCCCAAAAATCCCATTAAATTACCCCAAAATCCCATTAAATTAGCCCAAAATCCCATTAAATTACCCCAAAATCCCATTAAATTAGCCCAAAATGTCCTAAACCACAAAAAAATCCCATTAAATGACTCAAAAATATCCTAAATCCCCCCAAAAATGTGTTAAATTACCCCAAAAAATCCCTTTAAATTATGCCCAAAAAATCCCATTAAATTACCCCCCAAAAATCCCATTAAATTACCCCAAAAATCCCATTAAATTACCCCAAAAATCCCATTAAATTACCCCAAAAATCCCATTAAATTACCCCAAAAATTCCATTAAATTACCCCCAAAATCCCATTAAATTACCCCAAAATCCCATTAAATTACCCCAAAAATCCCATTAAATTACCCCAAAATCCCATTAAATTACCCCAAAATCCCATTAAATTAGCCCAAAATCCCATTAAATCAGCCCAAAATCCCATTAAATTACCCCAAAATACCATTAAATTACCCCAAAATCCCATTAAATTACCCCAAAAATCCCATTAAATTACCCCAAAATCCCATTAAATTACCCCCCAAAAATCCCATTAAATTACCCCAAAATCCCATTAAATTACCCCAAAATACCATTAAATTACCCCAAAATCCCATTAAATTACCCCAAAAATCCCATTAAATTACCCCAAAAATCCCATTAAATTACCCCAAAAATTCCATTAAATTACCCCCAAAATCCCATTAAATTACCCCAAAATCCCATTAAATTACCCCAAAAATCCCATTAAATTACCCCAAAATCCCATTAAATTACCCCCCAAAAATCCCATTAAATTAGCCCAAAATCCCATTAAATCAGCCCAAAATCCCATTAAATTACCCCAAAATACCATTAAATTACCCCAAAATCCCATTAAATTACCCCAAAATCCCATTAAATTACCCCAAAAATCCCATTAAATTACCCCAAAATCCCATTAAATTACCCCCCAAAAATCCCATTAAATTACCCCAAAATCCCATTAAATTACCCCAAAATACCATTAAATTACCCCAAAATCCCATTAAATTACCCCAAAATACCATTAAATTACCCCAAAATGTCCTAAACCACAAAAAAATCCCATTAAATGACTCAAAAATATCCTAAATCCCCCCCAAAAAATGTGTTAAATTACCCCAAAAAATCCCTTTAAATTACGCCCAAAAAAACCCATTAAATTACCCCCCAAAAATCCCATTAAATTACCCCAAAAATCCCATTAAATTACCCCAAAATCCCATTAAATTACCCCCCAAAAATCCCATTAAATTACCCCAAAATCCCATTAAATTAGCCCAAAATCCCATTAAATCAGCCCAAAATCCCATTAAATTACCCCAAAATCCCATTAAATTACCCCCCAAAAATCCCATTAAATTACCCCCAAAATCCCATTAAATTACCCCAAAATCCCATTAAATTACCCCAAAAATCCCATTAAATTACCCCAAAATCCCATTAAATTACCCCAAAATGTCCTAAACCACAAAAAAATCCCATTAAATGACTCAAAAATATCCTAAATCCCCCCAAAAAATGTGTTAAATTACCCCAAAAAATCCCTTTAAATTATGCCCAAAAAAATCCCATTAAATTACCCCCCAAAAATCCCATTAAATTACCCCAAAATCCCATTAAATTACCCCAAAATCCCATTAAATTACCCCAAAATGTCCTAAACCACAAAAAAATCCCATTAAATGACTCAAAAATATCCTAAATCCCCCCAAAAAATGTGTTAAATTACCCCAAAAAATCCCTTTAAATTATGCCCAAAAAAATCCCATTAAATTACCCCCCAAAAATCCCATTAAATTACCCCAAAATCCCATTAAATTACCCCAAAAATCCCATTAAATTACCCCCCAAAAATCCCATTAAATTACCCCAAAATCCAAAAAATCCTATTAAAATACCCCCCAAAAATATCGCAACTATCCCCCAAATATCCTCAAGTAATAATAACAAATTATTATTGTTATTGTTATTATTATTATTAATAATAATAATAATAACAAAGTAACAATAACCCTGAGCCCAGTGAGGCCGTCAGTACTGAACCCGCTGGTGAGAGACAAAAAAAATCCCATAAAATGTCCTAAATCCCCAAAAAAAAATCCTGTAAAAATATCCTAAATTACCCCAAAAATATCCTAAACACTCCCTGACCCGTTTTTGGGACTCCCTGACCCATTTTTTGGGATCCCAGACTCATTTCTGGGACTTCCTGACCCATTTTTGGGGGTCCCTGACCCGTTTTTTGGGGGTCTCCCCCCCTTTTCCCGCAGCCCCGGAGCGATACCCGATGGGGGTCAAGGGGGAGGGGAACGAGACCAACAACCTGGTGATCACCTGGGAGGTACGGGGGGTCTGGGGGGTCCTGGGGGAATTTGGGGAGGTCTGGGAGGGATTTGGGGGGTCCTGGGGGAATTTTGGGGGGTCTGGGAGGGATTTGGGGGGTCCTGGGGGAATTTTGGGGGGTCTGGGAGGGATTTGGGGGGTCCTGGGGGAATTTGGGGAGGTCTGGGAGGGATTTGGGGGGTCCTGGGGGAATTTTGGGAGGTCTGGGAGGGATTTGGGGGGTCCTGGGGGGAATTTTGGGGGGTCTGTGGGGATTTTGGGGAGTCCTGGGGGGAATTTGGGGGGTCCTGGGGGAATTTTGGGGGGTCCCAGGGGGATTTTGGGGATCCCCGACCCTTTTTGGGGGGTCCTGGGGTCGTTGGGGAGGGGTCCTGGGGGAATTTTGGGGTGGGTTTGAGTGTCCTGGGGGGATTTTGGGGATCCCCAACCCTTTTTTGGGGGTCCTGGGTGGTTGGGGAGGGGTCCTGGGGGGATTTTGGGGGATCCTGGGGGGGTTTGGGGGAAGTTTGGGGGGCTCAGAAGGGATTTGGGGGGTTCTGGGAGCCTTTGGGGGATCCTGGGGGGGATTTTGGGGTCTCTGACCCTTTTTGGGGAATCCCAGGGGGGATTTTGGGGGTCCCTGACCCTTTTTGGGGAGTCCTAAGGGTTTGGAGGATGTCCCGAGGGGATCTGGGGGGTCTCCTACCCTTTTTGAGGGGTCCTGGGGGGCTTTTTGGGGTCCTGGAGGGATTTGGGGGTTTGTTTGGGGGGTTCTGACAAGGTTTGGGGGGCTCAGAAGGGATTTGGGGTGGGTTTGGGGGGTCCTGGGGGATTTTGGGGGCTCCTGGGAGCCTTTGGGGGGTCCCCGACCCTTTTTGGGGGGTCCTGGGGGATTTGAGGGGACTCAGAAGGGATTTGGGGTGGGTTTGGGAGGTCCTGGGGGGGATTTTGGAGGTCCCTGACCCTTTTTGGGGGGGTCCTGGGTTGTTGGGGAGGAGTCCTGAGGTGATTTTTGGGGGGTCCTGCGGGGATTTTGGGGGTCTCTGACCCTGACTGGGGGGTCCTGGGGGGTTTTGGGGGGTCCTGGGGGGGATTTTATGGGTCCCTGACCCTTTTTGGGGGGTCCTGGGGGGGATTTGTGGGGCCGGATTTTGGGGTTCAGGGGCTGATTTCAGGCCGGATTTTGGGGATTTTGGGGCCAGATTTTTGGGGTTCAGGGCTGATTTCAGGCCGGATTTTGGGGTTCAGGGCTGTATTTAGGACTGGATTTTGGAGTTCAGGGATAATTTTGGGGTGTTTTCCCCCCCAGACCCTTCCCCCCGGGGACTGGAACTGCCCCAGCTCCGGTACCGGGTGCAGTGACCGGGATTTGGGGTCTCTATTTAGGATCTCTATTTAAGGCTATATCAGGGCTGTATTTATGGGATTTTGGGGTCAGATTTTTGGGGTTCAGGGATGATTTTCCCCCCCAGACTCTCCCCCCCGGGGACTGGAACGCCCCCCAGCTCCGGTACCGGGTGCAGTGACCGGATTTGGGGTTCAGGGCTGTATTTAGGGGTTCAGGGCTGTATTTAGGGTTGGATTTTGGGGTTCAGGGATGATTTTTCCCCCCCAGGCTCTCCCCCCGGGGACTGGAACGCCCCCCAGCTCCGGTACCGGGTGCAGTGACCGGGATGGGGTTCAGGGCTGGATTTTGGGGATTTTGGGGTCAGATTTTTGGGGTTCAGGGATGATTTTTCCCCCCAGGCTCTGCCCCCCGGGGACTGGAACTGCCCCAGCTCCGGTACCGGGTGCAGTGACAGGATTTGGGGTCTCTATTTAGGATCTCTATTTAAGGCTATATTTGGGGCTGGATTTTGGGGTTCAGGGCTGGATTTAGGGTATTTTAGGGATAATTTTGGGGTGCTTTCCCCCCCAGGCGCTGCCCCCCGGGGACTGGAACGCCCCCCAGCTCCGGTCCCGGGTGCAGTGACAGGATTTGGGGTTCAGGGCTGGATTTAGGGGTTCAGGGCTGTATTTAGGGTTGGATTTTGGGGTTCAGGGATGATTTTTCCCCCCCAGGCGCTGCCCCCCGGGGACTGGAACTGCCCCAGCTCCGGTACCGGGTGCAGTGACCGGGATTTGGGGTCTCTATTTAGGATCTCTATTTAAGGCTATATCAGGGCTGTATTTATGGGATTTTGGGGTCAGATTTTTGGGGTTCAGGGATGATTTTCCCCCCCAGACTCTCCCCCCCGGGGACTGGAACGCCCCCCAGCTCCGGTACCGGGTGCAGTGACCGGATTTGGGGTTCAGGGCTGTATTTAGGGGTTCAGGGCTGGATTTAGGGTTGGATTTTGGGGTTCAGGGATGATTTTTCCCCCCCAGACTCTGCCCCCCGGGGACTGGAACGCCCCCCAGCTCCGGTACCAGTGCAGTGACCGGGATGGGGTTCAGGGCTGGATTTTGGGGATTTTGGGGTCAGATTTTTGGGGTTCAGGGATGATTTTTCCCCCCAGGCTCTGCCCCCCGGGGACTGGAACTGCCCCAGCTCCGGTACCGGGTGCAGTGACCGGATTTGGGGTTCAGGGCTGTATTTAGGGGTTCAGGGCTGGATTTAGGGTTGGATTTTGGGGTTCAGGGATGATTTTTCCCCCCCAGGCTCTCCCCCCCGGGGACTGGAACGCCCCCCAGCTCCGGTACCGGGTGCAGTGACCGGATTTGGGGTTCAGGGCTGTATTTAGGGGTTCAGGGCTGTATTTAGGGTTGGATTTTGGGGTTCAGGGATATTTTTCCCCCCCAGGCGCTGCCCCCCGGGGACTGGAACGCCCCCCAGCTCCGGTACCGGGTGCAGTGACCGGGATTTGGGGTTCAGGGCTGGATTTAGGGGTTCAGGGCTGTATTTAGGGTTGGATTTTGGGGTTCAGGGATATTTTTCCCCCCCAGGCTCTGCCCCCCGGGGACTGGAACGCCCCCCAGCTCCGGTACCGGGTGCAGTGACCGGGATGGGGTTCAGGGCTGGATTTTGGGGATTTTGGGGTCAGATTTTTGGGGTTCAGGGATATTTTTCCCCCCAGGCTCTCCCCCCCGGGGACTGGAACGCCCCCCAGCTCCGGTACCGGGTGCAGTGACCGGGATGGGGTTCAGGGCTGGATTTAGGGGTTCAGGGCTGGATTTAGGGTTGGATTTTGGGGTTCAGGGATAATTTTGGGGTGTTTTCCCCCCCAGGCGCTGCCCCCCGGGGACTGGAACGCCCCCCAGCTCCGGTACCGGGTGCAGTGGCGGCCGCTGGAGCAGGGCCGGGGTCGCTGGGCCGAGGCCACGGTCGGGGACCCCCCGTTTGTGGTCAGGGACACCCCAACTTTCACCCCCTACGAGATTCGGGTCCAGGCCGTGAACGAGGCCGGGAAAGGCCCCGAGCCCCCCACGGTGGTCGGATATTCCGGGGAGGATCGTGAGTTTGGGGGGCTGGGGGGGACCCCAAAATATCCTCATGGGGGTGGGGGGAGGGGGGACACCCCAAATCTGGGGGTGCTGGGGGGAAAATCCCAAATCTGGGGGGAAATCCCAAATCTGGGGGGAAATCCCAAATCTGGGGGGGAAATCCCAAATCTGGGGGGAAAATCCCAAATCTGGGGGGGAAAATCCCAAATCTGGGAGGGACACCCCAAATCTGGGGGTGGGGGTGGGGAATTCCCAAATCTGGGGAGAAATCCCAAATCTGGGGAGGGAAAATCCCAAATCTGGGGGTGGGGGTGGGGAATTCCCAAATCTGGGGAGGGAAATCCCAAATCTGGGGGGGGAAATCCCAAATCTGGGGGTGCTGAAAGACCCCAAATCTGGGGGTGGTGGGAGACCCAAGTGGAGGAGACCCCAAATCTCGGGGATTTGGGAGAGAAAAGGCGGGGTCCCCTCCATGGAGGGATTTGGGGGGTCCCTCTCTCTATCGGGGGGGGGTCCCCTCTCTACGGGCAGGTTTTGGGGGGTCCTCTCTCCCTATGGGTGGGTTTTGGGGAGTTCCCCCCTCTCTGGGGTGGGGTCTCCTCTCCATGGGAGGATTTTTGGGGGTCTCCCCTCTCTCTCTGGGGTATTTTTTGGGGGGGTCTCTCTCCCTAGGATGGTCCCTCCTCTCTCTCTGGGGTATTTTTGGGGGTCTCTCCTCTCTCTCTGGGATATTTTTTTGGGGGTCCCTCTCTCTGGGGTGGGGTCCCCTCTCTATTGGGTGGGATTTTGGGGAGGGGTCTCTCCTCTCTCTCTGGGGTATTTTTTGGAGGTTTCTCCTCTCTATGGGGTGGGATTTTGGGGGTCCCTCCTCTCTCTCTGGGGTATTTTTGGGGGGGTCCCTCTCCCTAGGATGGTCCCCTCTCTCTCTGGGGTGGGATTTTGGGGGGGTCTCTCCTCTCTCTGGGATATTTTTGGGGCTCCCCCCTCTCTCTGGGGTATTTTTGGGGATCTCTCCTCTCTCTGGGGTGGGATTTTGGGGGGGTCTCTCCTCTCTCTGGGGTATTTTTGGGGCTCCCCCCTCTCTCTGGGGTGTTTTGGGGGTCTCTCCTCTCTCTGGGGTGGGATTTTGGGGGGGTCTCTCCTCTCTCTGGGGTATTTTTGGGGCTCCCCCCTCTCTCTCTGGGGTATTTTGGGGGTCTCTCTCTCTGGGGTGGGGTCCCCTCTCTCTGGGGTGGGATTTTGGAGGGGTCTCCTCTCTCTCTGGGGTATTTTGGGGGGTCTCACCGGTGTCCCCCCCGCAGTTCCGCTGGTGTACCCTGAGAACGTGGGTGTGGAGATCCTGAACAGCTCCAGCGTCCGCGTCACCTGGAGCCTCAGCGGGGCCGAGCGCGGCCTGCGGGGACACCTGCGCGGCTTCCGGGTGAGCGTTCCCAAAATTCCGCAGTATTCCCCAAATTCCACAGGGAAATAATGAAATTCCAACCGGGATCCCCGAAATTCCACAGGGATTCCTGAAATTCAGACCAGGATTCACAAAATTTAGACCAGGATTCCCAAAATTCCAAAGGGAATTAATAAAATTCCAACCAGGATTCCCAAAATTCCAACAGGGATTCTTGAAATTCCAACCGGGATTCCCAAAATTCAGACCAGGGTTCCTGGAATTCCAACCCAGATTCCCAAAATTCTAGAAGGGATTCCCGAAATTCAGACCAGGATTTCCAAAATTCCGACCAGGATTCCCAAAATTCCACAGGGATTCCCAAAATTCAGACCAGGATTCCCAGAATTCCAACCAGGAGTCCCGAAATTCAGACCAGGATTCCCAGAATTCCAAAGGGAATTCACAAAATTCCGCAGGAGATTCCCGAAATTCAGACTAGGATTCCTGGAATTCCAACCCAGATTCCCAAAATTCCACAGGGATTCCCAAAATTCCAACAGGGATTCCCAAAATTCTAGAGGAGATTCCCAAAATTCCAACCAAGATTCCTGAAATTCAAATTAGGATTTCCAAAATTCCGATTGGGATTCTGGAAATTCCAACTGGGATTCCCAAAATTCAGACCGGGATTTCCGAAATTCAAATTGGGATTCCTGAAATTCTGACAGGGATTCCTGAAATTCTAGAAGGGATTCCCAAAATTCCAGCAGGGATTCCTCAAAATCTGGAGGAGATTCCCAAAATTCCGACCAGGATTCCCAAAATTCAGACCGGGATTCCCAAAATTCCAAAGGGAATTAATGAAATTCCAACCAGGATTCCCAAAATTCTAGAAGGGATTCCCGAAATTCAGACCAGGATTCCCAAAATTCCAACAGGGATTCTGGAAATTCCAACCAAGATTCCCAAAATTCAGACCAGGATTCCCAAAATTCAGACCAGGAGTCACGAAATTCCAAAGGGAATTAATGAAATTCCAACCAGGATTCCCAAAATTCCACAGGGATTCCCAAAATTCAGACCAGGATTCCCAAGATTCTAGAAAGGTTTCCCAAAATTCAGACCAGGAGTCCCAAAATTCCAACCCAGATTCCCAAAATTCCGACTGGGATTCCCAAAATTCCAACCAAGATTCCCAAAATTTAGACCAGGATTCCTGGAATTCACACCAGGATTCCCAAAATTCTAGAAAAGATTCCCGAAATTCAGACCAGGATTCCCAAAATTCTGACCAGGATTCCCAAAATTCCAGAGGGAATTATCGAAATTCCCACCAAGATACCCAAAGTTCCAACCAGGATTTCTGAAATTCCAACTGGGATTCCCAAAATTCCAACGGGAAACCCTGAAATCCCAGTGGGAATTCCCGAAATTCTAGAGGAGATTCCTGGAATTCCCAACTGGGATTCTCAAAATTCCAGAGGGGATTTCTGAAATTCCAACCCAGATTTCCAAAAATTCCAACTGGGATTCATGAAATTCACACCAGGATTCCCAAAATTCCAACCAGGATTCCCAAAATTCCAACCAGGAATTCCCAAAATTCTGCCGGGAATCCCCAAAATCCCTTTTTTTTTTTTTTTTTCCTGGGAATGTGGGTGGGGGGAACAATTTGGGGTATTTTTTGGGGGGGAGGGTCCTGATACCCCAACCCAGGGGAAATTTGGGAATTTTGTGGGGGAATTTTAAGGGAATTTTGGGGCAGAATTTGGGATATTTTGGGGGGGGTCTTGCTGCCTCCCCCAAGAGAAAATTTTGGGTCTTTTTGGGGAAATTTAGGGGAATTTTGGGGAACAATTTGGGATGAATTTTGGGTTATTTTTGGGGTGTCCAGACCCCATTTCTCCCCCTCCAGGAGGGGCCTTTGGGGGTGAATTTTATGGGACTTTTGGGGAACAATTTGGGGCACTTTTGGTAGAAATTTGGGGGCTTTGGGCAGGAATTTTATGGGACCTTTTGGGGAACAATTTGGGGCAGTTTTGGGGACAATTTGGGGTATTTTTGGGAGAAATTTGGGGGGGTTTGGGTGGGAATTTCAAGGCACTTTTGGGGAACAATTTGGGGCATTTTTTGGATAAATTTTGGAGCTTTGGGCAGGAATTTTAATGCAGTTTTGGGGAGAATTTGGGATATTTTTTGGGACAATTTTTGGGGGTCCTGACGCCTCCCCCAAGAGAAATTTTTGGGTCTTTTGGGGGGAATTTTGGGGTGAATTTGGGTTATTTTTGGGAGAAATTTGGGAGGCTTTGGGTGGGAATTTTAGGGAACAATTTGGGATGAATTTGGGTCAATTTTGTGTTATTTTTAACCCCATCTCTCCCTCCCCAGGTGCTCCACTGGCGCCAGGGCTGGGTCGGGGATAATTTGGGTTATTTTTGGGGGGTCCTGACACCCACCCAGGAGAAATTTGGGGGGTTTTGGGTGGGAATTTCAAGGCACTTTTGGGGAACAATTTGGAGTATTTTTTGGGAGAAAATTTTGGGAGCTTTGGGTGGGAATTTCAAGGCACTTTTGGGGAACAATTTGGGATGAATTTGGGTTATTTTTGGGAGAAATTTGGGCAGAAATTTCAAGGCACTTTTGGGGAACAATTTGGGGTATTTTTGGGTCGATTTTGGGTTATTTTGTGTTATTTTTTTTCCCTCCCCAGGTGCTCTACTGGCGCCTGGGCTGGGTGGGGGAGCGCTCCCGGCGCCAGGCGCTGCCTCCCCCCCCTGGGACCCCCAGGGGCACCCTTGGGACCCCCCCCGGGAGCCCCGGGGTGCTGACGGTGCTGGGCCAGGCCGGGGGGGCTGTTTTGGGGGGTCTCCACCCCTGGAGCAGGTACAGGCTGCAGGTGCTGGTGTTTAATGGGAGGGGGGAAGGACCCCCCAGTGCCGAGATCGGCTTCGACACCCCCGAGGGAGGTGAGAAAATCGGGGAAAAAAGGGGGTTTGGGGTGTGGAAAGGGGAATTGGGGGCCTAAAAAGTGAATTTGGGGTCCTAAAAAGTGAAATTGGGACCTAAGAAAGGGAAATTGGGAGCCTGAAAAGGGGAAATTGGGAGCCAAGAGAGGGAAATTGGGACCCCAAAATGAAATTGGGACCCAAGAAAGGGAAGTTGGGACCCTGAAAAGGGAAATTGGGACCTCAAACTGAAATAGGGACCTCAAAAAGTGAATTCAGGGCCCTAAAAAACTGAAATTGGGACCCAAGAAAGGGAAATTTGGGCCCCAAAATGAAATAGGGACCCTGAAAATGAAATAGGAACCCCGAAAATTAAATTGGGAGCCTGAAAAGGGAAATTGGGACCCCAAAAAGAGAAACAGGGAGCCTGAAAAGGGAAATCAGAGTCCAAAAATGAAATAGGGACCCTAAAAAGTGAATTCAGGGCCCTAAAAAGTGAAATTGGGACCCAAGAAAGGGAAATTGGGAGCCCAAAAACGACATAGGGACCCCTAAAAGGAAAACGGGAGCTCAAAAAGTGGATTTGGGACCCCAAAAAAGGGAAATTGGGAGCCCAAAAAGGGAAATTTGGACCTTGAAATACCCCCCAGACCCCAAAAACTGAATTTGGGACCCCAGAAAGGGAAATCGGGACCTTGAAATATTCCCTGACCCCAAAAAAGGGAAATTGGGAGCCCGAAAAGGGAAATTGGGACCCAAGAAAGGGAAATTTGGGTCCCAAAAAGGGAAATTGGGAGCCCAAAAATGAAATAGGAACCCTGAAATTAATTTGGGGCCCCAAAAAGAGAAATAGGGACCCCAAAAAAGGGAAATTGGGAGCCCAAAAAGGGAAATCTGGACCTTGAAATACCCCCCAGACCCAAAAACTGAATTCGGGACCCCAGAAAGGAAAGTCAGGGATGGATTTGGGTGGATTTTGGGGATATTTTGGGATGGATTTGGGTGATATTTTGGGGTTATTTTGGGGAGGATTTGGGTGGAATTTTGGAGATATTTTGGATGGGATTTGGCTTGGATTTTGGGGGTATTTTGGGGAGGATTTTGATGGGATTTGGGTGAGATTTTGGTGAGATTTTGGGGTGGATTTTGGTGGGATTTTGGGGATATTTTGGGATGGATTTTGGGGGTATTTTGGGGATATTTGGGTGGGATTTTGGGGCTGTTTCGGGTGAGATTTGAGTGGGATTTTGGGGTTATTTTGGGGATATTTTGGGTGAGATTTGGGTCAGATTTTGGGGTTATTTTGAGATGGATTTGGGGAGGATTTGGGTGAGAGTTTGGGGGTATTTTGGGATGAATTTGGGTGGGATTTTGGGGTTATTTTGGGGAGGATTTTGGGGAGGATTTGGGTGGGATATTTGGGTTATTTTGGATGGAATTTGGGTGAGATTTTGGGGATATTTTGGGATGGATTTGGGTGGGATTTTGGGGAGGATTTGGGTGGGATTTTGGGGTTATTTTGGGGATATTTTGAGATGGATTTTGGGGTTATTTGGGGGTATTTTGGGTGGGATTTTGGGGGTATTTTGGGGAGGATTTGGGTTGGATTTTGGGGTTATTTTGGTGATATTTTGGGATGGATTTTGGTGATATTTTGGGATTATTTTGATGATATTTTGGTGATATTTTGGGATGGGTTTTGGTGATATTTTGGGATGTATTTTGGGATCGATTTTGGGGATATTTTGGGATGGATTCTGGTGATATTTTGATGATATTTTGGGGATATTTTGGGATGGATTCTGGTGATATTTCGGGCACATTCGCAGTGCCCGGGCCCCCCGAGGAGCTGCGTGTGGAGCGTCTCGGGGACACCACCCTGGGCCTGGAGTGGCGGCGGCCGCGTCACCCCAACGGGGTCCTGACAGAATTCCAGCTCCAGTACAGACTGGGTGAGACTGGGAGGGACTGGGAGGGACTGGGAGGGACTGGGAGGGCACTGGGGCACTGGGAGGGCACTGGGAGGGCTCCAGCACAGACTGGGTGAGCACTGGGAGTGTTTTGGGGTTTATTTGGGGTTGTTTTGGGGAATTTTTTAGGTTTATTTGGGACTGGTTGGGGTTTTTTTTTGTTGTTTGTTTGTTTGTTTGTTTGTTTTCCTGCAGAAATAGTTAATTCCCCTTTATCTTATTTTCCCCACAGAAACCCCATCCGGGAGCGGTTCCCCGGGGAAGCTGCTCTTCCCCCCCGGGGCCCTGAACGCGACCCTGGCGGGGCTGGAGGAGCGGGGCCGGTACCGCCTGGAGCTCCGCGCGGGCACCCGCAGGGGGCTCGGCCCGGCCCTGGAGAGGCTCGTCAGCCTCGCCCCGGAGCCCGGTGGGTGCCAAAAATGGGGGGAAAATACAGGGGGGGAGCCCGAAAAATGGGGGGAAAAATTGGGGGGAAGAGACAAAAAATGATCCCGAAAATGAAGGGAAGATCTCAAAAAATTATCCTGAAAATGAAGGGAAGAACTCAAAAAAAATGATCCTGAAAATTAAGGGAAGATCTCAAAAAAAAAAATCCTGAAAATTGGGGAGGGAAGCTCGAAAAATGGGGGGAAAATAGAGAGGGGGAGGTCAAAAAATGAGCCTGAAAATGAGCCCGAAAGTTGGGGGGGAGAGGCCCAAAAATGAGCCTGAAAATTGAAGGGGGTCCCCAAAAAAATGATCCGGAAAATAGAAGGGGGGAGGTCAAAAAATTGGGATTTTTTTGGGGTGACCCTTGGAGGTTTTGGGGGGAATTTGGGGGGGAATTTGGGGTGACCCCTGGAGGTTTTGGGGGGAATTTGGGGGTTTTTTTTGGGGTGACCCCCCTGTCCCCCCCAGTGCTGCCGGTGCTGGGCACGGTGGGATTTGGGGAGGTGGGCGAGGATTTCACTGAACTGCGCTGGACCCTGGCCCAGCCCCAGGCCAACATCGAGTTCGAGGTCGAGTACATGAGCAAAACCAGTAAGGGACTGGGATGGACTGGGAGGGGACTGGGAGGGGATTGGGAACACTGGGAGGGACTGGGAGGGGACTGGGATGGACTGGGAACACTGGGAGAGATTGGGAGGGGATTGGGAGGGGTTGAGAGGGACTGGGATGGACTGAGGGTCACTGGGATGGACTGGGAGGGGATTAGAGGAGACTGGGATGGACTGGGAAGGACTGGGAAGGACTGGGAGGGACTGGGAAGGGATTTGGAGGGACTGGAATGGACTGGAAGGGACTGGGATGGACTGGGATGGACTGGGATGGAACTGGGAGAGGAATTTGGAACACTGGGATGGACTGGGAGGGGAAATGGGGGGGATTTGGGGACACTGGGAGGGATTGGGAGGGGACTGGGAAGAACTGGGAGAGACTGGGAGAGGATTTGAGGGGATTGGAGGGACTGGGAGGGATTTGGGGGGGACTGGGATGGACTGGGAGGGGAATTGGGGGGAACTGGGATGGACTGGGAGGGGACTGAGGGGCACTGGGGGACCCTGGCCCAGCCCCAGGCCAACAGCGAGTTCGAGGTCGAGTACATGAGCAAAACCAGTAAGGGACTGGGAGGGACTGGGAGAGACTGGGAGGGGATTGGGAACACTGGGAGGGACTGGGAGGGGACTGGGAGGGACTGGGAGGGGAATTGAGAACATTGGGAGGGACTGGGAGGGATTTGGGGGGGACTGGGAGGGGTTGAGAGGGACTGGGATGGACTGGGAGGGGATTTGAGGGGATTGGAGGGACTGAGAGAGGAATGGGGGGGACTGGAAGGAGATTGGGGGAATGGGGGGGAATGGGAGGGAACTGGGAGGGCACTGGGGGGCACTGGGAGGGGATTGGGAGGGGTTTGGGGGCACTGGGATGGACTGGGAAGGACTGGGAGGGAATTGGGAGGGAAACTGGGGGGGAATGGAGGGGATTGGGAGGGAAGTGGGATGGACTGGGAGGGACTGGGAAGGGACTGGGAGGGACTGGGAGGGGATTGGGGGGGACTGGGAAGGACTGGGATGGACTGGGAGGGGATTTGGGGACACTGGGAGGGGACTGGGAAGGGACTGGGAGGGACTGGGATTTTAGGGGGGTTTGGGGGGGACTTCGGAGGATTTGAGGTGATTTTGAGGAAATTTTGGGGTGATTTTAGAGGGATTTTAGGGGATTTCAGAGCAGATTTTGGCGGGGATTTTGCGGGCATTTTTGGGGAAATCCAGGGGGATTTTTGGGGAAATTTTGGGTTGATCTGAGGGAATTTTGGGGGGGAGATTTTGAGGGGATTTTGGAAAATTTGGGGGGCATTTTAGGGGGATTTTTGGGGAAATTGTGGGGGATATTTGGGAGGATTTTTTGGGAAATTTGGGGGATATTTGGGATGATTTTTGGGGTTATTTTAGAGGGATTTACGTGGAGATTTTGGGGGAAATTTTGAGGCGATTTTGGGGGAATTTTTGTGGGATTTTTAGAGGGATTTTTGGGGGGATTTTTAGAGGGATTTTTGGGGGGATTTTTAGAGGGATTTTTGAGGGATTTGGGGGGGATTTTTTGGAGGATTTTGGGGGGAAATTTAGGGGATTTTAGGGAGATTTTGGGGGGAATTTTAGAGGGAATTTCGTGGAGATTTTGGGGTGATTTTTGGAGTGATTTTAGACGGCTTTTGGGGAAATTTCGGGGGGTTTTGGGGTGATTTTAGAGGAATTTTGGGGAGATTTGGGGGCTATTTTAGGGGAATTTTGGGGGTGATTTTGGGGTGATTTTAGAAGGAATTTCATGGGGATTTTGGGGTCATTTTTGGGTGGATTTTTGGGTGGATTTTGGGGGGATTTTGGGTGGATTTTGGGATGATTTTTGGGGTGATTTTAGGGTGATTTTGGGATGATTTTTAGAGGGATTTTAGGATGATTTTGGGGTGATTTTAGAGGGAATTTCATGGGGATTTTAGGGTGATTTTGGGATGATTTTTAGGGTGATTTTGGGATGATTTTTGGGGTGATTTGGGGAAAATTTTAGGAGGATTTTGGGGGATTTCAGAGCAGATTTTGGGGTAATTTTAGGGGGATTTTAGGATGATTTTTGGGGTGATTTTGGGATGATTTTTGGGTTGATTTTAGGTTGATTTTGGGGTGATTTTGGGTTGATTTCAGAGGAATTTTAGGGGGATTTTTGGGGAGATTTTTGGGAAATTTGGGGCAAATTTTGGCCTGATTTTGGGTTGATTTTTAGAGGGATTTTAGAGGGTTTTTCGGGGAAATTTTGGGGGGATTTCGGGGAGGATTTTTGGGGAAATTTTTGGGGATTTTTAGGTGATTTTGGGATTATTTTTAGAGGGATTTTAGGATGATTTTGGGCTAATTTTGGGCTAATTTTAGGGTGATTTTGGGTTGATTTTGGGCTAATTTTAGGCTGATTTTGGGTTGATTTTTAGGGTAATTTTAGAGGGATTTTAGGATGATTCTGGGGTGATTTTGGGTCCCCCACGAGCCCCTTTTCCCCCAGCTGAGGAGCCCTGGCGTTCCTCGGGCCGGGCCAACTCGTCCCTGGGCCGGTACCGACTCGGGGACCTCCGGCCCGGAACGTCCTACCGCGTCCAGTTCGTGGGCAGGAACCACTCGGGGGAACGTGTGGCCTTCTGGGAGAGCGAGGTGCACACCAACGGCACCTGTGAGCCCCAAAATACCCCCAAAGGGTCCCAAAAATAGCGCAGAGTTAGGCCAAAAAATCCTGGAGTTGTCCCAAAAAAATCCCAGAAAAATCCCGGAGTTATTCCCAAAAAAATCCCAGAAAAATCCCAGAGCAAAAAAATCCTGGTGTTGTCCCAAAAAAATCCCAGAAAAATCCCGGAGTTATTCCCAAAAAAATCCCAGAAAAATCCCAGAGTTATTCCCAAAAAAATCCCAGAAAAATCCCGGAGTTATTCCCAAAAAAATCCTGGTGTTGTCCCAAAAAAATCCCAGAAAAATCCCAGAGTTATTCCCAAAAAAATCCCAGAAAAATCCCAGAGCAAAAAAATCCTGGTGTTGTCCCAAAAAATCCCAGAAAAATCTCACAGTTATTCCCCAAAAAAATCCTGGAGTTGTCCCAAAAAATCCCAGAAAAATCCCAGAGTTATTCCCCAAAAAATCCTGGAGTTATCCCAAAAATACCCTGGAGTTATCCCAAAAAAATCCTGGAGTTACATCCAAAAATATCCCAGAGTTATCCCAAAAATATCCCAGACTTAGCCCAAAAAAATCCTGGAGTTATACCCAGAAACACCCCCGAGTTATCCCAAAAATATCCCAGAATTACCTAAAAAAATCCCAGAGTTATCCCAGAAAACCCCCCAGAGTTTTCTCAAAGAACCCTGGATTTATCCCAAAAAAAATCCTGGAGTTATCCCAAAAAAATCCCGGAGTTATCCCAGAAAATCCCAGAAAAATCCCAGATTTATCCCCAAAAAATATCCCAGAGTTATCCTAAAAAAATCCTGGAGTTATCCCAAAAATATCCCAGAGTTATCCTAAAAAAATCCTGGAGTTATCCCAAAAATATCCCAGAGTTATCCTAAAAAAATCCTGGAGTTATCCCAAAAATATCCCAGAGTTATCCTAAAAAATACCCAGAGTTGTCCCCAAAAAAATCCCAGAGTTATCCCAAAAATACCCTGGAGTTATCCCAAAAAAATCCCAGAGTTGTCCCAAAAATACCCCGAATTTATCCCCAAAAATACCCCCGAGTTATCCCAAAAAATCCCAAAAAATTACCTAAAGAAAACCCGGAGTTATCCCAAAAAAACCCCCAGAGTTTTCTCAAAGAACCCTGGATTTATCCCAAAAAAACATCCTGGAGTTATCCCAAAAAAATTCCTGGATTTACCCCAGAAAACACTCTGGATTTATCCCAAAAATATCCCAGAATTACCTAAAAAAATCCCAGAGTTATCCCAGAAAACAGCCCGGATTTATCTCAAAAATCCCAGAGTTATCCCCAAAAATACCCTGGAGTTATCCCAAAAATACCCCAGAGTTGTCCCAAAAAAATGCTGGAGTTGTCCCAAAAATATCCCAGAGTTAGACCAAAAAATCCTGGAGTTATACCCAAAAAAATCCTGGAGTTATCTCCAAAAAACCACCCCAGATTTATCCAAAAGAAATCCCGGAGTTATCCCAGAAAACACTCCGGAGTTGTCCCAAAATATCCCAGAAAAATCCCAGACTTATCCCCAAAAAAATCCCAGAGTTATCCTAAAAAAATCCTGGAGTTATCCCCAAAAATACCCCAAATTTATCCCCAAAAATACCCCCGAGTTATCCTAAAAATATCCCAGAATTACCTAAAAAAACCCCCGAGTTATCCCAGAAAACCCCCCGGATTTATCTCAAAAACCATCTGGAGTTATCCCAAAAAACCCCGAATTTACCTCAAAACTCTTTGGGGATGCCCTGAACTCCTCTGGGATGTCCCCAGACCCCCCAGGAATGTCCCCAAACCCCCCAGGGATGTCCCCAAACCCCCCAGGAATGTCCCCAAACCCTCCTGGGGATGTCCCCAGACCCCCCAGGGATGTCCCCAAACCCCCCAGGAATGTCCCCAAACCCCCCTGGGCTGTCCCCAGACCCCCCAGGGATGTCCCCAAACCCCCCAGGGATGTCCCCAAACCCCCCTGGAATGTCCCCAAACCCCCCAGGAATGTCCCCAAACCCTCCCTGGGGTATCCCCAAACCCCCCTGAGAATGTCCCCAACCCTCCTGGGGATGTCCCCAACCCCCCAGGGATGTCCCCAAACCCCCCTGGAATGTCCCCAAACCCCCCTGGGCTGTCCCCAAACCCCCCAGGAATGTCCCCAAACCCCCCGGGAATGTCCCCAAACCCTCCAGGAGTGTCCCCAAACCCCCCCGGGAATGTCCCCAAACCCCCCAGGTTGTCCCCAACCCCCCTAGGAATGTCCCCAAACTCCCCATGGGATGTCCCCAAACTCCCCAAACCCCCCAGAAATGTCCCCAAATCCCCCAAAATTCCTGGGGATGTCCCCAAACCTCTCAGGGATGCCCTGACCACTTCTGGGCTGTCCCCAAACCCTCCAGGAGTGTCCCCAACCCCCCCTGGGCTGTCCCCAAACCCCCCCGGGATGTCCCCAAACCCCCCCGGGATGTCCCCAAACCCCCCGGGAATGTCCCCAACCCCCCCAGGAATGTCCCCAAACCCCCCGGGATGTCCCCAAACCCCCCGGGATGTCCCCAAACCCCCCCAGGAATGTCCCCAAACCCCCTGAGAATGTCCCCAAACCCCCCAGGAATGTCCCCAAACCCCCTGGGAATGTCCCCAAACCCCCGGGAATGTCCCCAAACCCCCTGGGAATGTCCCCAAACCCCCTGGGAATGTCCCCAAACCCTCCCTGGGGTATCCCCAAACCCCCCTGAGAATGTCCCCAACCCTCCTGGGGATGTCCCCAAACCCCCCTGGGATGTCCCCAAACCCCCCCGGGAATGTCCCCAAACCCTCCCTGGGGTATCCCCAAACCCCCCAGGGATGTCCCCAAACCCCCTGGGAATGTCCCCAAACCCCCCCGGGAATGTCCCCAAACCCCCCTGAGAATGTCCCCAAACCCCCCTGGGATGTCCCCAAACCCCCCAGGAATGTCCCCAAACCCCCCTGGGCTGTCCCCAAACCCCCCAGGAATGTCTCCAAACCCCCCTGGAATGTCCCCAAACCCCCCAGGAATGTCCCCAAACCCCCCGGGAATGTCCCCAAACCCCCTGGGAATGTCCCCAAACCCCCCAGGAATGTCCCCAAACCCCCCGGGAATGTCCCCAAACCCCCCAGGAATGTCCCCAAACCCCCCGGGAATGTCCCCAAACCCCCTGGGAATGTCCCCAAACCCCCCGGGAATGTCCCCAAACCCCCAGGGATGTCCCAAACCCCCCAGGGATGTCCCCAAACCCCCCGGGAATGTCCCCAAACCCCCCAGGAATGTCCCCAAACCCCCCAGGAATGTCCCCAAACCCCCCGGGAATGTCCCCAAACCCCCCCGGGATGTCCCCAAACCCCCCCGGGATGTCCCCAAACCCCCCCGGGATGTCCCCAAACCCCCCCGGGATGTCCCCAAACCCCCCCAAATTGCTGTTTTCCCCCTGCCGTCAGTGCTGGCGCGGCCCGCGGGCGGATTCGCCACCGAGGGTTGGTTCATCGGCTTCGTCAGCGCCGCGGTGCTGCTGCTGCTGCTGCTCCTCATCCTCTGCTTCATCAAACGCAGCAAGGGGGGCAAGTATTCGGGTGAGCCCAGAGCCCCCCGGACCGCCCCGGGACCCCCGGGACCCTCCCCCCAAAAAAATCCCAAAAAAACCCCCCCCAAAAAACCCCAAAACAAACAAACAAACAAACCAAACCAAACCAAACCAAACCAAAACAAAACAAAACAAACAAACAAAAAAAACCACCAAAAAAACCCCTCAAAAAAACCCCAAAAAAAGCCCCCCCAAAAACCCAAAAAAAAAACAAAACCAAAAAAACCACCCCCAAAAACCACAAAAAACCTCAAAAAAACACCCAAAAAAACCCACCCAAAAAACCCACCCAAAAAACCCACAAAAAACCACCCAAAAAAACCTCAAAAAACACCCCAAAAAACCCACCCAAAACCCCCCAAAAAAACCCCATCAAAAAAACCCAAAAAACCACCCAAAAAAACCCACCCAACCCCTCCCCCCCAACACCAAAAAAAACCCCAAAAAATCCCCAAAACCCCCCCAAAAAAACCAAACCAAACCAAACCAAAACAACAAAAAAAAATCTGCCTCCTCCTCGAGCCAGGAGGTGCCACATGGGGGTTTTGGGGGGGGTTTGGGGGGTTTTGGGGGGTTTTTGGGGGGTTTGGGGGGGTTTTTGGGGGGTTTGGGGGGTTTGGGGGGTTTTGGGGGGTTTTGGGGGGGTTTTGGGGGAGGGGGTGTCTAATTTGAGGAGGGTCTTGGAGGTTTTGGGGTGAGGAGGGGGTTGTTGAGGGTGGGGGAAGGGGGATTTGGGGAGGGGGTTTTAATTTGGGGAGGGGTCCCCAAGGGATTGGGGAGGGGGTTCTGAATTTGGGGAGGGGTCGGGGAGGTCCCCAAGGATTGGGGAGGGGGTGTTTAATTTGAGGAGGGTCTTGGAGGTTTTGGGGTGAGGGGGGCGGTTGAGGGTGGGGGAAGGGGGATTTGGGGAGGGGTCGGTGGTTTTGGGGGGGTTTGGGGAGAGGATTCTGAATTTGAGGAGGGGTCGGGGGGGTCCCCAAGGCTTGAGAGTTTGTTTTTTTTAATTTGGGGAGGGGTCAGGGGGTCCCCAAGGATTGGGAGGGGGTTCTAAATTTGGGGAGGGGTCGGGGGAGTCCTCAAGGATTTGAGAGGGGGTTCTAAATTTGAGGAGGGTCAGGGGGGTCCCCAGGGATTGGGGAGGGGGTTCTGAATTTGAGGAGGGGTCGGGGGGTCCTCAAGGGTTGGGGAGGATTTTTTTTATTTGGGGAGGGGGTTCTGGATTTGGGGAGGGGTCCCCAAGGGTTGGGGAGGGGGTTTTGAATTTGGGGAGGGGTCCCCAAGGATTGGGGAGGGGATTTTAATTTGGGGAAAGGTTGGGGGGTCCCCAGGGATTGGGGAGGGGGTTTTAATTTGGGGAGGGGTCCCCAAGGGTTGGGGAGGGGTTCTGAATTTGGGGAGGGGTCAGGGGGAGGTCCCCCAGGGATTGGGGAGGGAGGATTTAATTTGGGGAAGAGTCAGGGGGTCCCCAAGGATTTGGGAAGGGATTCCAAATTTGAGGAGGGGCCGGGGGGGTCCCCAAAGCTTTGGGAAGGGATCTTTAATTTGGGGAGGGGCCGGGGGGTCCCCAAGGATTTGGGAGGGGGCTCTAAATTTGAGGAGGGGCCGGGGGGTCCCCAAGGCTTGAGGAGGGGGTGTTTAATTTGGGGAGGGGTCCCCAAGTCCGAAGGAGGAATTCAGTGGGGGCCACAATGACACAGGGGGATGATGGGAACAAGGGGAGGTTCCGTATTTTCTGGTGGGACGTTTCTGGGAATTGGGTGGGGGGTCCCCAAGGTCCCGGGGGGGATTTGGGGGGGGTCCCGGGGGTCTCCCAGCCCCCCCTGAGCCCAGCGGTGCCCCCCCAGTGAAGGACAAGGAGGACACCCAGGTGGACTCGGAGGCGCGGCCCATGAAGGACGAGACCTTCGGCGAGTACCGGTGAGGAAAGGGTTAAAAATGGGCGTGGTCTGCACAAAATGGGGCGTGGCTTGTTGTGAATGGGCGTGGCCTGACCCAGAGTGGGCGTGGTTTTATTGGTGGGGGGGGCAGATCACTAATTACCTCCTCATTGACTGCCCCTCCCCATTATTAACCATTAATTAACCATTATTTAACTATTATTTAACCATTAATTAACCATTATTAACCATTATTAACCATTAATTAACCATTGTTTAACCATTAACCATTATTTAACCATTATTTAACCATTATTAACCATTATTAACCACTAATTAACCATTATTAACCATTAATTAACCACTAATTAACCATTATTTAACCATTATTAACCATTAATTAACCATTATTTAACCATTAACCATTATTTTACCATTATTAACCATTATTAACCATTATTAACCATTATTAACCATTAATTAACCATTATTTAACCATTATTAACCATTATTAACCATTAATTAACCATCATTTAACCATTAACCATTAATTAACCATTATTTAACCATTATTTAACCATTATTAACCATTATTAACCATTATTAATCATTATTTAACCATTGTTAACCATTAATTAACCATTATTTAACCATTAGTTAACCATTAGTTAACCATTATTAACCATTATTTAACCATTAATTAACCATTAATTGACCGCCCTCCTCGCCAAATGCTAATTGCCCCCTCTCTCATTAATCGCTCGCCTCCTCGTTAACCGCCCTCCGCTAATTGCAATCAGGTCCCTGGAGAGGTAAGGGGGGGTCTGGGGGGGGGGTCATGGATGGCACCCATGGGTGGGGGGGGGTCCCCAATCCCCTTGGGGGGGGCACTGGGGGGTCATTGGGGGGTGGGGGAGGGTCCTCATCCATGTCATTCCCCTCCCCCCTCACCAAACAGCCCCTCCCAGGATTTGTGTCCCCCCCAGACCCACCCTGGGGCCCCCTCGTGTCCCCCCGTGTGGGTTGGGTGTTGGTTGGGTCATTGGTTGGGTGTTGGGTCATTGGTTGGTCATTGATTGGTCATTGATTGGGTCATTGGTTGGTCATTGGTTGGGTGTTGGGTCATTGGTTGGTCATTGATTGGTCATTGATTGGGTCATTGGTTGGTCATTGGTTGGGTGTTGGTTGGTCATTGGTCGGTCATTGGTTGGGTGTTGGTTGGGTCATTGATTGGGTCATTGGTCAGTCATTGGTTGGGTGTTGGTTGGTCAATGGTCAATGGTTGGTCATTGGTTGGTCATGGGTTGGGTGTTGGTTGGTCATTGGTTGGTCATTGATTGGGTCATTGGTTGGTCATTGGATGGGTGTTGGGTCATTGGTTGGTCATTGGTTGGTCATTGATTGGGTCATTGGTTGGTCATTGGTTGGGTCATTGATTGGGTCATTGGTTGGTCATTGGTTGGGTGTTGGGTCATTGGTTGGTCATTGGTCGGTCATTGGTTGGGTGTTGGTCAATGGTCAATGGTTGGTCATTGGTTGGATGTTGGGTCATTGGTCAATGGTTGGTTATTGGTTGGTTGTTGGGTCATTGGTTGGTCATTGGTTGGGTGTTGGGTCATTGGTCATTGGTTGGTCATTGGTTGGGTGTTGGGTCATTGGTCATTGGTTGGTCATTGGTTGGGTGTTGGGTCATTGGTTGGGTGTTGGGTCATTGGTTGGGCGTTGGTTGGTCAATGGTCAGTGGTTGGTCATTGTTTGGGTTTTGTTTGGGTGTTGGTTGGTCAATACTTCTGTCATTGGTTGGGTCATCAGTTGGGTCATTGATTGGGTTATTGGTCACTGGTTGAGTGTTGGTTGGTCATTGGTTGGGTTTTCCTTGGGTGTTGGTTGGGTCAATGGTTGGTCACTGGTTGGGTGTTGGTTGGTCAATACTTGCATCATTAGTTGGGTCATTGGTTGCATCATTGGATGGGTGTTGGTTGGTCAGTGGTTGGGTCATTGGTCGGGTGTTGATTATTCTTTGGTTGGTTGTTGGTCATTGGTTGGGTCAATGGTTGGTCATTGGTTGGGTTTTCCTTGGGTGTTGGTTGGTCAATACTCGCGTCATTAGTTGGGTCATTGGTTGGGTAAATGGTTGGATGTTGGTTGGTCATTGGTTGGGTGTTGGATGATCATTGGTTGGGTCAATGGTTGGGTCATTGGTTGGGTCAGTGGTTGGTCATTGGTTGGGTCAATGGTTGGGTGTTGGGTAAATGTTTGGGTCAATGGTTGGGTGTTGGTTGGATCATTGGTTGGATCATTGGTTGGGTCAATGGTTGGGTCATTGGTTGGGTCATTTGAGACACTGGTGACATTGGTGTCCCCAGCGACGGCGAGGAGAAGGCCTCGGGCAGCTCGGGGCGATGGTGACGGTGTTAGTTGGGTCAATGGTTGGGTGTTGGCCGTGTCACTGGTGACATTGGTGTCACTGGTGACATTGGTGACACTGGTGTCCCCAGTGACGGCGAGGAGAAGGCCTCGGGCAGCTCAGAGCAATGGTGACGGTGTTGGTTGGGTCAATGGTTGGGTGTTGGGACACTGGTGACACTGGTGTCCCTGCTGTCCCCAGCGACGGCGAGGAGAAGGCCTCGGGCAGCTCGGGGCGATGGTGATGGTGTTGGTTGGTCATTGGTTGGTCATTGGTTGGTCATTGGTTGAGTGGTTGGTTTCAGTGCTGGTTTAGGGATTTGTTGGGTCAATGGTTGGGTGTCAGCTGTGTCACCGGTGACATTGGTGTCACCGGTGACATTGGTGACATTGGTGACATTGCTGTCCCCAGCGACGGCGAGGAGAAGGCCTCGGGCAGCTCGGGGCAATGGTGACGGTGTTGGTTGGGTCAGTGGTTGGGTGTTGGCCATGTCACTGGTGACGCTGGTGATGGTGACACTGGTGACATTGCTGTCCCCAGCGACGGCGAGGAGAAGGCCTCGGGCAGCTCGGGGCAATGGTGACGGTGTTGGTTGGGTCAATGGTTGGGTGTCAGCTGTGTCACTGGTGACATTGGTGTCACTGGTGACATTGGTGACACTGGTGTCCCACTGTCCCCAGCGACGGCGAGGAGAAGGCCTCGGGCAGCTCGGGGCGCTCGCTGGGCGCGGCGGGCGCGGCGCTGGGCAGTGACGACAGCCTGGCCGGGTACGGCGGCAGCGCCGACGTCCAGTTCAACGAGGACGGCTCCTTCATCGGGCAGTACAGCGGCACCCGCGGCACCGCCGCCGGCTCCTCCGGCCCCGCCAGCCCCTCGGCCGCCGCGCCCCTCGACTGACCGCCCGCACCCGGGGACGACCTGGGGACGGCCTTGGGGACACCCTGGGGATGCCCCTGGGGACAGCCTTGGGATGCCCTTGGGGACACTGGGGGACACCCCAGGGACGCCCTTAGGGACATCCTTGAGGACACCCTTGGGACGCCCTTGGGGACACTGGGGGTCACCCTTGGGGACGCCCTTGGGGACACTGGGGGTCACCCTTGGGACGCCCTTGGGGACACTGGGGGTCACCCTTGGGACGCCCTTGGGGACACTGGGGGTCACCCTTGGGACGCCCTTGGGGACACTGGGGGACATCCTTGAGGACACCCTTGACGACACCCTTGGGGACACCCTTGGGATGCCCTTGGGGACACTGGGGGGGGATCTATGGGGAAGCCCTTGGGGACACCCTTGAGGACACTGGGGGACACTTGGGGACCCCTTAGGATGCCCTTGGGGACACCTGGGGGGACATCCTTGGGACTCCCTTGGGGACACCAGGGGACAGCCTTGGGGACACTCTTGGGGACACTGGGGGACACCCTTGAGGACACCCTTGGAATGCCCTTGGGGACACATTTGGGACACCCTTGGGGACACGTGGGGACACCCTTGGGGACACCCTTAGGATGCCCTTGAGGACATTCTTGGGACACCCTTGGGGACATCCTTGAGGACACCCTTGGAGCACCCTTTGGGACACCAGGGGACACCCTTGGAATGCCCTTGGGGACACATTTGGGGACACCCTTGGGATGCCCTTGGGGACACTGGGAGGACACCCTTGGGGACACCCCAGGGGAGGGCGTGGCCTGGGGGTGGCACCGGGGGTGTCTGCATGGCAATGGGGACATCCTGATGTCACAGTGGGGCCACCCTGGGTCTGGTGACCCCTGATGTCACCATGGGGACCCCCTGATGTAGCAATGGGACCCCCAATGTCACAGTGGGACCCCCAATGTCACAATGGGACCCCCCCCAATGTCACAGCGGGACCCCCCCCAGCCCTGGGGACCCCCAATGTCACAGTGGGCCCCCCAATGTCACAATGGGACCCCCCCCAATGTCACAATGGGACCCCCAATGTCACAATGGGACCCCCCCCATGTCACAATGGACCCCCCCAATGTCACAATGGGACCCCCAATGTCACAGTGGGACCCCCCCAATGTCACAGCGGGACCCCCCCCAGCCCTGGGGACCCCCCAATGTCACAGTGGGACCCCCCCCAATGTCACAATGGGCCCCCCAATGTCACAGTGGGACCCCCCCAATGTCACAGTGGGACCCCCCAATGTCACAGTGGGCCCCCCAATGTCACAATGGGACCCCCAATGTCACAATGGGACCCCCAATGTCACAGTGGGACCCCCCAATGTCACAGTGGGACCCCCCCCAATGTCACAATGGGACCCCCAATGTCACAGTGGGACCCCCCCCAATGTCACAGTGGGACCCCCAATGTCACAGTGGAACCCCCCCCAACATTGGGGACCCCCCAACTTGGGGACCCCCCAAGTTTGGGACCCCCCAAAACCTCCCCCCCCCATTTAAACCCCCCCCCCCTCACCCCCTTTACTGCCAAAATGGGGGGGAGGGTCCCTTAAATCCCCCCTCCCCAAATTTTGGGGGGGGTTTTTTGGGGACCCCAAAAATCCACCTCACAGCGGGGGGGGGGGGAGGGGTGGGGGACCCCCCCCCCCACTTTGTTGGATTCAGCCAAAAAAAATCCCCCCCCGGGGTTGGAATTTGGGGAGGGGTCCTGACACTGGGGGGGGGCTCTGCAGACCAAAATTGGGGAGGGGGCGGGTCAATAGGGGGGGATTTTGCCCCTCCCCCCCAAATTTTAGACCCTTTTCCCCTCCTCTTTCACTCCTTTGGGACCCCCTCCCCAAAAAAAAAAAAAATTATTTGGGGGTGTGGGGTTTTTGTTGTTTTTTTTTGGGAGGGGGTCCCACCACGCCCCCTCCCCTTAATTTCTGAATGCATCTCACGGCGCGGCCTTGGCAACCTCACACGAGCCGAATTTGGGGGGGGGTCTGCACCCCAAAACCCCCCCTGGACCCCCAAATCCCCCCCTGAGAACCCCCAAACCCCCCCAGGACCCCCAACCCCCCCCCCCAGGACCCCAAAACCCCCCCCAGGACCCCCAAAACCCCCCCAAAAAATCCATCCAGGGGGGTCTCCACTCCCCAAATCGCCCCCTCCCCAAATTTTCTGGGGGTGGAGGGGTCTGAACCCCCCAAAAAATCCCCTCCCCACCCCAAAAATCGCCCCCTCCCCTCCCCGCGCTGTGTCGTAGCTTTGTAGCGACCCCTCCCCCCAAAAAAATATTTAAAAAAATGTGTGCGGTGCCCCCTCCCCAAAATTCCCCCCAAATCTCCTTTTTTTGGGAAAAATTTGGGTCCAAAGGGCCCCAAAAATAAAAAAAAATAACGGCAGCCGAACCCCAAGCCCCTCCCCCACCTTGTGTGACCCCTCCTCCCATGTGTGACCCCCCCCCCCAAAAAAAAAAATTATGGAGTAAAAAAAAGGCAAAAAAATGATTCCCCCCCCAAAAAAAAAAAAGAAAAAAGAAAAAAAATAAGGGGAAAAAAAAAAGCCCCAAAAAATAAAAGAAGGAACTGCCGGGAAAAGGCTCGGGGTGATTTTTGGGGAGGGGGATTTGGGGGGTCTATAGGGGGGTTTGGGGGGTCTTTGAGGGGGTTTGGGGGGCTATAGGGGGGGTCTATGGTGGGTTATTGAGGGGTCTGGGGGTGTCTGGGGGGGTTATGGGGGTCTGGGGGGTCTTTGAGGGGGTTTGGGGGGGCTATGGGGGGTCTATAGTAGGTTATGGGGGGTCTGGGGGGGTCTATTGGGGGTCTGAAGGGGCTTTAGGGGGGTCTGGGGGGGTCTTTGAGGGGGTTT
This sequence comes from Zosterops lateralis, assembly GCF_965231275.1. Classification (NCBI taxonomy): domain Eukaryota; kingdom Metazoa; phylum Chordata; class Aves; order Passeriformes; family Zosteropidae; genus Zosterops; species Zosterops lateralis. The sequence goes on from NC_139793.1 coordinate 3,436,437, forward strand.
GGGGAGTCTATAGAGGGTCTGGGGGAGGCTATAGAGGGTCTAGGGGTGTTTTTGAAGGGGTTTGGGGGGCTATGGGGGGTCTCTAGGGGGCTATGGGGGGCTTTAGGGGTCTACAAGGGCTCTGGGGGGGTCTTTGAGGGTGTCTTGGGGGTCTTTGAGGGGGTTTGGGGGTCCATAGGGGGGTCTATAGGGGGTTATGGGAGTCTACAGGGGGTCTGGGGGGTCTATAGGGGGTCTATAGGGGATGGGGGCCATGGGGGTCTCTGGGGGCCCTACAGAGTCCGTGGGGCGGCTTTGCGGTCTGGGGGTCTTTGGGAGGGGCCTCGATGAGTGGGCGTGGCTTATCCAAAAGGACGCCATGGCCGTGACCACGCCCACATAGACCACGCCCCGATTTCCAACATGACCACGCCCACTGTCACACTGCCCGCCTTCATTTGCATTGACCACGCCCTTTCACGGTTGTAACCACGCCCCATCACCTTCATTATTATGACCACGCCCCCTGATGTGACCACGCCCCTTCACATTACGGCACGACCACGCCCCCTTTCCCCTCACGGCCTGGCCACGCCCCCTCCTCTCTGATTGGCCACGGCCCAGTGTGGCCACGCCCCCAGGCCGCGCCCCACCGCCTGACCGCGCCCCCCCCTCACCTCACGGCCCAATCACGCCCCATCCCCTCACGGCCTGGCCACGCCCCCTCCTCTCTCTGATTCGCCACATCCCGGTGTGACCACGCCCCATGACCACGCCCCACTGTCTGGCCACGCCCCTCCTCTCTGATTGGCCACACCCCCGTTTGACCGCGCCCCTGGCCACACTCCCTCTCCCTCACGGCCTAACCACGCCCCCATATGATGGTCCGACCACGCCCCCTCCCCATCACGACGTGGCCACGCCCCCTCCTCGCTCGGATTGGCCACGCCTCGACCACGCCCCACGGCCTGGCCACGCCTCCTCTCCCATTACGGCCTGACCACGCCCCCTCCCCTCACGGCCCAATCATGCCCCATCCCCTCACGATGTGGCCACGGCCTCAGCCTAACCACGCCCCCTCAATATAATGGCCCGACCACGCCCCCTCTCCCTCACGGCCAGGCCACACCCCTTCCTCTCTCTGATAAGCCACACCCCGGTGTGGCCACACCCCTTAACCACGCCCACGGCCTGGCCACGCCCCCCTCCCCTCACGGCCTGGCCACGCCCCTCATAACCACGCCCCCTCATATAATGGACTGACCACGCCCCCTCATATAATGGACTGACCACGCCCCCTCATATTAGGGCCTGACCACGCCCCCTCCCCCCTCACTGCTTGGCCACGCCCCCTCCCCCTCACGACCTAATCATACCCCATCCCCTCGCGGCCTGGCCACGCCCCCTCCTCTTTCTGATTGGCCACACCCCCTGTGTGGCTACGCCCCCTGACCACGCCCCCTCCCCCCCACGGCCTGACCACGCCCCCTCCCCCTCACGGTCCAATCGTGTCCCATCCCTTCACTGTGACCACGCCCCCTCCTCTGTCTGATTGGCCACACCCCTGTATGGCCACGCCCCTGACCACGCCCTCTTCCCACCTCACGGCTGACCACGCCCCCTCCCCTCACGGCCGGCCACGCCCCCTCCCCTCACGGCCGCCGCCGCCGCGGCCGGACCGGCCCGAACCCGCCGGAACCGAAACCAAAACCGGAACCAGAACCAAAAGCAGAACCGGAAACAAACCCCAGCCCGGCTCCGGGAGCCGCCCCCTCCCCCGGGCCGCGGAACCGAGCCCGGAGCCGCCCCCGAGCCCCCGGCCCCGAGCCCGCCATGGGGGCCGGGGGGGGGGCGCGGCCCCCCGAGCGAGGGGGGCGAGGCTGAGGAGGCCTCGGGCCCTGGGGGGGGGTCCCCGGGCCTCAGGGGGGTCCCGGGGGAAGGTGAGGGGGGTGAGGGAGTGGGGGGGTCCCGCCATGGGCTGCAACATGTGCGTGGTGCAGAAACCGGAGGAGCAGCACCGGGTGATGCTGCAGGTAACGGGGGGAGTGTGGGGAGGGGGCCAGAGGGGCTGGGGGGGGATTAATGGGGAGAAATGGGGCTGGGGGAGAATGGGGGAATGAATGGGGAGAAATGGGGCTGGGGGCTGCCGGGACCGGGGTGTGAGGGAGGGAATCAATGGGGATCAATGGGGATAAATGGGGCTGGGGGCTCTGTGGGGAGGGGCGCGAATGAATGGGGAGAAATGGGGCTGGGGGCTGCCGGGACCGGGGTGTGAGCGGGAGAATCAATGGGGATCAATGGGGCTGGGGGAGAATGGGGGGCGGGAAATGAATGGGGATAAATGGGGAGGGGGCTCTGGGCTGGGGGAGAGGAATGAATGGGGAGAAATGGGGCTGGGGGCGAGGGAGGGGAATGTGGGGAGGGGGCCAATGAATAGGGGTAAATGGGGCTGGGGGCTGCAGGGGGGTGAATGAATGGGGATAAATGGGGAGGGGGCGAGCGAATGGATAGAAATGGGGCTGGGGGCTGCAGGGACCGGGCTGAGAGGGAATGAATGGGGATAAATGGGGAGGGGGCGAATGAATAAATAAATGGGGCTGGGGGAGAGGAATGAATGGGGAGAAATGGGGCTGGGGGCTGCAGGGACCGGGATTGGGGATAAATGGGGAGGGGGCTCTGTGGGGAGGGGGCGAATGAATGGGGATAAATGGGGAGGGGGGCTCTGGGCAGAGAATGAATGGGAGTAAATGGGGCTGGGGGCTCTCTGTGGTGGGAAATGTGGGGAGGGGGCGAATGAATAGCGGTAAATGGGGCTGGGGGCTCTGTGGGGAGGGGGTGAATGAATGGATAGAAATGGGGCTGGGGGCTGCAAGGACCGGGGTTTGAGGGAGGGAAATGAATGGGGGTAAATGGGGAGGGGGCTCTGGGGTGGGAAATGTGGGGAGGGGGCGAATGAATGGGGGTAAATGGGTCTGGGGGCTGCAAGGACCGGGGTGTGAACGGGAGAATCAATGGGGATAAATGGGGAGGGGGCGAATGAATAGATAGAAATGGGGCTGGGGGCTTCAGGGACCGGGATTGGGGATAAATGGGGAGGGGGCTCTGTGGGGAGAGGGCGAATGAATGGGGAGAAATGGGGCTGGGGGCTCTGGGGGGTGGGAAATGTGGGGAGGGGGCTCCGGGCGGGGAATGAATGGGGATAAATGGGGCTGGGGGCGAGGGGGCTGCAGAGAAAATGGGGCTGGGGGCGACCAGGGGAGATAAATGAGGAAGGGGCGAGGAGAGAATGAAAATATGGGGAGGGGGCTGCAGGTACCGGGCTGGGGGAGGGGGATAATGGGGAGGGGAAGGAAATGGGTCTGGGGGCTCGGGGGAGAATGAACGGGGAGGGAATTTGTAAAAGGAAATGGGTCTGGGGGCTTTGAGGAGAATGAATAGAGAGGGATGAAAGGAATTGGGTCTGGGGGCTCAGGGGCTGCAGGTACCGGTATGGGAGGGGCAGGAGGGAAATGGGTCTGGGGGCTCGGAGGGGAATGAATGGAGGGGGAGAATAAAATGGGTCTGGGGGCTCGGAGGGGAATGAATGGAGGGGGAGAATAAAATGGGTCTGGGGGCTCGGAGGGGAATGAATGGAGAAAGGGGAATAAAATGGGTCTGGGGGCTGCAGGTACCAGCGATGGGGGGAGGGAAACAGCTAAAAGAGACACAATTTGAGGAGGGGGCGCTGAGTCTGTGGGGGGTCTAAACCAGGTAAAAAAGGGTCTGGGGGCTTCAAGGGGGGGGACACACGATTTGGGGAGGGGTCTCTGAGATCCAGCCCAGGTAAAACAAGGGGAGGGGTGGGGACAGGTGAGGAGGGGTCTGGGGGCTTCAAAGAGCCTCTTTGGGGAGGGGGATCACCGGGAATTTGAGGAGGGGGTCGCTATGAATTTGAGGAGGGGGTCGTTATGAATTTGGGGAGGGGTCGCGGTGAATTTGGGGAGGGGGCGGGGGGAAACCCCCGGGGTTGCCATGGGAACCGCGCCCGCCGCTTCCGGGAGAGCTCAGACAATGGACAGGGGTGGGCGGGGGTCTCAGGGGGGGCTTTGGGGAGGCTCTGGGGGGGCTTCAACCTTTGGGGGATAAATTTGGGGGTCCCGGGATAAATTTTGGGGGTCCTGAGGTAATTTTGGGGGTCCTGGATAATTTTGGGGGGTAATTTTAGTGGGGGGAGTGAAAGGTTTGGGGACAATGAGGTGGGCACAGGGAATTTGGGGAGGGGTCTTGACACTCCCCCCTCGGGGAGGGGTCCCGGGGTAAATTTTGGGGGGTCCTGGATTAATTTTGGGGGTAATTTTAGTGGGGGGAATGAAAGGTTTGGGGACAATGAGGTGGATAAGGGGGGTGGGCACAGGGAATTTGGGGAGGGGTCTTGACACTCCCCACTCGAGGAGGGTTCCTGGGATAAATTTGGGGGTCCTGGATTAATTTTGGGGGGTCCTGAGATAATTTTGGGGGTAATTCTGGGGGGTGGAATGAAAGATTTGGGGACAATGAGGTGGGTAAAGGGAATTTGGGGAGGGGTCCTGACACTCCCCCCTCGGGGAGGGGTCCTGGGATAAATTTGGGGGTCCAGGGGTAAAATTTGGGGGGTCCTGAGATAATTTTGGGGGTCCTGAGATAATTCTGGGGGGTCCTGGATTATTTTGGGGGTAATTTTGGGGGGTGGAATGAAAGGTTTGGGGACAATGAGGTGGATAGAGGGAATTTGGGGAGGGGTCTTGACACTCCCCCCTCGGGGAGGGGTCTCAGGATAAATTTGGGGGTCCCGGGATAAATTTTGGGGGTCCCGGGGTAAATTTTGGGGGGTCCTGGATAATTTTGGGGGGTAATTTTAAGGGGGGAGTGAAAGATTTGGGGACAATGCGGTGGATAAAGGGAATTTGGGGAGGGGTCCTGACACTCCCCACTCGGGGAGGGGTCCTGGGATAAATTTGGGGTCCCGGGATAAATTTGGGGTGTCCTGAGATAATTTTGGGGGCCCTGAATAATTTTGGGGGGTAATTTTGGGGGGTGGAATGAAAGATTTGGGGACAATGAGGTGGATAAAGGGAATTTGGGGAGGGGTCCTGACACCACGCCCCCCTCCCCATTTAGGTGAATGGGAAGGAGGGGTCCCGGCGGGGGGGTCCCCGGGGGGGCTCCAAGGAGCCCCTGGTGCTGCAGGTGTTGAGGAGAAGCCCCCGGGGGCGGCCCCCCCCTCACCCTCACCCCAATTCGGGGGTCGCGGCGCCCCCCAATGGCCCCGAATTGTGGGGAGGGGTCCCGGGACCCCCGGGCTGTGCCGGGGGGGGGCTGGTGGACAGCGGGACCCAGACTGACATCAGCTTCGAGAGCCGCCTGGGGGGCGCCGAGCCGTGAGTGGGGGGCTCCGGGGGAGTGGGGGGCACCCCGGGGACCCCCGGATCCTTGGGGACCCCCGGATCCTTGGGGACCCCCCTGGGACCTTGGGGACACCCCCGGGACCTTGGGGACCCCACCCAGACCCCTGGGGACCCCCCTGGGACCTTGGGGACCCCCGGATCCTTGGGACACCCCCTGGGACCTTGGGGACCCCACCCAGATCCCTGGGGACCCCCTTGGGGCTTTGGAGACCCCCCAGATCCTTGGGACACCCCCGGGACCTTCGGGACACCCCCGGGACCTTGGGGACCCCCGAGACCCTTGGGACACCCCCCAGGACCTTGGGGACACCCCCGGGACCTTGGGGACCCCACCCAGATCCCTGGGGACCCCCCTGGGCACTTGGAACCCCCCAGAACCTCCCCAGACCCCCAGGGACCCCCAGATCCTTGGGACACCCCCCTGGGACTTTGGGGATCCCCCTGGGGACCCCAGATCCGTTGGAGACCCCCCTGGGCCATTGGAGACCCCCTTGGGACCTTGGGGACACCCCCTGGGACCTTGGGGACCCCCCACAACACCCCCAGACCCCCAGGGACCCCCGAGATCCTTGGGACACCCCCTGGGACCCCCTCTGGGGGGCCTTTGGGGACCCCCCCAGATCCTTGGG